>NC_048595.1:97642736-97971486 GCF_003668045.3 Cricetulus griseus | reverse complement strand
TTTTCCTGGAGAAGGAAGGGACTGGCCCCAAGGATCCACTCAGGCTGACCTCAAAGCTCCCCAGCCCGTCACTAACACCCCTGTCCCAGGACCACTTATATGCTTTCCTCAACTCACTGTGGCCCCACTGACTTGCTTCTGCACAAGCCCTGAACAAAACTCCCTGAAGACCCTTTGGTCTCCAGCAACCTCTACCTCTGGCCTTGGGGGGGCAAAGGAGGGAAGGCATAGTTTAACTCCATGAGCACACAGAGCAGGGACTAGACCAGAAGCTGTCATGTGACTGTGGGAGTCTATCGAAAGCTGCCATTGGCAGGTGGAGAGTTTCAAGGCACGGTAAGCCTAAGCGAGATGAGCAAGGAATGCCACCCCCCAACTCATGTCTAGACTGAAGGGCCAAGACAGTATCTGCATATCTGCTGAGGCAGCAGATTCTCCCCCAGACCCATGTGCTGGATCTTATATGGGAGGTGCCTGGAAAGGCCAGAGAACTAAGACTGTTGACATGAGTAAGATGAAGACCCGGGCCCTTGACTGGGGGAGAGGGTAACACTTACCAAGGGCTGGGACACTAGATAGGGTGGCTTCATGGAGGGGATGCATGACTGGGAAATTGGGGACACGAGGGCATTCCCTATACATATACTTAAGGCCTGGTAGAATGGAGGAGGGCCCTCCAGAGCCACAAGCCAGCATCAGGGAAGTCCAAGTAGACAATGGCAGAGGTGAGGTGGCTGGGAGACCACAAGGCCTTGTTTCATATAGTCTAGTTTCTTTCATTCCCACGACATTCCACCCAAACCAGCAGATTTTGACCAGGAATCATTTGTCACAGGAAAGCCTAGCCAGTAACCCAAACCCTAATGCTCCCATCAGAGGGACAGTGATCTCAGCCTACCTCCAGATCTTACCCCCCAGTGTGGCAAAGAAATGGGACATGGGGCTGAGGAAATGGCTGGGGGTTAAGTACTTGCTGTGTCAAGTTCAGATCCCTAGAATGTAAACGCCGGGTGGGCATGGTGGCCAGCCTGTAATTTTAGCATCAGAAGGGAGAGAGAGTATTCCTCAGAGCAAGCTGGCTAGCAAAAATGGCCACATTGAGACTCGCCAGCAGTATTGACATACTCTAGGTTTGACTAGGATGCTACTTCAGTGAATAAAGGGAAGAGTGATCCCAGGGCAGTTCCCAGATCAACCTCAGGCCTCTACACTATTCACACATGTGCACATGAAAATGTTTTGGAGACAGGTGATATTAAAACCTGGGGGGGGGGGGCAGTGAGATGACTCAGATAAAGCACTTTGTTATACAGGGCTGTGAACTTGAATTCAATCCTCAGAACCCATGTAAACAGAAGGTAAGAAATGACTCCAAAGTTGTCCTCTGACTTCGGTAAGTGTGACATAAACATGCCCACTTTCTGATGTAATACACACATATTTCAACAAACAAACAAGCAAACAAAAAACATCAGCAATGAAACCTGGATATGGGAGGCTCCTTCTCAACTGTCTGGGAGGTCAAAAAGAAAAAGAAGCATCATTTTACGTGTTCATATTCAGGCTGCTTGCTTCAGAAAGGACCAGAGGCAGTGTGCCACAGTGAAACACAGGGGAGGGGGAAAGCCAAAATCTGAGGCACCTACAGTGCCAGTGTATCAAACAGCCAAACTTGCTGCCCTCAGTATCCATCCTCCATATGCATGACCAGACAAGACAACACTCCAGCAGAGAGGCCTGGAAGGGGGCAGAGTACCTCTGACCCAGCTTTCTCTTCTGAAGATGGAAATAACCACCCCCCACCGGCTTCCTTTCAGAGCCCTAGGGAGGTTGCTGACTAAACCTATAAAAGTATAAAAGGCAGCCTTTGAATCCAGACCTGTCACCTCTAAATTTCCAGAAAGGCCACTTGAGGAGGGAACAATAATTCATTAGTCAAATGATAGAGTTCAGAGCAGTCACCAAACCCTTCTTCAGGCTTCAGAGAGATAGAAGAAGACAGTGGTGTCCTTGGTGAGCCCTGAAGACCACCTTCTCTCCTCAAACCAGGAACACAATCCTCTCTCTCTTGGCCTAGGCTTCTGGGGCACCCTGGGACCTGCTCTGAACTGACCCCAGATCCTGCTCCAAGACACCAACATAACCTGGTATATCTCTAGGCCCATCTGAACTCAGTGACTTCTGCCAGGAGCCCGCTCCCTTCCTCCGTAGCCAGGATATCCCTAACAGGTAACTGAGGCTCCCATCCTCCCACTCACTGAGGACTGAGGACCCTCACTGGCCAGCAAGGTTTCCCAAGCCACCTGCACAGCTACTGCCAGGCTCCTGTCTCAATGCTCTGACCTAGATAAGTGACTGTCTTGGCCACAGAGCCACAGAACCAGTCTGCCAGCCACTGTTCCTTGCTGCTCTAACCCACCACATACCCAGGCAGACACATCATCCTAAACAACTTCCGAACTGTGTCTTGCCCCTGAAGGGAGTGCCCGGGATAGCAGGAACCGGGCTGCGATGGACTTGAGTTCCTGAGCCTATATGAGAACAGGAGAAGTCTCCATTCTGTTCTTGATTAGGACAGACCCTGAGTTCCACGCCTCGGGAACCATGGGCAGGTGTCAGTGCACTCCTTGGTTCTGAACTGATTCCAAGCCCCATGAGAACAGTAGCTCTGCTCACCAATAAGCCTTGGCACTCAGAACTGTGCTAGCACATAGCAGGATTTTAAACCCCTAACCAGCACATTGATGTACTGTGCCTTCACTGATGCCCAGAAGTGAAGGACAAGCAAGTCTTTACCAAATGGGAAAAGTTGTTCACAGGGAGGTTTTGTTTCTGGTTCTTCCATTGATTCTCCATACTGACTTGTATTCCAATATTCAATACCCCACCCCCACCCCATCCCTGCACCATTTCTCTGTGTAGTCCTGAACTCTGTAGCCCAGACCGGCCTCTGGAGCTTCCCTTCAGCACCATTCTGTGTGGCCCAGCCCCAACCCTTGACTTTCACCCACCCCCCACCCCGTGTCCTTCCAAGACCAGATTATCTCTCCAATGTTATTTCTGACTTGTTTTATACTAAAGGCAATCACATGCTTGCAGGCAGTAACATTGTCCACAAAAAGACGGAGTCTTGCTATAACCAAGGCTGGGTTCACATTTGTGATTCTTCTGTCTTGACCTCCAGATGCTGGGGTCACAAACATTTACATCTGGCTCTGTTCTGGTCTTGATGCATCTTTCCTGAAAAACCTGGATGTACTCAGACTCAGGGGTTCCAGAGGAGAGGCTGGTGTGGGAGAGAGCATCACCATGGAAACCCAGCTTCCCACCTCTCCACCCACCCTGTAGTACTGGGCTGGGTGTGTGAGCTCCACTCTTTCTCAAGAACAGGGAAGTCATCGCTGACTAATCCAGAATCTATTTACTCTTGATTATCTCCTTCCTGTCCAGTAGGTAAGCTATTCCAGTAAATGACAGACCAACCAGGGAACTGCACCATCCCTGACGGAACCCTCTTGCCTGCCAGATGGGAGAAGGCCAGGCCAGGCTTCAAAACGTTTCAAAACAAGGCCCAAAAGCCCTGCCATGCAAGTCAGGAGACCAGACCAGCTCTGCTCCGAGGCTTGCTGTAGTGTAACCTTGGCTAGTAAATGCCTGTCTGGGTCTCAGGCAGAAAGAATGCTAGGCCAAATGACTGCTTTTCATCTTGTCTCTCTATCCAGGGAGAACTGTGACCACCAGGGCAGGCTAAAGCATGAACCTACCTGGAGACAGCTGGGGAAAGAGGGATACAAGCAGGTGCAGGGACATTTTGGCAAGTAGAGTTGTATGGGACAGAGTAGGTGAGGATGATTGGGACATGTTGGGAACAGAGGCCATAGCACTGTGCAGCCTGGAGAAGGGGGAGGCCTGTCCTCTGCAAGGAAAGCCCCACACAGTCCAGAAACCAGACCAGCTTTCTAAAACAGCAGAGATGACAGTGAACACAGAGATGGGAATCTCAGGCAAGGCCCAGGGGCCCTTCTCTGAGAAGTATCTGCTGGATCAGAAGCAGAGAACTGAAGAGCAGGGTCAGAGAGGGTGCTCTTCCTGTCTGGGAGCAGAGGGCAGCACTTACCACCTGCTAGAGACTTGGGGTATTACATAGGGATAGCCAGGAGATTCAGAACTCTCGGGGGTCTCTCTAGAAATGACTCCAGAAGCAGTAGCCTAAAGATTTACAGTCAAAGCAGATCTGTTACCTTATCTGGACCCTTGTGACACCTGGTGATAAAAAGCAGAATCCAGCTTTACAGATGAGGTAATAAAGCACAGAGGTGGGAAGCAACCTGTCCAGGGCCACGTGGCAAACCAAGGAGAGAGCCAAGACTAGAGGCCCCATTGTTTCCTGCTTCCCTCACAAGGAATACTGTCTTCAATACAACATTTGCTACATTTCTGGAAAGCTATCACAGAGTCTGAAAGTATGACCAAGGAAGTTACTCATGGCAGTGGCGCTGTGTGGAAGGACCTCTTAGTCTTTCTACCATGCAGTAAAGCCGATTCAGTAGTAACAACGGATAAGGAGTTTTAATGTGTAATTACATATTTAAAAGTAAATGAAAAAAGCTTTCAATGCATACCCAAGTGACTCATCTTAGGAGCCGACACTGAGTGCTCCTGTAAAGGATGCTGAAGGCAAAGGTTAGACATACTAAAAGGGAGAGGGGGGCGCGGCAGCCACAGTGATCTCCCCTTACTTCCACAGCCGCTCTAGGAAGAGCTATGATCAGGGTTCTGAGCAATACAAAGCTGTGCTGATAACAAACATGCCAAGACACTGGGGCTGGATCCTGGTGCTGCTTCTTCCTGCGCTGGTCCAAGCCTCAATGTGCTTTGCAAACAGGCAGGGAAGTGCTTATACCTCACAGGCTCTGTAAGGGCTAAATGAGGGAGGCCTTGGAGTGTGCAGGGAAGAAAGTCCTCTGCGAGGCTAATGACCAACTGTCACCCACACCATCTCATCCCAAAGGCCCCTCTCCAACCAAAAGGTCCTCTATCAGGGCTTTGCTCAAAGAGTCCCCCACACCTGATCTACACTGGGCTGTATACAGTTACAGCCCTTTTGCATTTTAAAAAATATTTTGTTTTTATTATTTTTGATTAGGTGTGGGGGGTGTAATGCATGTGAGTGCATGTGTCCATAGAGACCAGAAGAGGATATCAGGTCCCCCGGAGCTGGAGTTACAGATGACTGGGAGCCAGGGGCTTGCAGCCTCTAACAGAGACCTGAGAAAACAGGAAGACTGGGCTATAGCTGGGCCTGGTGGCACATGCCTGTAATGCTAGCTACTCATGAAGCTGAAAGTTACCTGAGCTGCAGGGTGAGTTCAAAGCCAGCCTGGCAATTTGCCAAGACCACCACAAAATAAAATGTAAGAAGAGAGTTTGGGATACAGTTGCTCAGTGTTGGAGTGTTTGTCTATAGACTGGTATGAGGTCCTAGGTTGAACCCCAGCTCTGTGGCAAAAAACAAAGTGACAAAATCCTTAGGCTCTGAAGCAGTGTAACCACTGGCCCAACAGGAGATCTGGTCTAAGAAAATCAAATATGTGTGGACAGGAAGGAAACCTATGAATAGTTTCATCTTCCTTTCTGATTTACACATGAAGAAACTGAGGCCCAGACAGGTAGCAGGGCAGAGAAGTCAAAATCAGAATCTGAGAGTTGAGCCGAGGAAGATCTGTCCTTCCTTGTTCCCTTCATGGGGCCAGTCCTGAAACATAGAACAATCTGTGTGTGTGAAAAGTACTCACAATGAATCATGGCATCCTAAGGTTTCAGGGTTAACATGGACCTCAGGGCACTGGGAGCCAATCACCCATCTGAAATGTAACAACCCTTCATACCATCTCCCAGTATTCTCTGCTTAGATACCACTGAGGACAGGTGGATTAATGACTCATAAAGAGCTTCACATTGAATCAGTGGGTTCAAAATTAATCTCAAAAGAATTAACATGTTTTTGTTTTTCTAGCCTCAATTTCCCAGTTCACCAAAAGGAATGGTTCTCCAGCTGGGTCCTCTGTCTTATGGAACTGGGGAGTGAACTAAGCTACACCCAGGCAAGGCAAATCAAATGCTCCCCCACCCATTGAGCTGCACTCTCTGGCCAGTGCTGTAGGGTTTTATGGAGGCAGTTCTGGGAGCCACTTGGGGAGGATGGTAAACAAGGCTCTGACAGTTAGAAGGCAGTGGGGCACAGAGGACATGGAGCTCAGTCTTGGTCTAGACCCTGGTTCTTGCAGGTGACACAGTAGAACCTGTGGAGACAGTAAGCTGAGGCATTCAGAGGAAGCCACAAGTGCTCACTTCTTCACAGCCCTGGAACCAGCTGTTGGTTCACAAACCCATCTGGAGCTAGGATTGCAGAGGGGCAACTGACATCAATGAAGCCTGACCTAAGAGACAATGCTGCCTAAAAACTGAAAACCAAGTCATAGCACCCAGCCCAGCAGAGAAGGTGCTAGATGGTCCAGACACAGGAAGCTGCCTCACAACCAAGCAGCCGGGTTGCAGGGGCTTCAGTTCCCCACTGGTAAAAAACGGGTCCTCTACCTGAATCCCATGTAAACCACTGCAAATGAGGACCAGAGATTTTGGCAACTTCTTCTGTCATTGTTACTGTCACAGAACCAGAGAAAACCAGAGGCATAGAATATCCTGCCCCAGTTACTACCACTAGTGAGCAGCCGAAAGCATCCTTGCACACTGCAAACACCTGATTTAAGGTTCTTGCTACACAGGAGAAACTGAATCCCAGAGGTTATTTGGGTGGCAAGTGTTCATTCCAGATGTGCTTGCCTTCAGCCTGGGGTCCTTCCAGGCGTGGGACACTGCCCTGGTACTAGGTCCTGTACACACAGGACAGAAATTGCAATAGTACCCCTAAAAGTAATGGGCTGCAATGTGGCTAGGCTGGTAGAGAGCTTGCCTAGCCCGAGATCTGATTCCCAGCACCATATAATTGAACATGGTGGCTCATCCATATAACACTAATACCTAGACAAAGAGGATTACAAGTTGAAGGTCAGGCCTGGCTACACAGTTCAAGGCCAGTCTGGGCTGGAGTCACAGTCTAAACAGTTAAAACTTTCTGTGCCACCCATTCCAGGGCCACTTCCAGCACTAACCTCTCCCTGGTTCTCCCCTAAGCAAGTTTTGGGTCTGTTCATCCATCTGCATCCCTTCCTGGAGCACTTATATACTGACAGTTCACCCTGGACCATGCCCACAGTATCAGTCACCATGGTGATGGTACACACAAAGACTCCAGAGACACAAGAGGCCTTGGCAAGACTCTCACAACCAGAAATTGCCCCCTGTAACTGTCCGTATTCTTAAAAAAAAAAAAAAAAAAAAAAAAAAAAGGAAAAGATGTGGGTAAAGTGAGTCACGGTCTCCCAGCGACGAAGAGAACAGGGCAGCAAACATTAGGTGGTTTGCACAGTGGCCAGTTGTTCTGGCAGCCACAGAATCACTTTCCATGGTTACAAGGTACCCCTCCTCTTCTACTAGTTAACCAGTTACACGAACTGGCCTGCTTCCACATTTGCCCTGGCTGGTAGTTAGCTCCAAGTAAGGTTTTATGCCCACCCTTCTGCATTCAGGAGTTCCTGAGCAAACTCTCCTATACCTCTTGGTATCTCTGGTTAACTGCAACCGTGTCCTCATCTGAAAATCTTTTTCTGATGTTGTGGGGAAGGGGGGGGGGGTGATCACAGAAGTTGCTG
Organism: Cricetulus griseus; assembly: GCF_003668045.3. Taxonomy (NCBI): domain Eukaryota; kingdom Metazoa; phylum Chordata; class Mammalia; order Rodentia; family Cricetidae; genus Cricetulus; species Cricetulus griseus. The sequence continues at coordinate 97,963,714 of NC_048595.1, read as the reverse complement.
AGTGACTCAGCAGGTAAAGGCACCTGCCACCAAGCCCAATGACCTAAGCATGATCCTGGGGATTGCCAAGGAAAAACAATCGATTCCTGTCTGTCCTCTTTCCTCCACATGTGCACGTGGCATATGTCTTGCACACACTCACAGTGTTTTTTTTAGCATGGGATAAAATGCCGCACCGCTCCTCAGCTATCGCTGAGAACACGCACTCTTCCACAGTGAAGGTGGCCAGATGTGCAGCAGGCCCTGCTGCTCCTCTCTTCTTGTCGAGCTGCAAGCCCTGTGTGCTATGGTTTAAATGTGCTCTGTCCCCGAGAACTGGCTGCTTCATGCAGCAGTGTGGGAGGTGGGATTTATTTGAAGGTGTTTGAGTAATGGGGATGGAATCTTCATATATATAGACTAATGCCATCTTGTGGAAGTGGGGGGGCCCTTCCTCTGTAGCACTGGGTTAGTTACTATGAGAGCAGGCAAGCTCTTCCCTCTTGTCTCTTCGGCAGTTTGCTTATTCTGCTTTCTGCTATACTAAGATGTAGCGTGAGTCCCTGGACAGTGTGTCCACCTGATCTTAAATGTACTTATCTCTATAATCAGGAAAGCTCACCTGTTTAAATTATACACTCTTTGTAAGTTTCTCAGTCTCAGGTACTCTGTGCCAATGCTCCACTCACCTGTCATGATCCTTTGGGCTTCATAGGGCTCCATGTAGCCAGCGCTTTCCCCCTTTCCTGTTTTGCTCTTGAGGTCATTCTTGGCATCAAAAGGATCTGAGTAGTCATCCGCTATGGTCACCTGCAGGGAGGAAGAGAGTGTGAGGCCATCCTTGGCTTTGTTTCACTCTTGTCACAACCAGGCATTGCTCCAGCCAACAGAAACTGCTCCTGGGCTAGCTTAGCATGGAGGGGAAGGGGAGCCCCGCTGGGGTAACTACACGAGCAGCTGGGTAGAGGTCAGATGTGCACACAAAGTGCAGAGATGAGGCCCTGCACCCTTGGGGTGTGTGTCACTAGATTTCACCGAACAGCAATGGAGAGAGAGGAAGCTGGGAGATCACAGAAAGCCTGGAAATGCTGGCAGCACAAGACCTCAGCCAAGGATAGCAGCACTCAGCATTCCACTTTTCTCCAAATCTGGAACACAATCATGCTGTGGGTCATCACACAACAATTTGGTGAGATCAACACACTATAAAAGATGTGTGGCCCTAGACAGGCCAAATGAAAACACTAAACTCAGAGATGTACAGATACCACAGTTTAAAAAATAACAACAACAACCCCCCCCCAAAAAAAAAAAAACTGGCTTAAGAGCCCAAAGACCACTTCTTTAACCATTAAGCTCCTGGGTGGGCAGCAACATCACCAAATCTTCACTTACAAGGCCAATCCGAGTGCCCTCACCTGGCAGTAGGCCAGAGCCCTGCCAGCCCTTTGACTAACAACAGAGGAAGAATGAGTCACTGGGCAGGTCTCAGGCTGGGCGAGGACTCTGAAGAATCTAGAGTATCCAGAATTCTACTGCTCTAGAGGGGAAGTTCCACATCTCCCTGAGAAGGGTAGCAATATCCAATTGAAGGCTTCAGAGCACACCTCTTCTCTCATTTCTGACTCCAGACCTCACCAGAAAAGAAAAGGGCAAGTGAGAGCCCTCCCAACCCACACTTTCTTACAGATCAGCCTCACCCCAAACTCTGAGATCCCTTCCCCCTCACCCTCCGGGTCAGGTGTCTAGCTATGGGCAAATAAGTCCACAATGTCCCAGCTGCTGTCCCAGGGAGGGAAGTTATTGTCCCCCTTGATGGATTGTTATTTAAATTGTGGGTTTAATTAGAAACCACGGGAGCCTCTCTTCTCTCTGGGCTCCTGGAATGTAAGGCATTTGCAAAGGCCTTTAAGCCCAGGAAAGGGAGAGACCCGTGTCTGCCTGCTGACATTCACCATGTCAGCCTGTGGCAGCCCTGGCAGGAGGCACAAGTGACCACCAGCTGCCTGGAATGTGATGCCTGCAGAGGGACAGCAGGCAATTGTCCCTGGTCACTAAACTGGACCCAACCCATCAGAGAAGACCTAGGCCCACAGCGCCCAGCTCCCGAGCAGATAAACCAGGTCAAACTCTAGGTCCCAGGGGCTCCTCCAGATGACGACATGGTAATCACTGCCTTTCAGGAGACTCAAATGACACCAGGCCGGGGAACAAGGGGGTTGGGGAGAGCTAGGCTTGCCTTTGTCTTTCATTTGATAGTCGCACTCCACCATTTGCAGAATACATTAAGAGTCATGGCATGTGAAGCAACGCCAGCCAGAATAGTTTCAATGTGGGTCTTATGGGCAGAGCTCTGAGCTCAAGGAACCAGACATCCCTGATGGAGAATACATGGCCGCCACAAGTGACACCTAACCCCACTGCTCTGGTCTGCAGTGAGGTGGGGAGAAGTGTTTCCCCGAAGTGGGTAAAAGTTATTTGGGGTTTTGCTAGAGGCCATGGGGGGGGGGGGGGGTAAGGTGGTGCCTAGCCTGGCTGTAGTCTTCAAGTAAATCAGCAATCACATTCCAGCCTCTTTGGGAAGTGCTCTGCAATTTGCAAACATAGAGCCTTGCAGGACATAAACCAAATCTTTGTTCACCATGGGATGGGAGGCCTGGGAGGCCTGCGATAAAGCAGGCACTATCTATATTTTCTAATTAAAATGAGACCTGAGGTCAGGCCGCCATATCTCTCCCCCCACCCCACCCCAGCTGCTGCCTTGCTTACTTCCTTTTCAACAAGAATTTACAAATCCAAAAACAAGGAAACCCCCCTGGTCTCTGATGACATGTGGTTCCAGTTATACCTGCTGACGGCTGGAAATCCTTTCGTTTAAAAAAAAAAAAAAAAAGGTTTAGCATTCTGTTAGTTTAAGAAGCAACTCGGAAAGTTCCTAAAATGTATATTTAATCAATTTGCTTTTGAACTTCAAAGTGAGGCTGGTAGAGGGGAGGGAATGGAGGTTTAAGCAACCTGAAACTTGGCAAACACTGCCCTGACCGGTCCTCCGCAAATCACATCCTAGTTGGAAGTAAAATTTTAACCAGGTGTTAGGAAGTGGAGCAGAGAGGCGGCAGAGCCCCTTGTGTGAACAGCCATAGGCCCTGGTCACAGAGTCTGGGTGGTATGACAACTTAGCAGAATTGTCCTGGTCACCTGGAGCTCACAGGCAGGAGATGTGCCTGTCATGAAATGAATGGCTTTCCACAGATGTGGGCTTGCTGGGGTCACTCTACTTTAAAATGCCCCAGTTAGCAGACATGCCTGTAAATCTAAATGAACAGTTCAACCATGGGGACCAGCCATGATGACTTCTCTGCAGGCCACCAGACTGCACAAGCAGCTTTCTTAGGGAAGCAAGGTCACTGGTCCTTAACGCATTAAGGTGCTCCGATTTAGCAACAGGACAGGGATCCAGGCTCTCTCCCCCCTAGGAGGAGAGCTTCAAACAACACAGGTGACCCCAGCTCAGCTTATAGCCCCTAAAGGATTTTCACAGGCTCACAAAACATCCCCAGAACAGTCCAGATCAAGTCATCGGGCAGTCTAGCAGAAGGCCCTCTGGGCCAGCCCACAAAGCCTGACTCCCTCACTGGGATTTAGATTCCACTATACCCCAGAAGTCTTCATCATCGTGGCTTTCTGGGCTGCCTACAGGTTGCGAGCTAGCTCTAGAGGCTACTCTGTAGACACATGCTGTGGGAAGGACTTCAAGCCGGCAAGGCTTGTTGTGTTTACCGTGAGGATTAGCTGTGTGACAGGAAGCAGTCTTCCTGTTCATCCCCAAGGGAAGTGCTAGAGGAAGGTGGGTGTTGCCACTTGGCTACCCTTCCATATGCCCTGGTGAGTGTTTTCACTGCTCTTGTAAGACAGAGACACTCTGTGAGGTCCCTAATTAGCAGAATTAATGGAAATCCCCAAATGTACATAGTCTGACTCAGCAATCTCACATCTCAGTATTTTCTCCAAAATGTACACAAGGGAACATGGACAAAGATGCTCACTGAAGTAAGCATAATGGGGAATCCAGAACAACCTCTATATTCATCAACAGGGGAACTGCTAAGCATGCCATCTCATCCCACACTGTGGAGTGCTATCCAGCAAGTTAATATCCACGGTGCTAACAGCATTCTCCGTGAGTTGCTTGCTCTGAAGTGGGATGATAGATGCAACATATTTATGAAAACAAAACAGGAACCTGAATTGATCAGCTGGAGAAAAAGTCAGCACAGAGCTAGTGCCTAGACTGCCATGGATGTGGGATCAGAGCTGCAAACAAGGAACGCCTGTATATTACTTACTGTGTGACACGCAAACGCAAACTTGCTGCAAACTCGCCTACCGCAGGCTATTTTTGGAACAGCAGACAGACTGCTTCCCAAACCTGTCTGAAGACAGAAATGGCCTGGAATGATTGTTAAGACAACAGGCTCCTGGCCTCCATAGAGTCCCAGGTGACTCTTATCAGGAATAAGCAAGAGCTAGCTGTTGTCGTCATCGTCGTCCCTGTCCTCCCCCCAAGTCTGAGGGCAAGCCTCCAGTGACTATTCTGGAATTTCACTTTGCCCAGCTACTTCTCAGCCCTGCTCATGAAGCTAAGCAAATGTGGCTCTCCTGCTTACTGAAGGTCAGTGGAAGTGAGAAGTATCCTAACAAACCTTGGTTCATCATCTGAGAATCTACTTTAAATGGAGAAGGCAGCACAATTCTGAGAGCTGGTTCCAACTGAGCAACATGGCCTGCATAGAGGGTTCCTCAAGCAAGCTCCCTGCCTTGTTCCCCCACACACACCACCATCCAGAGAATGAGGGACCAAGGAGGTTTCCAGTCCAGGAGACCACAGGGCTCCGCTCAGGTGCTTTCAGGCCCTGTCTACCAGGCTCTCGGAGCACACAGACACCTCCAACTCCTGGAAGGGCTTGCAGCACTGCCAAGAGGAGCACACAAGTCCCAGATCCAACCTGCTAACAAAGAAGGAGAGAGCAGCTGCCATCTTCTAAGATGGAAACAAGCACCTCCCACGCTCACTGCTCCACAGGTACCTCCTGACTGCAAGGCACTTTGAGTACCTGCTGCTTCTGGGAACTGGTATAGCAGTTCCAGTTCAGCTATGGCCTTGCAGGATTGGGGGACTTTATCATGCTTTTCCACCCCTGGGAAGTGAGAGGGAGGCACCCCACGAGGGCCCAGACTCTTGCCAGGCCATGACATTTTTCTGTTTACTTCAGGTGAAGACAAGGTCCAGTCAGACCGGTTCTCATTGACTCACCACCAACACTGACCTTAGTTTCATTAACAGTTTGAGGCTATGGCTCTCTAGAAAACTGAGGAAACTGCACCCCCACTCCTGTGTTTATATACATGGTGAACCCCAGATTCACTCCACACTAAGATCTCTCCCATTAGAACCACTTTAACCAATAGTGAAAACAAACATGCTGGTTTCTGTGCTGAGGTAGCAGGTGGAGGGCCATCAGGAGCTTGCTCCATGGTACTTCACCTAGCTAAAAATGAACAGTGTAGACAGCCAGGTGTGGCGGCACACACCTTTAGTCCCAACACTCGGGAGGCAGAGGCAGGCGGGATCACTGTGAGTTCGAGGTCAGCCCAGTCTAGAAAGCAAGTTCCAGGACAGCTGGGGCTGTCTCACAGAGAAACCCGGTCTCAAGCAAAACAAACAAAAAAGTGCACTACAAAGACAAGGCCTGTCATTCACTGGGGGGTAGGGGAGGCAGGGCACCACAAGCATTATGGCCCTGGGCTCTTCATCTTGCTTGCTAGTTTGAAGTCATTTGGGGCTCAGGAAGGATCCCTGAAGGTGAGCACCAAGCATGTGGGAGCACTACATCCTCACTGCATCAAGGCGGCTCTGTGACTGTCCCCTTATGAGGACTAGAGAGGCCTTGGGACCCAGTGACACAGGATCTGGCAGACCTGGCATCCACAGGATGGAGGCTCTGTTGCTATACCAACAGAAGTGACGTTAAAGAAACTGTTGTGGGAGTGTAGGGTGAAGTGCTGTGGGGGAAGAAGCAGTGGGCAGATGTTTTGTGTACACCAAGAAGCTGCACAGCTGTCTGGGAAAGGAAGCTCCTGCTACTGGTGCTGCCCAGTTGGAGGCTCTGGTGCTTCTGCTCTGGGTGGAAGGTCAGCTAACTGCGTGCCACAGGCCACTGGTCTTGGTGGTTCTCTAGGCTTGGACATGCAGCTTTGGGCAGCCCAAGGCACAAGCAGCCCAATTTTAAGGGCTGATCAAATGAGTGGCTGTCCTTGGAGGCCCCACCAAGCTAGTGGGGTTGAAAAGCACCTGCTGGGGGCCACCCGATAGATGCATAGAGAGGGATGGCACTGCACAAAGGTCATGGCTGAGCAGCGACAGTGCAGACAGGCAGTGCTCTGGAACAGGCTCTGCTAACCAGCTCTGGGTAGCTCCAGGCAACCTGCTTTATTTCTCTGCACTCTAGAGCTCCTTTGAGAGCTGAAGCAGAATGGTTTGCAGTGTCTCAGCTTCAGAGATGCTGTAAGGAGCAAGTAATATGTTTCTGGGATGTGTCAGTGCTTATGGAGAATAGGCTGAGCACTTGTTCCAAAGCAGGACGCACCTCCTATGTGCCAAGGACCCATAAACACCATGTGATGCAAAAAGGTCAACGACAGGACCTCTGCCCAAGAGAACCCAAAACCTAAGGGTGAAAACAAAAGACTTGGGCATCCCTCAACCTCCCTCCCTTAAAGCCCCAGTAATTACACAGAGGAAATGACTGCAATTAAGCATGACAGCAGCTGTCGGTAGTTCTTAGTCTGTCCCCCAAAGAGCCTCTAGGGGCAGCCCTTTCTTCCCTCCTGCACCTAGAGCAGGATGCACCTCCCTACAACTGCAGCGAACTCTAGCGGTTCAAGGCCACCCATGTCTGTACAGTGGGAGACAACAGCGTACAAGGCTCAGAGGTGTCCACAGATCCAGTTGCCATGCCCTATGTAGACAAACATACAACCAAGAGCCCTTACTTGCCTCTCCCTGTCCTCTTGGGTTATGACCAGCGTAGACCGAGCCAGGGTACAGACATGCCAATAAATCATTTCTGACATAGTAAGGAAATTAATTTAGGAAAGATTAATTAGCTACATTCATGCAATCAGCCAAGGCTTTCTGCAGATGAGGGTAGGAGGGCACTCTTCAACTTGGACTTGAAATGGGCTCCCTTTCTTCCTCTCAGAATCTGACTCAGTGCAAGCCACTCCAAGCCCAGAGCCCCCTTCCACACAGAAGGGTCCCTGCTGAGGGCTCAGCCCCAAAACTCCAGGAGAAAGGAGCTCAGGGCTTGGTGATTCTGGCATGTGGGATGCCATTACTGTTTGTTTGTTTGTTTTTTGAGTCAGGGTTTCTCTGTGTGGAGCTTTGGAGGCTGTCCTGAAATTTGCTTTGTAGACCAGGCTGGCCTCGAACTCACAGAGATCTACCTGCCTCTGCCTGCCGAGTGCTGGGATTAAAGCTGTGCACCACCACTGCTACGAACAGATTAAAGTGATCTACCATTTACACTGAGCTGAGCTCTGCCTCCCCCACAGCCCATGTGACCTTTTAGTTGGCATTCTACCACGATGCCCCTTTACTGACTATCCGTACCTGTCCCACACCAGGAGACCAGGGGAACAGATGTAGCCCCCCCAAGCCCCCACTTTCTAGTTCTGCCTCTCACACAGCCACAGCTGCCTGCCTAAAACCCTGCAGGTTCCAGCTTGTCACGGAAAAAAGACATTCCAAACCAGCCTTTGTTGGCTCCTGTCAGGCCTCGCTCACAATCCTCTCTTTCTCATGCACCCCCTCCACTCTCTTTAGCACCCTCTACCCATCCAGGCTGTTAATCTGGGTAGGAGGATGGAGCATAGCCTGGCCCAATCCTGTTCACCCAGAAACTTACTGTCAAATGTTAGGGACAGGCCTGTTAGCATCTGTCTATCAGTGAGGGCTTCTACTTTGAACTCAGAAATAACACAGTCCTAGAACTTCCCAACTGCTCTCTGCCAAGGTCTCCAGACAGAGCATCAGTAGGGCTTCCCTCTATGGGGAGAACCCTGAGAGGCGGTCCCCAGCACCAGCGGTGCTTCTCTCCTTGGGGAAGACACTGCCAGGTGGTTCAGTCAGTCTACTGGGTATCAACTCTTGTAAGATATGCACAAATGAAACCTTACAGGGTTTACATATGCCACTAACTGAAGAACGGAGGCTATTGTCCAGTCTGGAAACCAGGAATCCACTGAAGATGAGAGGCCCAGAGAGGAGATGAACTAACCAAGGTCAATGCCAGAAACAGTTAACCAAACCTATTTCCTAACTTTCAGGTCCACACCATTTCTGCAATTCTCAGTTCATTTTTTTTAAACAATAAAATTTTCAAAGAAATCTCACCACAACCACCTTGCAGGAAAAGCTCCCTGCCCCTCACCCAGCTTCTCTGGCAAGGAGCACCACCCACAGCCAGGGCTCCTCTCTGTGGCCACTGATGCACACAGGCTGGGCTGGTTCTATGTGTCGTGTTGTTCCCCCAGCAGCCTCCATCGGGCTGGGCCAGCAGCCTATCAGACAACCCTTCATCCCAGGCTTCTGGCTGGGGGCTGGGGCTGGGGGCTGTTGAATGGGGAAGCAAACACAGGGCCATACCCTCGTCTACAAAATCAAAGCAGGGTTGTCACTTTCAGCTCCCAGAGCTAAGGTCTGGAAGGGAGGGGTGTGTGCACTGAATAGGTCCCCCCTGCTTTAGCCTCCTTCCATAAAAAGACAATGCACAGAACAAAGAGCTTTACCAAGGTCACCTGAACACCACAGCAGGCCCTTAACCACATTGACCAGGAGCAGTGAGAGGGAGACAAAACTCTTGTGAGGTGACAAAAGGAGATTCCCTAAACCTCAAGCACAAGAGACACAAAGTCATCTATTGGTCTGGGTATTTATAAACTGTCTACTCCCCCAAATTTTCAGTGTATTTTCCCCTTCCTGATAGGCATGGCCCATCCACCACCACTCCCCTCACAAGGGAAGATCAGGAATGACAGTGAGGCTTCTCATGGTTAAGAGCAGTCTTAACTTCCAGTGTGCTCACAGGGAAAACACAAGAAAAACAGCAATGCCTGGGAGCCAAAGGACCGTCCCTAGCAAGGTAGGACCTTCAGAGACCAGGCATCCATGGCCCTCATCCCCAGGAGTTGAGAGAAGTCACCAAGCAGAGCTGTCCCTCCAGTGGCCTTCTCTGTGCTGAACTACCAGGAAGGGGCGGGTGCTGGCCCCTGGGCACCCAGTGCATTTCAATAGGCAGCAGCACACTGCACTAAGTGAAGGGTCATTTCTCTCCAAATGGGGCCCATTAGGATGATTCATGCACAGCTCCTCTCTGCACCCAGAGGCAGAGCAGGGCAGCGTTAGACACAAGCAGCAATAAAGAGCTGCCCTCCCCCAAAAGACACTTTCTTTTTATTGACGACACACAGCCTCAGCTACAACTACCACTGCCGTTTGAGGCTCCCAATTATGTTCGGCTTAATAGTGAATACCCAATAGATGTTGATTTACTTTTAAAAATAATGCTATCTTCTTGTCATGCCAATCCTGAACAAACATTTTCACATATGGTTAGTTATAGGTTAACAAACTGTCCTTACACCCAGATTGCTGGGTCTTTCATTCCCTTGGCACCTGGCAGCAGAATTCGGTCACATAGGCCTGGGCTGCTTGCTGTTCAGTCCAGCTCACTATATACTAACCAGGACCCCAGAACCAGCTCTGTGCTGGGAATACTGAAGAAAGCCTGCTCAAGGGAGGCTTGCAAGGCCCTAGGAAGGGATGCATCAATCAGTTTGCCCAACACAGGAGAACTCACATTGCCAAGGCAGGAGCAAGGCATCTGTGCCAGGGACAGAGTACATGCACAGAAAGCCTGCACACAGGCCCTGGTCCACCACCTTTAGTACGCTTGTCTTTTCATACAAGGGGGGTGGGGGGATGGGGGGTGGGGTGGGGGTGTCCTGGAGAATGCCCTTTAGTTCACCATAGCTGTCCCTGGTGGGAAGCAGGGTTCCAGCAAGTAATCCTGGACAAGAGACTAGCACAACAGAAATTGCAGGTGGTGCTGGAATGGGCCTGAGCTTCAGTGTTTCCAGGTTTCTGCCAGCTGTGGGCTCTGGACTTGTCTTATACGTTCTCTCAGCCTGAGCGCTAGCTCCCTTAGGGACACAACTTCTTCCTGTGTATAGAGGAGAGCAGGTCAATGAACCACAGGACAACACAATGCCCAGCACATTGTACTGGCATGGCAAGGGCACTGGGGGAATACATAAGGATGCCACCCTCTTCACTTACAGCCCACAGGTCACAATCCTCTGTGTGAACTTCCCCAAATAACAGACCTTTCATGGGTGGGGGGGGGGCACTGCCATGTAAGTGGCTTATGTGGGAGGGGACATTTAATGAGAGGATAGGGAAATGAGCCTGAGGAGAGAGAATAGCTTGGAAAACTGGGCTGCTAGCCATCAATCAAAAGTAGGCATGGCCTACCCTTTGGAACCAGAGGCTCGCCGTGGGGGTCAATGGTTCAGGCCTGGTAGTTGGCAGTGTTCTAAGAAAGCAACAACAAGCCTGGTGGTGGTGGCATACATGTTTAATCCCAGCATTTGGGAGGCAGGGGCAGGTGGGTCTCTGTGAGTTTGGAGGCCAGCCTGGTCTACAGAGTGAGTTTTATGACAGCTAGGAATACACAAAGAAACCCTGTCTTGAGGGGAAAGGTGGGGGAAAGGGAGGGGGAGGGAGGGGGTGCACAACAACAAAACCCTTCAAGCAGAGAGGGAAAGCACCCCTGGAAAGAGACTGACAGGAGCCAAGAAGGCTTTTCTGGTTAGTTCATACCAACTGAGCCAGAAGAGCACCCTGAACTCCCATTTGCTTGTCCCCTGCTCTGGGCACATCCTTGATTTAGCCATTTCTATTTCCTCACTGAAAAGGGGAGACCAATATCCACAATCAACCTGCTTCTGGGATTCTGAGCAAATTCTAGACTGCCAAGAAACCACCTTCCCTAGAGCAGGGAGCTTCTCCTAGAAAATCTCAAGTGTCACTTCGCCCTTCAAATAAGCACCTGGATAAAAATCACTCAGGACCTGGTGGGTCTCTTCAGTCCCTGCAGAGGCCTGCACAGCCTCAACAATGCATGGCAGTCATCCCCAGAGACTAGAGACAGTAGGCCAGACTGAACATGGAGAGCCCTGCCTCCTCCCTCTAGGGCTACTAGGCCTCATGCTGACAGCTTCTTCCCCTTTGGCTTCTTTCTAATCTCAAACTGCACAAAGAGCTCTACAGGGAGCAGAGAAGATGCTCTCTGGGGAATCTTGGGTGTCTAAAAAGCCTGGCTCAATGCACTCCATTTCTTGGGTTAAGTACTATAGGATTTTATTTATCAGGGACTTTGACATTTATGGTCCCCAGGGCCAGCTTCATGACATGTGTGGCCTGTGCAATCACACAGGCCCTGTACTTGGTTTAATGTCTCACTGTCACCAATTTGAAAATTCTTTCTTCTAGCGTGAGGGATTGAAACTAGGGCCTCCAAAGTGTTAAGCATGTGCTGTATCTTTCAGCTATATTCCCAGTTTTCAATAATTTTTGAATAATGGGATTTCCATTATGGGATTTCTTTTTCAGGTGACTGGCCCTGCAAATGACACTGCTGATTCTAATTGGCTTCCATACCCATGGGGAGCACTTGAGTTTCATGGAGCACCCAAGGCTCAAATTCTTTGTTTTTCGAGGCAAGGTTTCACTGTGTAGCCTTGGCTGGTCTAGAACTCTATCTGTAGACCAGGCTGGCCTCGAACTCACAGAGATTCACCTGCCTCTGCTTTCCTAGTGCTGGGATTAAAGGCCTGTGCCACCACCACCTGGCGGAGGCTCAAATTCTTAATGCCCTCTTCTCCCCAGCTAGGCAGCACTTGCTAAATTGAACTCTCAGTGCCTCAGTTTCCCCATCTGTAGGACAGATGTCATTAAAAAAAAAACACAAATAAATAAAAATAAAACAAACACAAATAAAAACTAAGCAGAAACAAAACAGAAAATAAATCTCCCTAACTTTTCATTCCCCTGGCTCCACTATCAGCACAAAGCCTTTGGGAAGCATCACAACAATGGTGGTGGACAGTCACGGGTCTCATGTCCTGGCCTGTGCCAGTCCTCTCCCCACCTGCCCCACCCCCCAGGGCTTCTCCCATGCTCACTGCTCAGACAGGAGCCCCACAGATCAGGCCTAGAACGGCTCTTGTTTATTAATGTGCATCGTATCTTCCTCCAAACAGGTCATAAGTCACCAGCTACAGGAGTCATTTCATCCTTAAAGGGGGCGAAGCTATCTTTTTTTGGGGGGGAGCTATCTTGAGCTGAATACCAGACTTACCAATAATAATAATAATAATAATAATAATACCAAAAAGAAAAACAACAACACTGCTGCTAGGTAAGCTGGGAGCTGGGAAGGGATGGCCCCTTGTTGATAAGGCTGATAAGATGTCCCTGATCCACCACCCACTTCCTCTCTGCTGAGACCAGGTATGACTCACGGGGTTCAAGTCCTGGAAACTCCAAACAGCAAGTGTCAGGACATAAAAGCCTCACTCTAGACCTTGAAGGAGGCTGTACATTCTAGAGGGTGAGAACTGGCTCAGTAGCCGTGGAGGCACTGCTGACACAAGCCAGGCTCTTGGCTCTAGACTTTCAGATATCCCAAAGTGTCACCCCCAGGGATGGCTCGCCCATGCCACCTACTTCCCAGCAACAGGAAATCTCCAAAGGAAGGTTTGACAGGAAGAAGAGGAGGCCTTGCCAATTTGGCTCAGGTGTGCCAACCCTGGGCAAGGGCCACCTGACACTCCCTCAGTCAGCCAGTACTGGAAGTCTCTCTTCCTCAGACAGACACCCTTGTGACTGACTCCACACACCTGCCACCTGCCAGGGCCACACCTGGGGAAGCAGGGCTTCCTCAGGCAGCCTGTGCTAGCAGGCTGGCTTCCAGCTCTCACCTCCCTCCATCCCTACACCAGGCTCATCCGGTCCAGGATCCCACAGCTCCACCCAAAGTAGTCACAGTCCTCATCCTTAGAAGCAGTAAGTGCCAGCCGTGCTCTGAAGCCACTCACACACAGCGCTTCGGGAAAGAGGCCCTGGGACCCCTCTCCTGATCCCCAAACCTCTGCGTGTAAAAACGCCCTCTGAACAGAGAGGTAATAAAAGCCAGAAGGAAACTGAGAACTTGCCTCCCCCTCTTTGTGGGGAGCCAAGGAAGCCCTGGTGAATGTGCACAGAGGATCAAGTCCTGACTGGATCCGTACTGTTTGACACAGACACAGACACATTAGACCCCAATGCCTACAGAAGCCTTCCCTGTAGAGTCAGGTGAAGAGAGACAGTGTGTGCAAAAACTAGCATCCTCAAGCTTCCTCCTTTAGGGAGATTGTAGCCTGAGATGACTCCACTATAGAGAGGTCCCTCCCCCAGGGCTAACCCTCCCCCATTGCTGCAGGAAATAAAAGCTCTCAGGTCCCTGGTTATTACAGAGTTGGTGCTGCTCCAGAGCCAGAATGGGCCACCTGATCCCAGTTTTTCTACAAAAGTGTCTATTCCTCTGTTCCTTGGCTGCCTCAGGCAGGTCAAGTCTCAGTCACAAGAGGCATGCAAGCTGCCCTGCAACTGAAGTCATTCCCTCCTTACACATCCACTCAGAGGGCATTCTTGGCTCCCCAACCTGCTGGAAAGTATTCTTATGTTGTGCCAGGTACCCAGCAAACACCCTAGCTTTTGCTATTCCGTATTTTTAATAAAAGGGAGAAGAAAGGAAGAAAGAAACAACATTTTCTTATTAGAGCTACCAAGCAAAGGGAACAATGTTAAGGTAGAGTCAGCTCACTTTTTGGGGGGTGAAGAGTTGAATTCAGTGGGGACTGTTAGATGGGAAAGGTGCCAGTCCAATTGAAAGTGGGAAGAGGCAGAATTGGGCCTGAGAGGGCCAAGCAATAACTCAAAGCAGCACCCTCCTAACAGACAAATGAACCACAACACGCTGATGGATAGAGCCTGCTTGCCCTACTGGGGGTGGTACAGGTGACCTGAAATACCCACAGGTCTTCTTGTAGACCTCAGCCATTTGAGGGGCTCAGACAACTCAGTGACTTAATGACAAATCTCTGCAACATTTTTATCAGCCATCCACCAACCAGTGGGCAATGAGATCAACAGATGGCTCAAAATGCCTAATCACAGCCTGAGCCTCCTAGCCTGTGGACTGGCTAGGGTGGGCTTGCTTGATGAGTGAAGCAGGAAGTGCCTTTTCCCTTAGGAAGAATCACTGTCTTGACATCCCCTCCTGTACCACCCTCCTGCACTTAAGAAGGGAGTGGTGGCCCAGGCTTTAAAGAGGGAACTGCATTCCCATTCACAAACTCCCAACACGAAGACACTAACAGGCAGAACAAGTTCTGCTGCTGATGAATGAGCTCCGGTAATAATAGGGCTCACCCTTCGCCATTAAATATTAACCTTGTTCCCAATGATGTCATAAAACCAAGGCCCAGGAAGCTCTCTCATGGCCACACTCCCCATCTGCTATGGGAGGGACTCAAGTACTTACTTCTTCCCTGGTTTCAAGCCAGGAGGACCTAGGGCCCTTTGGTGGACAAGTGCTGCCACACCCAGGGCCTTGGATACCTGAGACTCTTAATGACGTGACTCTGCACACATGTGCTCTACCAGATGTTCCCCAAAGCTGCCCTGATCTCAGGCTGTGTTCACTTGGGGACTTCTACCCCCAGGAAGTACCCCCCCACCAAGCCTCTGCACAGAAGAGACAATTCCTCTTGAAGAAGCACTTTCCACTCTGGACTCTGCTCTTTCATTAGGAGCCATCATGTTAATATGGCACCTGGATTGTCATATGGGTATCAGTGGAGGAGGGACCAAGGAATGTGTTCTGAAGAGGACTGGTGTGTATGGGTTGCCAGATGAATAGCTAATCCCCACAACAGGACACACAAAAAAAATGTTCTGTGGGGTCAGAAAGGATAGAATGGTCATCAATAAGCAGAAGTTTATGAGAAATATTTTTATTTAATTTCTGGATGACCTGACAGCTGTTACACACAGAACAGGATGCTTTGGGAGACAGTGAGCTCTCCAGCACAGAGGACTCCAAGCAGAAGTGGCTAGGACTGGCACACAGAAACACCTCAAGAGCTATCTCCTCACACTGAAAGCTCTATGCTCCTCCTCAGAACTCCACAGCACGGCAAAACATGGTACTGCTCCAGGTTAAGAAGAGACCAAGAGCATGGGACCAAGCTTGGTGTCTCTAGGGTAGTTTCAGGAAGGGTCCCAGCAGCTCAGAAAGGTTGGGTGCTGTGAGAGAGGCACAGACGCACTCAAGCATCCTGTGTCCTGGAGTTTGGCGATATCCAGGGTGCAGAGAACGGAGACAGCTCAGTGCCAATTTCCACGAGGGATGGACATAAGCAAACCTCTTCTCTGAACAACTGAGCGTGTGAGGTTCTGCTAAACTACTCAGTTTACCAGTCATGTGGAAGGAACTATACACAACAGAACACACAAAATGTGGACAAAAGCAGCCTCAGATCTGACTGGTCTAGCACAACCCCTAAAGTTTTCTACAGTGCTACCAGGTGGGACCTGGGATCCACTTAGTTTTTTGTTTTACGAGGCAGGAGACAGGGTTTCTCTGTATAGCTTTGGGGCCTGTCCTGGCACTCGCTCTGTAGACCAGGCTGACCTCAAACTCATAGAGATCCATCTGCCCCTGCCTCCCAAGTGCTGGGGATCCACATTTTCTAAAAGCTCTCTGGGAGCTTAGGCACCAACATCCAAGACTGAAACTCCCCAGTAGTAACAGATGTGTATAAACACCTTACTATTAATCCCACAATTTCACAAACCCAGGGGAAGTGATTTGCTCAAGATCACACAATGAGTCAAGAGGCAGGGAATCTAGATCTGTAGAAATGGCAGCCGGAACCTTCATCTTGCACAGGACAGATGCAGATAGGCATAGCTTGGAACACAAGAGTCTTCCTGGTCATGTCCCTCTCTCTTCCCCAGGAAGCTGGGGACCCCAGAAGAACGTCAGCCACATTCGTCCCACCCCACCCCAATACAGAAGACATTCCCCTGTCCCAGACTAAACCTCAATGACCTAGAACTACCATGGGAACAGAATTCTCCCAAACATCTCTCTTTCTTTCCAGAAGCAGCATTTAGCCAAAGTTTGTAACTGTTTATTAGCATTTGGGAGGAACAAAAGGAGGCTGTAAAAACTGGGTCTCTTCAGCACACAGCCATAGGAAGCTTTTCTCCAATGACACCACCAGAGACCTGCCAAAACGTGCTGCCTGCCCAGAGCTCTGCCCACGCAGGACTCAGCACAAGGAACCCCCAGGGCCTTGGAGATGTTGCAAGAGCTGGGCCAAGGCTGGGCGGTCTCTAGAATAATGACCTCAATGTCTGCAGAGCAAGGAGTTCCAGCAGACAGGAAAATCATGGTGTCCTACTCTTGAGAGGACCCTATCATGGCCAAAGAGCCTGACTCCACTCAGCCACAAGGATGGCAGGAGAGACCCAGAGAAGGTAAAGAGAAGTGTGGGCCACACAGCTCAGTGACAGGGAAACCAGAACTGCACACTGTCCCAGCCAGGCCAAACTATCCTGCAAACAAATCTTGATACCTCATGACACCTGCCAACGGGCTCAAACAAGAGGCCTAAAATCCTGTGGAACAGGAAACAGACAGCTCCCAGGACTCTGTTAGATTGTATTATGTACCAACTGCTGAGGGACCAGTGCCATTTGGAAATGTCCTCTGCTTGGGGTGCTGGGACTGTATCCCCCACCACTTCTTGCTGCCCCACCCCATTCACACCCAGCCTCTAGCTTCTTTCAGTGGCTTCCTGTGTACATTGTACTCTCTTGGGATGAGGTCTGCTCACATCATTACATGTCTAACACCTACCTTGTCACCCACAGCAGAGTACCGAGTTAAATCCCAGCCCCACCACCTTGAGAAGATTCCTCTCAGGGTCTTGGTTTCTTCACCCATCAAGCCAGGATAAGAGTGCCCACCTTCAGTGCTGGCCAACAGCAAAGGCCTGAATAGGGCTGCCATCATTCCAGACTCAATGTCCCAAACTGTTTTCTGAGGCACCCCACCCCCCAGCACATATACAAGTGAGCTTACCGCTCCATCTGCTGATCCATGTTGCTGGTTCATGCTGGGTGGGTGGCTCTAGACACAAAGCAGAATGACACACAGCTGTGGGCCTGCAGGAGCTCATAGACTGGTCAGGGGACAGACATACCTTCACAAACCGCATTGACACAGGTGCCTCAAACAGAGGGGTTAAGAAGTAATTTTTTCAGCTAGGCATGGTGGTGCACACCTTTAATCCCAGCCCTAGGAAGGCAGAGACAGGTAAATCTCTGCGAGTTCAAAGCCAGCCTGGTCTACAGAGTGAGCTCCAGGACAGCTAGGACTACACAGAGAAACCCTGTTTCAACCTCACCCCACCCCTCACAACCACCCCCCAAAAGAGACAAAGAAAAAAAAAAGTGACTTTTCACATTTTGTCACATGCTAACAGAATTTTTTATTTAAAAGTCTGGCTCTTTCCCCACTAACTAAAACACTGTCACTAACTCCTGACAAGCTGTACGAGCTTTTAAAAAATAATAATAATAATAAAATAAACTACATTGGAAAACTTCATACAGTTTTCTTTCTGTCTGTCTGCTTTGCAGCCTGAACCAGGCTTGTGTTCTGCGACTCCACCATCTCAGACATGCAGGCCTTGCTCTAGGTGTTCTACTAACCAGAGGCCGGTGTCCATAGGACAGGGTGTACACACCGGTACTATACTTGAGGGGACCTTTTGGCAAACAAACAAACCTTGTTATACCACAAAAACAATAGGCCAGCAAGGCCCATTAACAAACACTTTTCAGGTGAACAGCACTGAACAGTTCTTAAGTCATTTCCATGTCTAAAGTGTTCTTTCCTAGATACCCATGAGTCACCTTACTGTGCTCATTAAGACTCCTTGAAGTGTCTATTCCAGGGCAGAGTCTATTCACCTTTATGATCTCTGCATCCAATGCAGGGCCTGGCATTCAGAACATGGAAAACTCAATTCTGTTGAGAGAGGCACACCCAGGGTCACAAAGAAAAGCAGCAGGCCTGTCTGATCCCTAGACTCCTTGCCTCTGTCTACTGCCTGTCCTCCAACACAGGGGGCACTGTCCCCACTGGGTAATTTAATAGCCAGCCCCAGTCAACCTGTGACCTATCTGGGCATAGGAGGTCCAGAGACCATGGCTGCCCATCAAAGAGTTGGCTGGAAAGCGAGTGACAAGGAGGAGTGGGAAAGGACAGATATGACTTGGCGGGAGGATGTCTGCTAAAGACAGAACAAAGCCAGGGCTGGGGTGGGCAGGATGGGAGGCTGAGGAAGTGAGGGGATGGAAGTTTCTGAGCGGGACTGTCAACCATGAAGAAGACGGCGCTTATCAGGCAGGGCTGGCGGACAGCACAGTGCAGGAAAGGGTCCATCCCAGACGGCTTTGTTTTCTTGAAAATAGCAGGATGATGAAAAGCATTCTTAGGTCCTCTGTCAAATGCTGCTGTCTGGCCTTCAAGCCTCCAATGTCATCCCTGTGACAGACTGAAATCTTTAACAATCCCAGCCCTCTCCTGATGTACCACTGCAGCTCCATCAGGAAAAACAGATAAAAATGGGGTTTTATTAAACAGTGCTTTGGGGAACTCATAGGCCAAGAACAAGTCACTGTAAAACTTTACACAGGGTGGGCACTGTCATCCTTTACTGTTTTGTGCTGCCTTAGATCTCAAGGAATGAGAAATAGAAAGAAAGGGGGTCATGGCTCCTGGCTGCACACCTTTCCCTCCCATGGGAATGGATCCCACGATTCCTGGGTGTTACTATCCTCTGACCAACAGAGGTCACAAAGCCACTGTAGGGTTCCCCAGCAATCCTATTCCCTGATGACACATTCTGAAGATCCATTTTAACCACACAACCAGTTTAAGATGGAACAGCTGGGTTGCCATAATACAGTTCAGACTTAAACAACCCCTCCTCCTGGGAGCTCAGCTCCCTCCCAAATCCACCATGTGTCCGTCATGCCTGGCCCTGCTGTTCTTGACTTCTCAACCCCAGGACAACAAGACCTCCCCAGGGACACTCAGCACTAAGGGGCGAGAGGAAAATTCCTCTGGGCAGTTCTGGATATGAGCCTGGCTGCACTCCACAAATCCCCCAGCCACAGCTTTACTTGAATAGGCCCACTGCTTCAAACCAGGCCACATTTCAGAGCTGGAGTCTTCACAGCTGCTTAATTCTCAGTGTGGCTATTTGCATAGGACAAGCCTTGTTATACTTCTCAGAAATGCACAAGCCACGCCCCACAGGCCTGAAGGGTGGGCAGACCTGGGCTTAGGGAAAAAAGCCTTCCTCAGAAGCTGGGGACTAGCTCTTCGGGGGAGGGGCAATCAGGCTGAGAGAGGCACAAAGGACACAAGACTAGATGAGGTAAGGCCACTTAATGTCCTGCCTGAGCCACCAGCTGGAATGTGTCTAATCTAGACAAGTCTCAGCTGCCTTATGATAAAAGAGGGGATGGCCCACTGAGAGGAAACGAGACCACCACGTGTGCAAAATGATGTCACCAAAGATCAACCGCAGCCAATAACGCCAGGCTCCTCACCTGTGCAGAGAGGCACAGGGTGGAATGCAGAGGGGACATAACACCAAACCACAGGCTGTGCCATGCTAATGGGGGTCAAGAGCCACTGTTGGACCTGATGCTGAATGCCAATGGCAGGCTGTGATAGAGGGATCCAAGGCCTTCCTGGAGGGGATGGCTCAGGCCACTCCCACTGGCAGCACTAAGGCCTATCGTGATGGGTATCTGTATGGAGCAGACCAGTTTGTGTAACTGAGGGCTTTAGACAGATACAATGGCAAAGAATTAAAGAGAAGGCCTAACATGGGTCAGGCCCACAATCAACCCATGGAGAGGAAACAGGCAGGTAAGAAAACACTGTTCTGAAGTTCTTAGGAGGGAAGCCACTTCAGGGGGACTGGTACGGGGGGGGGGGGGGGACATTTGTTTTTGCCTTAGGTCACTTTTCTATAGTGAAAAAGTAGTCTCCACCAGGCCTTTGTTCTTTGCAGAAACTGAAACAAGTCTTCTGGCCTGAGGCCCACATAGCCCTCTTCCTAGCAGAGAACCTTTGACTTCTGGCCAGTAGGTTCGCTCTAGGTGCTATGCCCAGAACCAGCCTACATGGTAAGTCCAACAGCTAGGAAACATCTGGACAGGCATTGTAAAATTGTTAAGGAATAGCACAGGTCTGGAGCCACCAGAGAGGCCCACAGGAGAGGAGGTAGAGCCAATGTCACTAAGGGGCAAGATGTGAGGAACAGGATTCACTAGGCAGCTGGGGGGCAGCTGGGAGGACAGGCCTACCTCCTTCAGGAATGGGCACAGAAGGAGAGGCCAAAATTCATTAAATTGGGGGGGGGGCTGTTCTTTGGTAAAGCAGCAAAGAGAAAGAGACCACTGTATTAGGAGGCACTGAAAGACAGATTAAAGCAACTCTGTTAGGTCAAGGCAAGGGAAGCTCCTGGGAAGCCAAATGGCTGGTGCAGGGTTGTGCTTTATGGGAGGGATGTGACATGTGCTGTCCTCGATAAAGACTCATGGCTTGGGCAGGACTAAGCTCACAAAGCACAGAAGCAGAGGTAGCTACAGTGAGAGCCTTTAAATGACTGAAACACAAAGTCCACTTTCATGAATTCTTTAAGTAGGCCTTATGCTTGGGTATAAACCACCTCCATCTCTGCCTATCTCTCCTCTTCTTCAATCTCCTCCCGAGTTTCTGAATATTAATCCCACAGTGATGTCATCAGCTAGAACTGCAGACTGTTCTAATTATAGAGCATCGAGGAGCAGCAAAGCTGACAAGGGGCTGTGCACACACCTGGCTCTCAAAAGACACTGGAGCATCAGAGTAAAGAGCTCAGGCCCTGGCTAAGAATCAGAAGCTGGGTCTGTCCTGAGCATGGTTTCTGAGCAAGTTCCTTAAACCCTCCACTAGGAAAACAGAATTACCTACCTACAAAGGTTGTGCCAAGAATGTTGTAATACACAGCTTATTATGTATTAGAAAACCCAGCCATGGGGCCGGGGATGTGGCTTAGTGTATGCCTAGCATGTAGAAGCCGTAGGTTCAATCCTTAGCAGTGCATAAAGCAGGCCTGGAGATGTGTGACTGTAATCAGAGGGGGAATCAGGTGTTCAAGGTCATTCTTAGCTACATATCAAGTTCCAAACCAGTCTATGCTACACGAGACCTTGTATTAAAAGGGGAGGAGGGTAGAATTCAGATATTACCCTCTTCAGTTGTCATTTAATTACAAACCTTACCTCCAAAGTGTGCACACGCCCTTTAATTACTGAGGGGCAGTGCTGTGTGAATAACACACTGACTGAGCTGGCCGTCACAGCTTTGCTTGGAGTTTCCCTGACTTTGGGGTGACTTGAACCAATTCACTTCTCCACCCATAAAATAAAATGGGAAGAGGAGGGAGGAAGTCCTCTCTGCCTTCTGAGGCAGCTGGGACAATGGGGAGCTAACTGGCGGTTCAGGGCAGAGTGTAAAGTGCCCACCGGGGCCAGTGCAGTCTGCCTGCACAGGAGTCAGCTCCAACCTGCCCATCTGTCAGCATCCCTCAGAGCTCACTT
Organism: Cricetulus griseus; assembly: GCF_003668045.3. NCBI lineage: Eukaryota > Metazoa > Chordata > Mammalia > Rodentia > Cricetidae > Cricetulus > Cricetulus griseus. Next base: position 97,941,831 of record NC_048595.1, on the reverse strand, counting down.
GTAAGGAAGGGCTCCTGGAAGGCCAAGCCAAGGAAACAGCAGGGCAACAGCATGAACAACAGGGGCCCAATTCCAGCCCCAGCCAAGCCCTGACTCTGCTGGACCCAGCCTAGTAGTTGAATTCCTGTTAGCTCTTGCCAAATGCCCACCCCTGAATTTTCCTTGAATCCCTGCAGGGGCAGAGGCCCAAGAAGAGGGCAGTCACACCCATTATTGCCACATGGCTGACCAGCTCTAGAAGCTGTCCATATGCTCCCCTCAGGCAGGCCCCAAATTCAACCTGTCTTTGCTAACTTCCATGATTGCAGCAAGCTGTGCCCTGTGCCCAGCAAGTTTTCATCCCCCCCCCCACTTTCCTGGGTCAAACTGAAACATAGCTCCACCTCTTCGAAGGAGTACCCACCCCACTCAATTCCCTCCCAGAATCTGATGTCCATCTAACACTCCATTTCCCTTGCCACCACCACTCCCACCATCATCTCTTTGCCTGGTCCACACGGCCTGGTCCTGTACTCTACATCAGCACCAAAGCAGATGAGCTGGTAACTTCCTCCGCCAGTCATACTCAGATTCTGGGGACTGAAAACAGCAAACCAGTATCTTTAGGTGGGAAAAGCCTGAGGTTTCTGAGCCTGGGCCCAAGCTGGGGTATGGGGTTTTGGAGGAAAAGAAATCAAGGGTCAGTGGTACCTGCCCTCCACCTGCCACAGGAACTACCAACTGTTTTGGTCAGTCCTGGAGGAGCCAGCACCACCTTCAGCCCTCCAGAGTTCATGGACAGCAAGGAAAACTCAGAAGCACAGGCCGAGTTAGGGCCACATCCCTGGGGTTAGAGCCAGCAAGTTGAGTGGTAATCAGGGAAGGCGGGCAAGCCCTGGCTCTGCCTGGAGGCCTACTCCAACCTGCCACTATACACAAATTACAGGGAGGAGGCTGGTGGCCAACTGGCTTCAAGACTGGCCCTGCCTCTCTCCAGCACAAGGAAGTGCTTTATGTAGTTCAACGTCTCATTATCTGGCATCTCTGTCACACAGGAAAGAGCAAATAATGGGCTAAGAGCGACACATGTTGCACTATGAAGTCCTTCCCTGCACAAACCTATCCTTGCCACTTCCTATGTGACAAAGGCTCCATTAATTCCTTACTGCGATATTTGCTGCCCTTCAATCTGACCATAGCATAGCTAGCTCCCCCGCCCCATCTCTACGTAGCCTAATTCATTCACAAAATGTTTGCTGAGTACCTCGGATGTGCTGGGTCCTGTGCTAAAATAAACAACTGAAGGGCCCCCACATCCCACCCACCTGGAACCCTGAGCAGATCATGGCTCAGCATGTTTTTCCCCCCACTGGGGGCTACTCAATGGTTGGCAGCTATTATCTTCTCTCCCACCTGCTACTGAAGAAGAAAGCTGCCCTCCCTCCCCAGATTCCTACCTGACACACTCACCCAAATCTCTGAGCCATACCAGAAAAGCAGGCAGCCCAAGCTGGCTACTCAGCCTGTTGAGCCATAGATGCCAACAATGGGGCGTGTCTTGGCTCCTCTACAGGACCCTGGGTTTTTAGGTGTTTTCCTGTGTTGGAGTTACAGGAAGTCTGGGGACTGACAAAAACACAGAGCACACTGGGTCTGAGGGCACTCGCTGACAAGGAACCCTAAGTCCACTCTGCAGTCAACTTGTGTGAGGTGTGGAGTTCTCATTGCCTATTTGCAGAAACCTAGCAGACAAGAGACTCAGGAACAGTGACATGGTGTGACTCCTCCTGGCAGGGATGCAGGCATGTGCACACAGAGAAAGGAAAGGAGATGGGAAATAGCCTGAGTGGGCATGGCAGGTTAGGGGGCAGAGGCATGAGGTAAGCACTGTAACTAACTCTAGGCAAGGCAAGAGGTTTCCAGCTGTCTGGCCCAGAAGCAGTGAGGCAACAGGAAGCCTTTCTAAGAGGCAAAGGGAAGCTAGATGTCACAATGGGAAGCTGGACTTAACAGAAGTCATGGAGAATGATAAGCAATGACATTACCTAGAGTCACTATCAGAAGACAGAAGGTCTAACCAGAAAAATCAACGACAGGTCAACAAGATGGCTCAATAGGTAAGGTGCTTGCTTGCTGGGCAAGTCTGATGACCTGAGTTCAATTCCTGGATGCCACAATGGAAGGCGAGAACCAAGTCCTGAAAACCGTCTTCTGACTCCCACATGTGTGCATGGCATGCGCATGCACCCTTGTGCATACCAATAGTGAATCTTTTGCAAAAGCAACAAGGGCTATCAGGTATAGGGCTTTTCTCCTAACACCAGTAACAAAGCCATAACAATAAAATAAGCTTTACTATATCTGTTTCTTAACCCTTTACAAAGAATCAAGATTATACAACAAGAGATCTTCCCCAGAACAGCATTGCTAGAAGACCAAAAGATGGTAGTTAAAAAAAAAACCAAAAAACAAACAACAAAAAAAAAAACAGTATTTTTGACAGGAGAATGTGGGTAACTTAGGTGCAACTCAGGAGAGATCAAAGGCCTTCTGCGTGTCTGGACCAGAGGTGGCTTGCAAAGAACTAAGGGGGTGGAGTGGGTGGGGTTCTCCATGCACTCAGAAGGTCAAATGGGTTTGGATAAAAACCTAGCAAGAACAAGTCAATATGGACTGGGATTACAGAGAGGTAACTAATACTGCAATGTGGGCTGAGCAACACTTTGTGTCAGCAGAGTGTTATTGGGGCCCAGCCACACCCACCATTTGCATTTATTTGCATGCCGTCCATGGTCCCCTCCATTTCCATGGTCCCTTTCGCATGGCTGAGGCAGATCTGAGTAGCTACAACAGAAACCAGGTTGCCAAGAAGCCTAAAATTCTTCATCTTTAGCCTTGGACAGAAAGTCTGCTGACCCCACTGGCAAACATGTTGTCACCCTTAGGGCAACAGACTCATGCTAAAGACCCTGTTGGTCCCTCTTATCTGAGCAGTTCCCCCAGAAGCAGCCCCACATTTCTTTGAAGCTCTTGGCCTGGTAAAATTTTCATCCTCTGCAGTTTTAGAGGTTAAGTGACTAAGGCTTTTCCAAATGCAGACAGTTGAAAAGACAGGTGATAGGCTAAAGAACAAATACACAGACCTTCCAGGAGCAGGACATGTGCCTTCCACACAGGAGAACTGGAAATCAGTGAGAAATGTGGTTTCCTCATGAAGTTGTGAAACTTCCCTTCTGTGCCTCATTAACCGATGACAACAGTCATCTGCAACAGTCATCTGACGTTTGGGCCTTGGCCTGATAGTAAAAACCCTCACTCGCTTGTGGTCTTCAACTCTCTCTTACAAAACCAACCACATTCCACAGGAATCTGTAGTCTGGAGATGGCTGAAGCCTTTGGGAAAGGAGTTGTGAACAAGCCTAACACCTGTCCATTTTACAAATGCAGGCACAGTGGTCCTAACAGGATGGGACCTGCTCCAAGTCACCTGGCCCTGGGAAGTTCAAAGTTCATCTCGCCCAAAGCGGCTACCATGATCAAGGTTCAGTGCCAGCTGTAAGGGGTCAACCAAAAGTACATATGTGTTCTCAAGGAGCCCAATCCAGGTGTCCAGATAACTCAGCATGTCAATAAAAAAGAGAAGCCTGGCAGGCTTCAGACTTGGCCCTTGGCCCTTGGCCTTCAAAACACTTCCCATAGAAGAAAAATGGAGGGTACCTTCCTTTCACAGTTCCGTATAAATGACAACAGGGCAATGCAGGGAACTCAAGAAGCAGAGTGCATCATGCCCTGGGGACCATAGGAAGCACCTAAAAACCTGGGGCACAAGCTGAAATGCCTTCTCCCCATGAGACTCGGGGTTCCTCATCCACCGGTGTAGACACACCTGCAGCACAGGAAAACATTGAGGCTCTGGAACATCATTAGACTCCTGTCATGAGCTTCTGTGTGCCTCCTGCTGAGAGGAGAGGAACCCTACCCTGTCTCTGGAGCAGCAACATTCCACAGCATGGCCATAAATGTCACAGCAGGACAGACAGACAGGACTTGAGAACCAGAAGAGATCAAAAAGCACGCTCTTGCTTTGGCAGGTAGCCAAGATAATCTCCACCCCTTCCTGGGTCAGAAATAAAGCCAGTCATCCCCTTCACTGTGGCTTCCCTCATCGAATGGCCCACTGAGCCTGAGGGAGTTAAGCAAGAGAGGGTGTGAACTTCACCTTCCAGAGCCTGACAGTGCAGTTCCCATACAATGCTAAGCACGGGCTGAGGCCACAGATAGAGACAGATGTCAGTCCACATCCAGCACCAAGGGCTAGCACCAGCACGGATGAGCAAGCCTGGTGAGCTTATATAACAAAAGGGCTTGTCACCACTTCCTGTGATCACCAGCATTCCAACACAGTGAGACATGCTCAGCCCTGGCTTTGAAGTTCAGCAACTCATTCAGATGGCCCCAGCACAAACTTCCTCACCTTCTCATCCCCTTCAGGGGAGCAGCACGCTTGGGACAGCACTGGGTTTTGTTTGTCTGTTCTGATAATCTAGTTTAAATTGGTTTTTAAATTTGATTTTGTGGTTAAATAATCTGCATTTGTTTTTGAGAATGCAAAATAATCCAACTTTCCTGTGGCAACCACTGAGGACGTTGTGGTCAATTTGCTTCCAGCCGTTTTTCTGCAAGTGTGTGTGGGAATGGGGCAGGCAGGGGAATACATACACGTGGCTTTGTGTGTGTGTGTGTGGGGGGGGGGGGTTCAAGGCAGGGTGCCCTGGCTGTCCTGGAACTCAGACCAAGGCTGGCCTCCAACTCACAGAGATGTGCCTGTCTCTGCCTCCCAAATGCTGGATTAAAGGCTTCTGTCACCATGCCTAACAATATTCAGCTTTTTATATCTTGCTTAAGCATTTCATCTTGAGCTTTGTCTGTTGGCTGCTCCTTTTTCACCACAGGAATACGTGTGCCTCACATTGGCCAACTCCTGGGATGGGGAGCTTGGGGAATTGCCAATGTTTCATTTTTTTTTCCCAAATGCTCTAAGTGACCTGTAACTAAATCATTATAACTCTCTTAATCCTAGTCTTAAAAAAATTCCTCAGACTCTGTGCTACAATGTTCCCTCCTTGTTTCTGGCCATTCTTTTTTACCTAAAATCAAGCCAACAACTATTTTGTTTGTGACAAGGCCATGTATATCTGAGTGGCCTAAAACTCAATACATTTGTGCACCATCACACCCATTTTATGCCCTGCTGGAGAGTGAACCCAGGGCTTTATAATACATACATACATACATACATACATACATACATACATACGTGTGTATTGTATATGTATATGTGTGTTTATCTATGTAAATATATATAACATATGTGTATATGTTGTTCATCTGTATGCAGGCACTTGGGTGAGGGCCAAAGGTGAATTCTTTGTATCATTCCTCCATGGCTGTCCACCTTGTTTTTTGAGACAGGATCTCACATTGGTAGGAGCTTGTCAAGTAAGCTAGGCTGGCTGGCCAGCAAGCCCCAGCGATCTGCCCACCTCTGCCTCCCTAGTTCTGGGATAACAAGCACATACCATTAAAGCACATAGGTTCTGGGCATCAAACTCTCTACAGTCCTCCAGGGGCATTTTAAAAAATCAAATATACAACACATGACAATCTGTAACACACACAGCCTGCTACAATATAATCCCTAAGTGAAACTCACAATTGAGTCTACCCACAGATGCCAGTCAATGTTTGTACATCTCCAGACCAAGGTTGGTAAATGCCAGAAGTCCTTACAAACGGCGGTTTTTCACACAGCAGCTGCAGAGGTGGACTAAGAGTGACAATCTTACTCACTGGTCTTGACTTCTAGCCTGAATGTAAGGTTACTTCCATGTCCTATTCACACAAGCCTTTGAAATTCAAATAAACCAGCAGTTCTGATTCCTGTTTGAATTTCTTAAAAGTCTGGGGAAGGCACAAGATTGAATAAACCTGGAGTCCTGTTTCAGGATACTTCTACCACACAAGTGTAAAATAAGCCTAAAAAGGAGACCGCAAAGCCACCGAAATTTACTTGCATGGTACAAAAGCTGCTGGAATGTTGATGGAACTACAAGCTGCCAAGCTTTAGGGAACCTGAGGCTTCAAAGTGCTTGCTACCTACCGTACAGGCAAAGCCAGAACCATTGAAACAGAGGTGCTATCAAAAAGAAAGGAGTTGAGGTATCCGAGAGAGGGTCAAGGAGGTAACAAAAAACAAAAAACCCTACTAAGGAGACAGGGAGGAGATGCTTTTGCATGGTACTAAAAAATGAAAAGACTACACCTATGGACTACAAACTGACTACCAAACTACTTCAACAGTAGCCCACTATGAGCTGTCACTGTCAGCAGTTTCTACTACCACCAGAGGTAGTCATGCCTCCAAAACAAAAGGCCTGCCTGGATGGTTTCCTGTTTCAGAATCAGGCCCACAGCCACCTTACCACATAGGGACCAAGAGTTAGACCTTGTCATGAGGCAGGGCCAAGCAGGCAAACGCAGCCACTCACCCAAGTAGAGCGTTTGCACTTGGACACCTTCAGCCCAAGCTCTGGCAATGTAATCCAGGCTGTCACAGCATTCTCAGCTGTCCTGCAGGTGACTGGCAAGTGATGACACTGAGTTCCACCATCCGGTCACTCCACAATCACACCACAGATGGGTTTCAGATGGATCTAGGCCCTGTGGAAGCCTGCTAAGAAGCAGTGTAATTCCTCCATGTTTGAAGTCTTCTTTCTGGCCCCTTTGCTGGACAGAGTGGCCAGTGACAGAACTGCAAAGGCAGAGAACTATCTGGCGGAATTCTCAGGGTCCTCAGACCAGAGAGCACCTCCAGAGGCTGCTGTTTTCCTCTGGTGACCTGAGGGGCTCTGAGCACTTGGTTCTCAAAGACCATGTCTCCTCCGAAGACACTGTCCACAGGTCGCAGGTCAGCATGAGCTTAGAATCCTATGCTGCCTGTTTGTTCCCTTTGCAGTCTCTTCAGAGGACATCACGGACCACGTGTGGCTTCACTGTGGCTCCCTTCTAGCTAGCAATCACCACTGGTCCTGACACATGAGAATGTTTCCAACTCCGTGTGATGTCAGATGGGACAGGAGAGCCTCCACACCAAGCCTCAACGGCCGCTCCATCCCATCCTGAAACACATGTGGCTGTTTGCACCAGTTCCTGACCCCATGGAGATGAACCAATCAGCTGTTCTGCCCTTTCTTGCTTTATGTCCTTTCATAGGTGAGCAGTATCAAGGAGGGATGCACTTCCACCCCCACCTAGACTTTGGGACCCTGACACAATGTGGACCAGCTGTTCTGGAAGATGAAGTAACTCACAGATTTCCACAGAGGGAAACAGCATTTGGGCTATCGACAACAGTGACCCAGAAAAACCTACACCTTGACAAGTGCTTAGTCAGTTTCCCTCCACTGACCAGTATGTTCTAAGATCTGCCTGAAAGGGCCAGGCACACATTTCGTGGCTTAAGGAGCAAACCTGGGTCAGATCCTTGCTGTTCCCGCTGATAGATCTGACATTTGCTTAACTGAGGTCTCCGTCTCCACCTCAGAGCTCCACTGAGCCTCCTTCTCTAGCCCATCTCCCTGGGCTGGAGACACACAGGTTTTCCTTGCACAGATCTGACCCTGTCCCTTCCTTGCTCCAATGTCTTACATCACCCACCATGGAAAGACTAGGGGGCTCTGGCTGGCCTCACAGTGCGGAGACCACCAGCGCTGACATGAGCAGTCCTCTCAACACTCCTTGCCCCTGAGCAGAGGGGGTTAGGAGTGGACACAGCCTCAGGTCCAGCTCTGCCCATTACTAGCTGCATCACCTACCTGTGTGCCTCAGTGTCCTCTTTAAAAAAAAGAAAAAAGGAAAAAAAAAAAAAAAGAGGCTCTTAAGATGTAAGCTGTGTCTCATAAAGGGGGCAGGGACTGCGAGCAGCACACACAGTCCTAGAACTCAGGGCTGGTCACAGGAAAGTGTTTCCTTCTGCTCTCCATTTGCAGGGAAGGAACTAGACAGGGTCCTTTCTGAGGACAACCAGAGGCTGAAAAGCAAAGCCCTGCTTGGCTTTACTGTGGCTTTAAGAATATCTAAGTCTAAAGCTGAGCTAAGGACCAGGACAAGTGCTGTCAAAGTAATACAAAAGTCATAAGGCTCTTCCCACAGGCCAGGCCCTTTGCTCTGCCACAGAAAGCAATGGCTTTCTTCAACCCTTACAGTGAGTGACTGGCACACTTCCCCTAACATCATCTCATTTTGTCAGCTGTAAAGTGTGGATCCTTATGGTACCCCCTCAAAGACCAACCGTGAAGCTCAAACGTGGGAAGACTAACATACAGTGAGTGGTCAGGAAACACCACTCTCATTAACCTCATGTTACAGATGGGACATCCCAGGCCTGGAAAAGCTAATTACGGATTCCAAGTTACAAAGCTTCCAAGCCCAGGCATAGCATGTGAGATCAGGCCTTCTGTTCTCAAAGCCAACACTGGTTTTATGTCACAATCAATGAACCACCCATAGGGTCATGCCATGTTTGGATCAACAGTTTTGAGTCCCCATGTTATGGCCTTGCTGACTAGCCAGGAGGACAAGGAGAGAGAATGTCCAGCCCCTAACAACCATGTCACTCGGCCAGACGATCTCTTTCTCACTTACTGCCTGCTAAGTGCTCAAGTCTCTCATATGCTCCTCTGGAATCCAGTCCTGTTGTTCCCCTCTATCCCTGGATCCTACCCATTTCACCCATGACTAAAACCCTGCTCCTCATCCAATCACCGCTTTTTCAGAGAATGTCTTAGCACTTATCTTGGCCCACCTATTTGGAACTTGCTTTGACCAGTCCCTTCTACTTATAGCAAGGTCCTGAGTTTGGGCTTTGTCAGAACCTTCCACTGTAACCCAAAAGGGTCCCTCCCTGTCCTTAGCACAGGTGCCCTGGCTGAGAACCTGGCCCTGTAGGACCGTGTTATAGTTTGCACATCCACAGGTCATCATGTAGAAGAAGCAAGGTCAGACTGGTTTTGCTTGACCCTCACAAGTTTTATCAAGCTGTACTACGTGCTGTGGAGGAGGAAAAGGAATTCAGCCAGCAGAGCTCCAGCAGATACAATCATAAGCCAGGGAAATCTCTCCAGAGTGGGGACAGACAGTTCAGGGTTAAGTACGCTCACTGATCTTGCACAGGACTGAGGTTCAGTTCTCAGCACACACCATGGTGGCTCACAACCATCTGTAACTCTAGTTCCAGAGGATCCCACACCCTCTTCTGGCCTCCAAAGGTACCAGGCATGCACATAGTGCACATACATGCAGGCAAAACAACCATGAGCATAAAATAAAAATAAATTATAAAGAAAAAACAGCCAATCCAAACTGAGCAAAAGGCTAGTCTGGGTGGGAAGAGGGAAAAATGCATTCATTTGCCATTGAAGTTTTCAGGGATGGATGGGGTGATGGTCAGACTAAGAGATCCCCAGGCACTCCCAGGGGCCCTGTGGGTCTAGGAGAGCAGGTCACATAATCAAACACCATGGGATATTTAAAAACTACTGACATACAGGCTTAGAAACTGGGCATGTTACACGCCTATAATCCTAGCTCTTGGGAAGCAGAAGCAGGAAGCTCCTTGTAAGTTTAAAGTCAACCCAATCTACACAGTATATTCCAGGCCAGCTAAGGTATCATAACAAGACCTGTTTCAAGACAGGAGGGAGAGAAGAAAGAAAAGGAAGAGGAGGGGTAGCGGAAGGAAAGAAAAGAACAAAACACAACATACAATACATTATGTGTGCACACATGCATACATACACACATAAGCAAATACAAATATGTGGCACATACTCACACCCATGTTTGCACACCCACCCACACACAGGCAAACATATGTGCATACACATTTACACACTTGCGAGCATATGTACACACACAAAATTAAGAGGAATCATGGCTTACTTATCTAAGGTGTGAGCTAAGCAAATCAAACTTTAAAAATCTGTGTTCCCACTGGTCCTAACAGCTACCAGGCTGGCCTGACGTTGAATGGCACTGTGTTACACATAGTGAGTGCACTGAACTAGACAGATATTCCGTGGCCTCTTCAAACTACAGAAATTGTCAAATGTTCAAACATATGTCCTTTCTTGAGTTTATCAGTCCATCTCCAAACACATCTGGTCTTAATCTGGCACTCCAGCATGAATTCATTAATGTCACAGTCCCCACAGCAGACATGGCAGGATGTACTAGGACCTAGCTGAGTTCAGGAGTACAACAGGCCTCTGAGTGAGGATGCAAACACCTGGGCTGAAGGGGACAGAAAAAATGAAGGAAACAGAAGAAATTTATGAATACTATTTGTGTTGGATTTTGTTAAAGTGTTAAAAAGTATAAATGACCTGTAGCTCCTACACTTTCTAAGGTCTCATGCATCGTTCACGTCCAAATGATCCTACCCAGGGCTATTTTACTACTGCCAGAACCCATCTTGTACGCAAATGCCTCTTTGCTACTCTGCAAGTTATTTAACTGTATCACTATACTGCATCAAACTGTCTTGCCTTTCTGGCATCCCCTCCCAGGCTCCAACAGCACTTGGGCTTCATCACGTGTGACTATCCTACAAAGGCTCAGCCCAGGCTGGAACGACTGGCATCTTAAAAAAGAGCTATGAAGACAAACAAATGCCTCATCTATTTCTTTAGAGTCACTGCCCAAAAAGTGAAGCAGATTTTCTCAGGTAAGGTCACAGAGGCAGAGTGAACCACTATGGGTGACACCAGCTTACTCCTGTAGTTGGAGAAGGGAGGCCAGCACAGCCAGAGGTAGGACAGCTCTCCTGGTTACACACACAGGTGCCAGGTCTGGCATAAATTAATAACTAATACTGGGTTACTTTCCTTGTCAAGAGCCAAAACTGTAGTAAGGGCAAGGGTATCTGCAGATAAAAGATATTTTCTATAAAGGCTTTACTGTCATTGTAATCACCTGTGAACTAAACACTGCTGGGACAAGAAAAGCCAAGACACTTTTGTTTAAAAGGGGCCCTGAAGGAAAAGAGGAAGATTTGGAGCAAGAAAGAGAGTGCCCAGAAACACACTACTACCTAGTCAATAAAAAAAAGAAGAAAGACAACAGCAAACCATGGGATCAGTACAGGTGAGTACTGGAGTAAGTAAGGGAAAGATATCATGGGGGTGGGGGGGGCACTAAGCCTGATTTGACCACAGAAAAGGATTCACTGTAAGCAAGCACAATCACCAGACATAAAATCTAAATTGCAACATTTAACAAACATTTTACAACCCCAACAGTATGCTGCCATCCCTACTTCAGAGTTCTTACAAACCAACAGGAAGATCACTCTGCAGTGCAAGTGACCCGGCAGAAGACAGAGGTAAAATAAACAATTTTAGAAAGGAAACAAGCAGCTAATTCACATATGCAGCAGTAATCCAAGCAACAGAAAACTAAGCCAAACTGCATCCAAATCCCAATGTCTAGAGAAGAGTAAACAGACCTACAAGTGAAAATGCCTTCAAGAACACTCTGAAAGCAAGAATCAAACATGTTATACTGTACCCAACAACTCTATTAACCCAGAGAAGTCATCACAGACTTCTGCTAAGTTAGTGAAAACTAGTAAGCAAGAGAGGCAAACAACACAAACATTCTATCACTGCTGTTGCAGGTTTGAGACAAGGTAGACACCGTTCCATGAAACAGACAAGGCAGAAAGAAGTTAATTGTTGTAGAAGGAAAAACAGACATCTGATACATATAATTAAGATGGTGAGACATAAGAGCACTAATAGATAAATAATGGTTTTCTCTGAATTGTGCAGTTGGAGTTAGCTTCTGTGTTATTTTCTTTATGTTTCCGTGTCAAATTTTAATCTTGTTATAAAAGGTAAAGGTTACAAGCAACACTAATATATGGTATACTTCCCAATTCCTGCCTCTTTCTGAGAACTGGCTCTAGGCACAGATAGTTCTCAACAGCCCATAGAGAAGGGCAGATCGGGCCACACCATTCCCAGAATACCATGCACTCCCCAAATCACATACCATGTCTTAGAATGCACCAAAAATCTGGATTGTGGGGCTGCTTGGCTTTCTGAGAATGCATGGCCACTGAGATGGTGAAGTTTCACTACTGGGAACTTTCTGGTCATTTTTATGTTTAGAATTTTGTTATAAACTGGGTAGTCCTACTCCATACTCACTGTTTGCCTCCTTCCTGCACCCCATGAGCCCCATAGAGGAGAGAACATTTCCCAGCTATCAGAAGTAGTCAGCAATGTGGGGGATGGGGCTGGAGGGGGCACTCTCCTTAGCACAACAGGAGCAGCCCCAGCCCTGCTGGAGCCTCAACCACACCCTCCCCGGGAGAGAGAGAGTCTCCACCATGCTGCAGAGCAGACATCCTCCCAGAGCCCAGCACTGACTTCAGACCAGTGCCTCCTCCCACAGAAGCACTGAACCTTGTTCCCTTTCTCAGTATCCTGTAGTAACTAATACCCCGCAGGGCCTCTCAAGCTCTGACCACAGCTGAGAGCACATAGCCGGCTCCCTTCTGTCTGGTGCCAATCTTACCCCTGTCCTGTAACCAAACTTCATGTGGCCTCTTTTTCTTCCTGCATTCCCACTTTCTTCTGCAGTCCCAGACAGAGGCCATCCCAGTCTCCTGTGTCCTCAGCAACCCCTAGCAGAGCCAGGGCCACTCATCTTCCCAGCTACTCAACCAAACCACAATGGACACAGTGACTTTTCTCTTGCCATTTGTCTGTCAGGAAACCACAGGCCTCTACTTCAGAACATAGCAGGCTGGATCTCTTCTCATCACCTGCTGCTGGACACCCAAGTTCCAAAGGCCTGTCTGTCCCTTCCATTCTGCTCTGGGTCAGTCAGAGCAAATCTTGTTAAGGTACTGAAGATCAAACCCAAGGCCTCTCACTCAGCAGGCCAAGTGCTGTACAACTGAGCTGCGTGCCAGCCTCAAGGCAATCTTTAAAACCTGCAAAAGATCATGCAACGATTCTACTCAGAGCCTTCTACTGGCTTCCTATCAAACTCAAGTTCAAGTGAAAGACCTCTCCTACACATATGAGGCTCAAGATCTCTGCCTGTTCCACACCCCAGTCTCTACCTGCCCTGCCCAAGGACCCAAGGATGCTGACCTCTGCACTGCCCCTCGAGCAACCCTGACAGCTCCTGCCTCCCCCTCTTGCCTTCTCTTGTGTGCAACTCTCTTTTGGAGAGGTACAGTTCACACCATTTGGTCCTTCAGTAAAGTCCCTTCTAAGCTCTAACCTACATACCCCAAGGGAGTGAGGTATTCGTGTTTGGCACACAGCTCTATTCCTACACAGAACAAAACCCAGCATGTAGCACTTAGAAGCAAAAAATACTGAAGGAATAAAAGAGAATACATAAACGAGGTCATTCTCATTCCAGTTGAAGACTTTGGGTTCAGCCAGCAAATCCTACTCAGAGAATCATCACTCTCACATACATACATACATACATACATACATACATACATACATACACACACACACACACACACTCACTCACTCACACACAGAGGTACAGCTACACCTGTCAAGCTACTTCTTCCTTCGGGACCTCGGGAAGCCACTTCGTGACCATTAGTTACTTTACTGTAAGTGCATCACCAGCAAGGGCTGAGTCACTCCCCAGGGTCCTGACTAACCCTTTCTCCATCCCCAGGACCTCCCCGCCACCCCCCATTCTCCTTCCCTTCCAGCATGATGGGAAATCCAGAGCTCCCCTTGGAGAAAACAGAAAGGAACTGAATGACCAAGAGGAAAAGTCAGTCCTTCCTGGCTTGGCATTGAGAAAGTTCACACTTCTCAGGAAGTCAGCACCTCTGAAAGTGAAACATTAATAGAAATATTACTGGAAAATACCAAACAGGAAGCAAAGGAAAATTCCATTGTGGAAGCAAGGCCCTCAGTCCATGTGCCTCAATGGTCACAGCAAAGGGTTTCGGAATCAAAACATAGGAAGAAACGGAACTCAATCAGGCTGTCACCCTTCCTGCCAACTCAAGCTCTGGCCAAGCTGCCTCCCCACCCTGGCTAGGAGGGCACTGGCCTCAGAAGACAAGGCTGCCGGTCCAGCTAGAACCTGCAGAGGCATGGCAGGTTCTGCTCCAATTCTCCATCTGCAAATGGAGAATGCAGTATCTTCCCCCATGCAGGTCTGAGAAGCCAATGAGTTACAGGCATAAAAGTGACCATTAGACTGTGGAATAATTACAAGATCATGGTACCAGTCATTCTTACAGGGTACGGGGAAATTACAGAGTAAAGTAAACCACAAACAAAGCAGAAAAACTCAGGTGTGGGATTATGCAATTTGAGGTGGTACAGCACAGTGGTTAGAAACAGCCTCTGAAATCAACTTCAAATCTCATCTCTGCCTTGTATTAGCAAAATAGATAAGACAGAAATGATAGTAGCACATACATCAAAGGAGGGCAGAGAGAAGGAAAAACTGCACATAAACACAAGAAGAGCAGCTGGCTCAGAATACATGCAATACAACCAGCTAGCATGACCATGCAAATACCCTTAGTCACACTAACTACTCTTTCTCTGCCCAAACATCTCCTCAGAGGAGCCTTCCTGGCTTCCCTCTGTTTTTCTTCCCCCTCTCTCCGCTTCACTTCTATGGTGCTGCCCAGACCAGCCTTTTTGGAGGACCACTCTCAGTTCACCCAGAAACTGTTTTTTTTTTTTTTTTTCATATCACTTCTGTCATGCAGACAGATCTGTGCTCCAACTTTTAGTTCCTGTGTCCCCAACCAAAAGTCCCTTATGTGCAGGTAACTGGCCAGTTCCTGTACTATCCGCATATCCCCTAGCTCTAGACAACGACCTGCATATAGCAATTCCTCAGACAACACAGGCCCAGCAGAAGTTGAGAAATCAGACCACTGCAACCTGTTCCTATCAAAGTACCCTTAACCAATGGGGTGCCATCAACCAGGCAGCAGCCCCAGCTTTCAGCTGTAAAGCTGTAAGTCTCAGGTTCAGTGTGTGTGTGTGTGTTTGTGTGTGTGTGTGTGTGTGTGTGTGTGTGTGTGTGTGTGTGTGTACATGTGTACATGGGTGTGACCAAAGCTAACATCTGCTTCTACAACACAAGTTAAACTCACCAGAGGAGGGCTTGGCTGCAAGACCAGAGGAAACCACACCTGCTTCAGATTTGCCTTTTAAAGCCAAGGTTATAGAACAGCAATGCTTTGGGATCAGGGAAAAGATGGGATCAAGCCTTGAGGTTAAGTCCTAATCAGTCTTGTTCCCCAGGGTGTCCAATTAGAGAAGATGGTCATCTGACCTCCTTTTAGGAAACTTAAGTTCTTTCTTGATACGGGCAGAGAGGTACCACCAGCTTTCATCTTAAAGCAGACATACACAGCTTAGCCAATCCTTCGGGGGAGGGAAGGTCTGGTGTTAGAATGAGAAGACATGACAGTTACAAGACACATGTTTTGTGCAGCTGTCCTCTGGGATGTGCCTATTCTGTGTGCAGAATTTCTCTATAAAATAACTCAAGTGCAGCATTAGCATTTCTTTTATGGAATTCAGCAGTGGAGAGATAGGGGAGAGAGAATCCAGCTGTGGCTAAAAGTAAGGAAAGGAGGTGAGAAGGGGGACACTCAGTGGAAGGAGGAGAGACAGGACAACCTGCAGTGAACAGCAGGCCCTACCCACAGCCATTTAAACTGGGAAAGAGTGGGCCAAATTAATGGAGTGCATTCGGGTAGTGGACTCAGAATGCACAGGTGTGCACCTTGTCTTGATACTTGGAAGTTGTGACACTAGGTTCATCACTACCTTCTTCTTTATCGGTAAGGTGAGCCAACAGCACCTACAGCAGATGAACAGCACTGAAAGCTTGGAGAATGGCTTGCCTACATCCCTGCCCCTTGCCACACGACACTTCTGCCTCTTTCTGACTCACGGCCTTTGCATCGTGACTTGCTTTGGTCAACAACATTCAGCAGAAGGGACACTGTCCCAGACGCTGAGATAGAAAACTATAACCCACGGGCCAGCTGCCTGGCTTTGAAAATAAAGTCTTATCAGAACACAAGTATTCCTACCAATATATTCTCTAAGGCAGCTGCTTTTAACTACAATGGCAGAGCCAACCAGATGCAATGGAGACCATCTATCTAGCTCTCAAACCTGAAAACATTTGCTACCTGGCTCTGGCCCTTAAAAAAAAAGAATAAATAAAGGTTGGCTGACATCCAATTTAAAACCTGGGAGGGTGGAGCAATAGTTGTTATAGTATCTGTACCCAGTACCTAGAATGACTGAGGACTTTGTGACCATGGAAGTGGTTAGAATGAAGCCTTCTGGGGAATTAACACTGAAACCAGCTTTGATAGCCATCATTTCTCTCCATCTACTTTCAAGGGTTGGGACATGAATGGGGAACCTGTCCTCAGACAAACTAGAGTAATAAACTTTGATCCTAATCTTTTCCAAAAAGGACTTTTTAAGGACTGGAGAAGATGGCTGTCAATCAAATAGGAACAGCTGACGTTGACCATGGCTTCCACTGATCCTGACTAGTGATTTTATGTGAAAAGAACAAATGATAGGTCAACTGCCCTGCACCAAGGCCCACGAGACCAGTTCTGCCAACTGTGAGGCCCCCTTGCACCTGCCTATCAGGCCCACCACCCTCTTCATGGCAGCCTTCTTCCTCACTTCCCTGCTCAGGAATTCCCATTCATTCCTCAAGAGTCAGCACAGCTAGCCCTTTCCGGCTCTGCTGGCCAGCAGCTCTCCTTCACCTGCCAGGATTCAGGACTGTCCAGCCCTTTGTACATACTTCAGCCTTTCCTTAGGTTCTGATACTATCTCAGGCTTGAGAACCTAGTGTGCTTATTCATTTTTTGATACCCAGGGGACCTTGTCTCCAGAATTTTGCTTTGATACCACAAACCAAGGATTCTCCTATATAAAACAACGTAGACCAGGAGCAGTGGTGCACGCCTTTAGTCCCAGCACTCTGGAGACAAAGGCAGGAGGAGCTCTGTGAGTTCAAGGCCAGCTTGATCTACTATACTGTCTCAAAAAAATAAAATGAGGAAAAGGGCACAGTGATATTTGCCTTTCATGTATATTAAGACCAGTCTAGCTGACTTATAAGACCTAATACAAAGTAATACTACATACATAGTAACACGACACTACAAGTCCATGTATGGTCAGTAATTTTGTTTCAATTTGGGGTCAGAGGGATTTCAAGGTACTGGGGATTGAATCGGATGCCTGGTGGTTGTGAAAAACCTTCCTCTGGAGATTGAAACATTCTATCCTTTGGGAAGCTCCTTGAGCAAAAGAGTAAACAATTCAAAATAGCTTCCTGAAGTCCCTGAAACTGACCAGATTCACTAGGCCCCTCCCTGCCAGAGTAAACAAGAAAAGCCAAGCGTCCTCCTCAGAAGGAAGGAAGCTGAGTGGCAAAGACTCTCAGAGGAGAAAAGCGGCAAAGGCTTATGTGCTGTGTCACACATCAGTACATGCTAGACAGATACTCTACCACTAAGCAACACCTTCTCTTAGCTGTACTTTTTTCTCCCACTTTTTACTTTCTATGTTTTGCCTGCATGCTAATTGTGCATCAAGTATGTGCCTGGTGCCCACTGAGACCAAAAGAGGGCACTGGACCCCCTAGAACTGGAGCTTATATTTGAATACCTTGTGGGAACTGAGGATTGAATCCAGGTCCTCTGGAGAGCAAGCAGTGAGTACTCGAAGCCACTGAGCCATCTCTCCACACCCAGTCTTTTTACTTTGAGACAAAATCAAAGTTGCCCAGGCTGGCCTTGAACACACTCTGTAGCTGCCCAGACAGATTTTGAATTTATAATCCTTCTATCTGGACTTCCAGAGTAGCTGGGAATACAGGCCTGACTTTCCCTCTCCCTATTCGAGTGTCAGGTAGTTATGGTTAAGGCCATAGGCAGTTGCACAGCCCAGACACACAGCACAGCCTGCTGTATACCCTGATGTACCTACCTCCTTAGCCACACTTGGTTCCCTCTGAATTCCCCCTGCATAGCAAAGAGCTCAGAAACTAACTGTTAGGTGTTTTTCTTTTCTTTTAAGCTAAAAACTATTATTATTTATTCTGTAGCTAAGAAAAATGTGTCAGCTCAACTCTATGGATGTTGACAATACACCAAGTGTTGGTACACATTAGCATGTATTTAAAATCTGGCAAAACTTATGTCATGATATATCTTGACTTTCCCAGGTATACTGGAAATACCATTTAATTATGACAAAAGAAACATCACCAGCAGAAATGTTTGGCTGCACCCAAGGACACCCACAGAGTAACTATCCCCCTCTCCCCCCAACAGGGTTTCTCCGTGTAGCCCTGGGTGTCCTTACTTGCTCTGTACATGAGGCTGGCCTTGAACCCACTGAGATGCTCCTGCCTCTGCCTGGAATTAAAGATGTGCACCACCACCAACTGGCTGCTGCTTCTTTTTTTTGGTCATCCCCCCCACCCCCAACAGCATGACTAAAGAAATACTAGCTCTGTGTACTTCAACCTACTACAACTTTCTTTTCTCTCCCAGCTCAGACCCTTACCACCTCTCACCTGAAATATATTACAACTAACCCCTAATTCTGGGCCATCTCCTCCAGAAGGGCCTAAGGTTCTAAGCCAGTGTTTCTCAACCTGTGGGTTGATCAGATATTTACAATAGAATTAGTAGTACAATTATAGTTAAGAAGTTGCAACAGAATAATTTTATGGTTGGGGTCACCACAACATGAGGACCTGTATTAGGAAGGTTCCAAACACTGCTCTAAGCATATCCCCCTCCCCAGAACAAAACCCACCTGGGAGACCCAAATTGAGGTCCCCACCGGATATCATCACCCCAACTCTCGTTTCCCAAAAAGACACAATACATATTGGCTCTGGCTTCCAAGAACACATCCTACATGGTGTCTTACAGCTGTGAGCCTGTATGCACACACTCAGTCTGACACACAAGCCCCCTACAGCCTGCATTCACCCCATCCTTCATCAATCCCACTGCTGCCTCTAGGTTCACTTTAAATGCCTACTTCCCAGATAGACATCTTCCCAAGTTCTCAAGGCAAAAGTAAAGTACCGTGGGGGAAAATGATGAAAACTCACATCCACTTCCTGCAGAAGCTCAGACCAAACCTCTAACCTCAGTGAACCCCTAACCTCTGCCTCCTTCCCCACTCAATGTGCTCTCATACCCCATCTCTCAGGTGCTGGTTATCGATTAGGGGAGAATCTGGAACAGTGGAGTCTCTTTCCCAGTGAGTCTGTAAGGAAAATACATGTTTTGGTGATGGATTGGGATGTGGACTTACTCACCTGGGAGAACAGGGGGATGATGTAGTGTACCAGGGAGGAAGGGACAAGTGTTGAAGGGCAAGAATGGGACCCCAAATCTGCCATGGGGTGAGCAGCACAGCAAGATGGCTGACTGGATTACCAGCTCCACTGCATGACACAGGAACTCTCAACTCAGGTCTGGGATTAAAACTGGACACTGGCACAGGCCAATTCTCTACAGCAGGAGGCTAGGCTGTCTCAGGCTAAGTGGGATTTTCCTAAAGCCACTGGTGGAGACTAAAGGCAGGTTCAGGGACATTCAGGGCTGGATCACAGTAGGTATGGCTTTCCCAGTGCTGTGTGCTAGAAATAATGTGAAAACCAGACTGCCTTCTGACTGCCAGATGGGAGGTACTGGCCACATTCTGAGCTAGAGGTGTGCACCTGAAGCCTGGATCCAAAGTGGTCCTGGCCAGAAGACTGAGAGTTAGATGGAGAAGAGCCATCAGGGCATCAAGGTTCTCAAAGTGGAACCCAGGACCAGGAGGAGCAATCACTTGTCAAAAATCACTCTCAAGGCTCCCACTAGAACTGCTGAGTCACAGATTTCAGGGAATGAGCTGGGACAATAAGAGACAGGGCGGGGAGGAGTACTGTCTAAAAAACGCTGTCTTCTAGCCCCATGGCATGGCCACTGTACTCATGAACTCACAGCCACTATGGCTACCCACACAAGATCAAGCCGGTCAATAATCCTAGTATGGGTGGGCAACACACCTGGCTGAGGGGCTACTGGCAACTGATTGATGTTGAGGATGGGGGTGGCCTCTGGTAGTTTGCCCAGGCCCATACAGGCAGCACTAACTGGACTCAGAAGGTGATTTTTTTTTTTTAATGGGAGATTAAGATAGGAACAGCAATTGTCGGGGAGGGGGGGAATAAAGGGGAAGTTAGGAGTGGGTGTGATCAAGATACACTTACATATACATATGAAATTGTCAAAGAATCAATGAAACAAATGTATGGGTTTTTTTGTTTTTCAAAGAAATTGCAGAAGAGAAGATGAGGATTGATACAGCTCCCTGGACAGAACTGCTTCTTTAGCCTGGGTTCAATCTCCAGTACTACATAAAACTAGATGGTCCATGGGTCAGAAACTCAAGCTTGAGCAGCAGTGGTATGTGCCTTTAATCCCAGCACCTAGGAGGCAGAGACAGGAGGATCTCTGAGTTTGAGGCCAGCCTGGTCTACAGAGTGAGGTTCAGGACAGCCAGGGCTACACAGGGAGCCCGTCTCAAAAATCCCAAAAAAGGAAAAAAGAAACTCAAGCCCATCCTTGGCTGTCTAGTAAGCTTAAGGTCGAATTCTTTAAGCCTTGTCTCAGAAAATAAATAAAATTGCAGGACTAGGTTCCAGTAGTGTTTTAGCCAGCCTTCCAGGGACACTCAGTATCGATGTGCTAGCTGTCTTGCAACCACTCCCTTGCTGCCCCCTTTCCTCCTGATAGAAAGAACATCTGGTAACTTCCTCCCTTGTCTCCCAAGAGAGACAACTCTTAAAAGATCAAAGCTACACAGTAAGAGAGGAAAACCAGCCCAGAGAGTCTCTTAAAAACTGTATCCCATACCACCATACAACTCAGTTTACAAGTCCTGAGCAGGCAGGCCCAGCAGCCACACTAGGGTCCTATTCAACTCTAACCTCTCTGTCCCAGCCACAAAAGACTTTACCTGCAGTTCTGTAAAACATAAGACACTTCACCAGCCACACACGATCCCTACTGGCTCCAGCTTAACAATGGTCTTCCCTCAGAGGTGCCCTTCCAGAGCCCCCATTTAACACCAGGCCCCATCCCAGGGTGGCCTCTGTCACAGTACTCAATAACCGACACCACAGGTATTCCAGCACCTGGTAGAGGAGAGCTAAGACCCATGGGAAATACCTGGTGACATTGCAGCCAAGTCTTAGACACAACTGACATTACAGCTACAAAGTACGATTACCAAGCATTTCAAAATGTTAACTCTAATTTGGAAAAAAGATGTTTACTACAGTTTTGAAAGCCACAAAAAAGTAAAACAAATAAATAAATAAATAAAAGACTTCAGTGAGCAGGCTGAACCACTAGCGGTAGGACAAAGAAAGTCTGCCCCTGGGGGGTGGTCTTGGGCAACAATGGGGCCAAGGGAGTCCAGTGCGCTGCAAATCTCTCTGGGAAGCGTTCTCCTAACTTTCATATGCAAAAGCTCCAAGTCCTCCCAGTGAGCACACTAAACCAAGTTTGACCACATATGAAGCTGCAGGAAGGAGCCTCTGTTTTGATTTTTGTTTTTTTTCCCCCTAAAATATCAACAAGCCTCAACAGCACGAAGCTCTCTCATCAAGGACATCTCTCTTGCCCCCTTGGTGGGTGTGCAGTCACCAGGGTTTCCAGCTAGCTGTCATGCAAGTGTGGCATCTCGGATGCCTGGGAAGCCCAGAGTACAAGCTTCCAAGACATGCCCACACCGTTCCAGAGAGCACTAGGCTCCTTCAGACTGCACGCATCCATCCTGGACAGACAAAGCAGGAGAGGATGACCCCAGGGAGAAAACCAAGCAGGAAAATTAAAGGAGGCCATCCCCTTACTCATCTCTCCCATAAAATAAAAAGAAGCCTTGCCAAGCACCAGCTGACAGATAGAAAATGTCTCCGTTTGGATATCCAGTCTCTATCAGTCCGGGCAAAAGTTTGAGCTTGCAAGAAGAATGTGGGGGAGAACCCACAGCAGCGGCCTGACAGCCAGGCAACCCTGCCCTAAGGATCGAGATCTCTCACTGGGCCTCGGATTTAATCAAAACACTGCCTCCACTAGAAGTAGACAGAACAAGTATTTCATGGGGGAAGGGAGGGCAACTCCGGAGTGCGAAGAGAGAGAGTAGAGGGGGCCTGGCTGTAATTAACTCTCTTGCTACAAAGAAGGGGACGACTAGATGGCTTGATTGGCAGGGGGTTGCTACAAAGGCCTCTCATCCCCATAGGGATGGATTCAGGAAAGAGGATGGGGTGGGCAGAGGTGGGTCTCCTTTTAGCAGACCGCCTCCGGAGCTGGGGAGAGGAGGTAGGAAGTGCCAGATCGGTGAGTTCTCTGGGAGGACGGACATTTAGACCGGAAAAGCCTGCGTGGGGGTTCCCAATACCGCTCCAGTACAACAGGCCGCTTGATTTCGGAAACCTGGCACGCAGAGTGCGAGGTTTAGAGGCATTTGCATGTACACATTCAGGGACAGCTAGTTAAGGAAAAACTATGACCCGGAGAGTCCCTTTCCCGGTCTGGACCTCAGTTCCCATCTACAACTGGAAGGGGGACCACCACACAATCCCAGGGTAAACAAGAGCAAATGCTTTTAGGCCCGGCGAAGATGACTTCAGTGGGGGAGCCGGAAGGGCTGGCTGAGTCTGTCTTCTGGGTAAAGCTAGGCGGGGTGCTCTCGCTTAGGCTGTGGGTTCGGTAAGGAGGCGTTTGGGGAGCAGAAGCCAAAGACAGAGTCCAGAAGGCGCGCCGCAGCCTAGACTCCAGAGTGCCAGAGCAAAGTTGACTGGCAGCGCCGGTTAACGTGGCTGTGCCTCAGTTTCCCATGCGCACCAGTAGCTTTGGGTCTTACCTTGTCTTTCTGGGCAGCTCCGGTCTCCTCGGCGGCGCACTTGTTGAGCAGCTTTTTGCCCCCGCAGGTCGTAGGGCTCCAGGTGCGGCCGCCCGAACACACGCTTCCCGGGGGATCCCCCGCAGCACCCGCACTCTCCACTTTGATGAGCCGGTGCTTAGGGGAGATGTAGCGCACCTCGGCTGGCGTGGCGGGCCGCCGCTCGCTGCTGCTGCGGTAGAGGTGCGGGGAGCCGGAGGATGAGGACGAGGACGCGGCGGCCCCCGCCCCCGACGACGCGCAGCAGCAACCCGCAGCGCCAGCCGCCGCCGAGAAAGCGCGCTGGCTCCCGCCGGGCTCCCCGCCACCGCCGCCGCCGCCGCCGCAATAGTCCAGGCGGCACATGGCACGCAGTTTGCGAAGCGACGAGCCCGGCCCGTTGTACGGGTCCTCGAAGTCGCGCTCCTTCTGCGCGCGGTAGGCGCGGATGAGGTCACTCGTGCTGCCGCTGTCGTCGGGCAGCGAGCCCGACGAGGCCGAGAAGCAGGCGGCGGCCGACCCACAGGACGCCGAGGAAGCCGAGCAGGCCTGCGGCACGGCCTGCGGGGGCTGCTCGCGCCGCTCGCCCCGGCGCCGCTGCTCGCGGTAGTCGGGCCTCGGCGGCTGCGGCGGACTCTTGGTCTTGCTGTTGCCCAAGCTGAAGTACTTGTTCAGCCACTTGGCCATGGCGAGAGGCCGCCTAGGGCCGCGGCGCGCGAGCCCCGTCCGCCGCCGAGGCCATTCGGGGGGCAGCGCTGCCGCCCAGTCCCGCAACGCCCCGGCCCCGGTGGGGGGCGTGCGGGGTACCGGTCGCCAAGTTCAAGTTCTCGCAGCCGCCGCCTCCTGCTGGCCGCCACCAGGCTCCTGCTGCTGCCGCACAGCCCTCCGCCCGCGCTGCGCGCCGCCCGAGCTTCGGATCTCGCGCCCGTTACGGGCGCGTCTCATAGGGGCCCCCGGCCTCAAAGAGCGGAAGGCCGGGCGCCCCCCGCCGCTCACACCCGCACCGAGCGCGCCCCTCGGCGGAGCGCGCCCCTGCCCCGTGCGAGCCGCGGTCGGCTGCGGGCTTCTCCAGTACGCCGAGGCAAGCCCGGCCCCGCCGCGGGTCGGAGAGCAAGCGAACGACGGAGGGAGGCGGCCCGTGCCCGGCGGAGCCCGCGCGCCCCTGCCCCCCGGCGGCGCCTGCCGCTACCGCTGCCGCTGCCTCTGCCGCCGCCTCCCGAGCCGCCGCGTGTGTGACACTCGGCCGCCAGAGCCCGCCCTGCGCCGCGGCCCTGCCCTGTAGGCCCCGCCCCTTCCACCAAGTCCCCGCCCCCCGCGTGCGACCGGGAACCTCCCCCCTGCAACACGAGCCACCTCCCGCGGCCGCCTGGGCGCCAGCCCCGGGGTCGTGCAGAAGGGCTTTCTCGTCCTGCTGCGGGGCCAGCTCTGCCTCCCTCCGACTGACACTGCGACGCTCGGAGTCCAAAACTGTGTGCTCAGTTCCCGGGGGCCCGTGCGTCGTGCACCCCTGGAATAGATGACCACCGTCCGGGTAGTTGGATGGGTAGACTTAACACACGACCTCTCTAGTTGATCAAGAGGATGGTGCGGAGGAGATGCCCTCAACGAGAGAGTACGGGTCCCTTTTCTCTTTAAAGGGACAGAGACTCCGGTTCAGGTTTTCCGGTGCCAGGTCTTGGAAAGATTCTTTATGCTAATGATTGTATTAGCAATCCAGATGACGGATGCGGACGCGATAGGCGGCTGGGACCCGGCGGGGCACCAATCCCGGAGCAAGGCTAAGGGGAGGTCGAAATGTTTACTTACCTTTTCACCTTGGAGGAAGTGGGGCTTTAACCCTATTCACTGCCAACCTAGTGGAACCAGCTATGTAAACATTTAATGCTTAAGGTAGTAGGAACTGGTGAGGCTCTATTTAATCCAGGGACGATTTTACAGATGGAGAAACTGAGGCCCGACGTAGATCACACGAGTAGATTTGAGTATCAGCCCTAGGATCTGGTAGCTCCGTTATGATGTGACTTAAAACAATGTGGTTATTACCCAACTGTGAGGAACCGAGACCAAAGTGGGGTAGCTTTTCTTAGAGTCTACGCTCTTGGTCCTTGTCAAGACCAAGAATCTTGCCTGGAAATAAGGCACCTGCCTTCTAGACCTTAATTCTATTTGGAATATGGCTAGGCACCCCTCCTCCCACCACCACCCAATATAGCTTAAGGCTAAGATGTGAGTACCTGGGGAGCTGAGATATTTCATATGAATGCTGATTTGCCAGAGTAGAAAGTGTATCCATTCTCCATCTTCATCTGTATATTATGAGTTTGGCACACTGTTTGGCCTGTGTCCTGTAGGAGTAGTAACCTATTAAAGCAGGCAGCAGATCCAACAATGTGCTGGAGCTAGAAGTCAGGCTCTCATCCTGAAACTTTAGAACCCGATGGGCCACAGTGTCATCTCTTCCAAGCTCTCCCTGTGACCTACACAGACTCAGGCCTGAGACCCCCCTCCCCTCTCTATTTGCCTTTCTCATTCCCTATGGCTACTTGAATTTTCCAAACCCAACTATGTTACCTACACCCCAACAATCTCAGATAAAATGACCACTTCTTTCCTGCGGGGCTATCCCTAGGAAATAGGCCTAAAGTGTGCACACACCACAAGGTTGCATGTGTGGTGTCTGCAGCACAGGGAGAGGTCCCAGAAGTTGATGCTAAGATGTTTATTTTGGGTATCCCTAGACTTGAATGTCTCAAATTACCCTTTAAATCCTCACTCTGCAACATAAGCACTTAATCATCCTGCATGGAGAGAGGCCCCAATTAAAAAAAAAAAAAAAAAAAAAAAAACCTGAAAGGCCAGGACATCCTCATTTTAAGCCCCGCCTCCATTGCTCTCTCCCTTCAGCTTCTAGCTCATCAGGAAGGAAAAGAGGCCAGATCCTGGCAGTAGGCCAGGCCACCTGGGCCAAGAAAGTCCTCCCCAGGATCTGGACGCCTGTTGCCTGTTTGCTGTTCCCTGCATGTGGTGGGCTGCACGTGGAAACATTATCTTTGCTTTTCTGAAGGTTTAGGAGGAGAAGTTGTATTTCACAACTTATTTTTTACATTCTGCTTTTAGCTAGCCATGGAGTCAGAGATGCTTTCCCCTGTAATGCCTCTTATGGGCTATAATTTGCAAACCAGAATTATTGTAATGCTATAGTATTATCCAAGATCTTCCAGAGTCTCTGTGTAACTGCCCAGCCCCTAAACACTGTATATAATTAACCCCAGTCACTACCCCTGCAATCTGATGTTATTCCTGGTTTACAGATGGGGTGGCTAGCCTAAAGTGGTATTTACTTGATACAAGCAAAAAGTCTATGGGTGTTTTCCTTGGGAATGTATATAGACACACCTTCAGAGACAAAGTCAGAAATAATAATTCTCAAACAAGAAAATATTAACAAAGACAGTAGACATGCATCATGGCCAGATGCTAGTAGGAAGATCACCAGATCACCAAGGAAATGAACACATTCTCTTTTCAGTTACAGCAACATGGTTTTCAGAAACCAATGACACAGAGAAACTGAGTCAATTGATGACCACTCTCTTGACACCACAAACCCAACCCTATATAATGTTGTAAACAAAGTACATGCATCTCTCTTGGCTCTTTTTTTTTTCCCTCCAGGTACCAGAGATTAAACACAAAACTTTACACTTGCTAGGTGAGGGCTCTACTACCAAGCTATACTCCTAACCCTTGGTTTGGCATGTGTGCTGTTTATGTCCCTCCTCCCTACCCTGCCTCAATTTTCTTATGGGGGGGGAATTAGATAGCTATGTTTCTGTTTCTTGTAGGCAGAAGTTTCTGTTCCTGAAGCCCCTCCCAAGTAACCACACAGAGGTTTAATAGTAATTATAAACGCTCAGTCAATAGCTCAGGCTTGTTACTAGCTAACTATTACACTTAAATTAGCCCATATTTCTTGTCTATGCTTTGCCATGTGACTTGGTACCTTGTCTCAGTACTGCATGCCCATTTTGCTTCTCTCTGTGTCTGCTCACCACTCCTCCGACTCTGTCCTTCTTCTTCTCAGCATGCTCAGTTTGGCTCACCCAACTAACCATATTCCATTCAGGTATTGGCCAGTCAGTCTCTTATTAAACCAATCACAGGACATATTTTCACACAGTATAAAGGAATATTCCACAACATTTCCCCTTTCTGTCTAAATAAAAAGGGAAGATTTTAACTTTAACATAGTAAAATTGTATACAACAAAACAGTTCAAGTAAGAATTATAGTAACAGCCAGGCGGTGGTGGCACATAGGTTTAATAATCCCAGCACTCAGGAGGCAGAGGCAGGAGGATCTCTGTGAGTTTGAGACCAACCTGTAGACCAACCTGGTCTACAGAGTGAGTACCAGGATAGGCTCCAAAGTTACGGAGAAGCCCTGCCTCAAAAAACCAAACAAAAAAGTACAGTAACAATATCCAGTCCATTTGTATTTGGCAAAATCAGAGAAAATATTATTTAATCTAATCTTTGTGAGTCTAAAATTATATATATAATTTACCTTTTATTATAACTAAGGAAAAATATGAAGTCTAATTATCTAGTCTTTAACTTCATCAAAGACCTCAGAAGGGTGTAATATTACCTAACAACAGTCACCCAAAGTTCTTATTTATTTATTTATTTATTTATTTATTTATTTATTTATTTATTGGTTTTTTAAGACAGGCTTTCTCTGTGTAGCTTTATAGACCAGGCTGGCCTAGAACTCACAAAGATCAGCTTGTCTCTGCTTCCTGAGTGCTGGGATTAAAGGCATGTGCAACCACTGCCCATCTCCAAAGTTCTTTTGTAACATTGGGGCATCCAATTTTGGCTAACAGGCCTAGTATATCTGACAGATTTTTCTGAGAAGCAAGGAATTTTGAAGGACTGTCTTACCCGGTCATGGCAAAGTTTGGCAGTTGCTTTCTTTTGTGTCCTGCTGGTCCATTTTGGACAGTATACTGTCAGCAATTGAGACAAGGGCAGTTTCTTTGCCCGTATGACTAGCTTTTAGATAAGGAAAGTAAATTCTATACAGAGGTTCATCAATGCCCATCATCTTATTTTGAAGTAAATTGGTGCTATTGGGAGCAGATGTGTCTCACTGTCATGAAAAGCCTTAAGTTATTAAACATCTTAAATACCATATTCTGTAGGTCTCTGAGGTGTTTGGAAAACATCTGTCTATCTAACAATATCTGTGTGTAACCTTGAAAACATACCTAACATCACTATAAGTTTGACTATTACAGATGACTGTTAATCTGTATTTCTTTTTTTTAAGTTTTTTTATTTATTTATAATGTATACAACATTCTGCTTCCATGTATATCTGCACACCAAAAGAGGGCACCAGATCTCATAATGGATGGTTGTGAGCCACCATGTGGTTGCTGGGAATTGAACTCAGGACCTCAGGAAGAACATTCAGTGCTCTTAACCTCTGAGCCATCTCTCCAGCCCCTAATCTGTATCTCTTAATTATACATTACATTTTTAAATTAGTTGCATAAGCACAATACTCCAAACAAGAGGAGAAACATATATCTAGTAAAAATAACTTTAAATTTGTATCAATAAAACAAAATCCATACCAATGTAAAATATTTTAAGATTAATAGGTTTTTTTGGATTAAAGTAGATTCAGTAATTACTCTTTTATCTCATCATTTCTTTCTCATATCCCCCTTTCTTCCTTTAGAAAGATATCTTTGAATTTAACTCCTTTGTTCAGCTTTTTTTTTTTCTGACCATTACCAATAGCAACTTGTAACCAACCCTCCTAAACAATGATAAATATCCATAACCCACCTTTTGGGAATGTGGGTGTTATTTTCTCTAGACTGCTTCCTATTGTTAGTGAGTACTGGCATCTTTGGGGGAACCTTGAGAAAATCAGGATAGTTGTTAAGTCTTGACTGGAGTATTCTGTGAAGCTGGACCATTTCATCCAGCAGCCTTGAAGGTGTTCTGGATGCAGAATTCTGAGGAGATTGTAACAAAGGCATTGAGATGCTGGATCACCTAGGCCATCTGGTTTCATTGGTGTCTCATCTCCTTGTTCTGAAAATACATAAACTTTTCAAGGTAAAATACATGTCAGTATTAATACAAGTATAGACTGCACATTGTACACAAGTCAGCCAAAGATGATTTTTTTGTTTTATGTTTGAGAAGGTAAAATGCATATTATGTGTTTTGTACTTTTTCTAGGTTTATTTCTTTATGTCTGTAGTCACGATTTCAGGGGGTCTTCCTTGATCAAACCTTATCATCTTTTTTCTCAATAATTTATTTAATTTTATTTTATGTGTGAAGATGTCAGGTTCCCTGGAATTGGAGATACAGATAGTTATGAGTTGCCTTGTGGGTGCTGGGAATTGAACCCAGGTCCTCTGGAAGAGCAGCCAGTGCTCTTAACTGCTGAGCTATCTCTCTAGCCCCAAACCTGATCGTCTTTAACCTTGAACAAATCCACAGCCTCTCATTTCCTGTGGAAATAAAAGCATAATCTGGTCCCCCAAAGTAACATATTTTGACTTCCATTTTGAAGGCAAGACATATTAAAATTATAGAGGTTGGTTTAATCTAGCAGTTTTCATAATCCAGTGTATCTTAGCAGTTATTGTTCCTTCATTGGCAATCAGAAAATCTCAAGACAACAAAATAACATACAGAATTCAGACTCTGTGTATTTCCCATCTTTATGTGGCTTTTTTCTTTTATATTACTTCACTCTCTTTTTAAGGACTTTATTATTTTAAAACCATATATATATATATATATATATATATATATATATATATATATTTTCGTTGTTTGGTTTGGTTTGGTTTGGTTTTCCGAGACAAAGTTTCTCTAACAGCCCTGGTTGTCCTGGAACTCACTCTGTAGACCAGGCTGGCCTGAGACTTACAGAGATCCGCCTGCCTCTGCCTCCCAAATTCTGGGATTAAAGGCATTTTTTAAATCTATGACTGTATATATGCTTTCTTTTCTCTCTCCCAAGTTTACATTTTTTTTAACACACTGTGACTCATTTAGAGCGATTTTTTTCCCATCTGAATCTGTCTTTACTGTGTATCTGTAATCTTTTTCCGACCACATGAGCCTTTAAACTGCTAAGTGTCATGATCAGGACCTCCACCTCTGTTTTTGTGGCTGGCTCCCTCCTGCAGGCAGCTGCTAGGAGATGGATGCTTTTTTATAGTGGGAGAGACTACAGGAACTCGCCACTCTGCATGTCTCAAGCCCACAGACAATGGCTAGGAGATGCATTTCAGCATCATGGCTGGCTTGAGAGATATGAGACTAGGAAGCTGTGCATGGCTCCATTTTTGTGTGTTTAGAATTTTTTTTTAAGCTTTGTTAGGTTTTATGTGGGAATTCTGGCCCTACATTGGAACACCATTTGTAGGCTGACTTTTTTCCCCACTTGCCAGTTCCCATATAATGCTGTGGAATATTCCTTTACACTGTGTGAATATATGTCCTGTGATTGGTTTAATAAGAAACTGACTGGCCAATACCTGAATGGAATAAGGTTAGGTGGGTGAGCCAAACTGAGCATGCTGAGAAGAAGAAGGACAGAGTCGGAGGAGTGGTGAGCCGACACAAAATGGGCATGCAGTACTGAGAAAAGGTACCAAGTCACATGGCAAAGTATAGATAAGAAATATGTGTTAATTTAAATGTAACAGTTAGCCAGTAACAAGTCTGAGCATTGATAATTACTATTAAGCCTCTGTGAGATTATTTGGGAGCTGCTGCTGGGACACAGAGAAACTCCACTTATAGTTTCTGTCTGCCCTGTCTCATTTTATTCCATTAGACCAAGGACAAAAGGGCAAACACATGGCAGCTGCTTTTTCTGTACTTCCTGCTCATACCAGAACAAAGAAAATGCCATTTGTTAAGGGCCCCAAATGACATGACGTCACCAATTCAGGGGACTCATCTGCTTCTTTTGTAAAACACCATTCAGTCCACTGAATGTGGACCCTCCAATCTTTGTTGTTTGTGGCAGGGTCTTTTATATCCCAAGCTGGCCTCATACTCAAAAACAAATTATGTAGCCGAGGCTATCCTCAAGTTCCCGATCCTCCTGCCTCCATCTCCCAAGTGCTAGGT
This sequence comes from Cricetulus griseus, assembly GCF_003668045.3. Taxonomy (NCBI): domain Eukaryota; kingdom Metazoa; phylum Chordata; class Mammalia; order Rodentia; family Cricetidae; genus Cricetulus; species Cricetulus griseus. Next base: position 97,910,585 of record NC_048595.1, on the reverse strand, counting down.
TTCAGTTGTGTACTGTCATACCAGCCTTTCTGTCTTTCTTTTAAGGGGACAGGGTCTTGCTATGTAGCCCTGGATAACCTGAAACTCCCTGTGTGGCTCACACTGGCTTTGAACTTGAAGCAACCCCCCTGCTTTAGTCTTCCATGTACTGGGATTGCAGGTGTGCACCTCCATGCTCAGATAGTTTACCAAATATTTCCATCTATTTCCTATCTGTGTACCAGGCCTCGGGGGCACCAGATCAATTCAAATATCAGTCATGTCTCTTCCCAAAAATTGATCTAAGGCAATGGTTAAAAAAAGGCAGACCATGGTAGAGAGACAGTTCTCTGAGAAGATATCTGGGATTACCCTTGAAGAATGAATGGCACTTTATTTTATTTATTAATTTTATTTTATTATTGTTGTGATGTATGCATATATATGTGTGGTTTTGTTTGTTTTTGTTGTTGTTGTTGTTGTTGTTTGGAGTCACGGCATTGTGTAGTTCAGGCTGGCTTCAAATTCCCTATCCTCAGGATGACTGTGAACTGTTCTTCCTGCCCCCACTTCTCAGCTACTTGTGTTTCAAGGGGGTCACTATAGGTTTTCCAGCTTTACCTCACCGTCTCTGAGAATGGCCCTCGGGAGCCTCACAAGTGAGGACTGGGTCAATGTGGAACCAACCATCTTTCTCTCTGTCTTACTCTTGCAGGGCTTCTATAGTGGCTCTTGAAAGGTGGAGGCAGGAAAATCAAGAGTTCAAGGTCATTCCTGGCTACAAAGTGAGTTCAAGTCCTATCCAAACTAATGAGACACCCTCTCAAAACAAAAACAAAAACAAAACAACACCTAAAACAAAACCAAAAAAAAAGGCAAGGGAACTCCAGGCAGATGACTCAGCATGAGCAGGTGTAGTGTGAGGATTTGGGAGGGCTGAGGAATGGTGGATAAAAGTACAAAGAGGGGCTGTCAGTCAGAAGGAGCTCTGCCTCCAGACCAAGAAAAATGGAATTTCATCTGTAAGTAGTCAGGGGGAAGGTGTGTCGCTCATGATCTTTGCTAAAATAAGGAAATTACTTGATTTTTTTCCTGCATTTTACAAAGATCATTTGGGGAGCAGCATTCAGGATGCACTTCTTGGGTGAGCTGTAAGGCAGGCAGCAGTTTCTTGTCTGCTTTTCTTAATCTGTTACTGCATCTGCCTGTGCATATTCTTTTAAATATTAAAGGAAAAGGATGTATCTAGTACACAGAAAGTACTCTATCTCTTTTGTTGAATGAATAAGTAGCACTATAGTGGAAGAATGTTAAGTAATGGATTCTGAACGGCTCCCAGATTGCTGGCTTGGGCCACTCCTTAAACAGAAAGCAGCCCTTGCCCGGTGATAGGTAATGCTAGGGGAAAGGGAGGCTAAGTTGACCTCAGGCCAGCTTAGTTACCTTTCTATTGTTGTGCTAACCACCAAGACCAAGGCAACTCGTAGAAGGAATGGTTTGTTTTGGCTTGTGATTCCAGGGAGTAGGAGTCCCTGAGGGTGTGAGGAGGCCTGGCAGGCAGTAAGCGGCAGACAAGATAGCAGGAGTGGGAAGCTGAGAGCTCACTTCTTGAACCAAGCTCCAAGCAGAGAGCAGACCAACACGAGGCAAGGGTTTTACTCTCAAGCCTACTACCCGTAACATGAGGCTTCCTCCAGCAAGGCCTCATCGCCTCGGTCTCCCCCAACAAGCACTACCAACTGGAGACTAAGTGTTCAAATGCCCAAGACGGTGGAAAGACAAGTCTTTCTCTGTCCTACCAGCCAGCTCCTAAATGATGACGCAGAGACTTCTTATGATTATGACAGCTCAACCTATAGCTTAGGCTTGTTCATAATTGGTTCTTATAACGTAAATTAACCCATATTTTCACTAATCTACATTCTACCATGTGGCTTTCACCTGTCTCTCAATCTGTGTGCCTGACTCTTCCACAGCTCAATGGAGTCCCCCTTGTGCCTAGATTCTTCTTCCCAGTCTCTCTCTCTGCCCAGAAGTCCCACCTATACACCCTGTCTAGCTATTGGCTGTTCAGCTCTTTATTACACCAATCACAGCAATACAACTTCACAGTGTACAAATATCCCACAACAGTTTAGGGCCTGAGCCTGGGCTAGATGTATAGATCAGAGACAACTGTCCAGCCTCCTGGACCCTTCCCTTCCTACTAATGTAGCCCATCGGAAGTGGTGATGGTGGTGGTGGTAGCCCACTCGGTTAATCCCAGCACTTGGAGGCACAGACAGGTAGATAGATCTCTGAATTTGAGACCAGCCTGGTATTCAGTGTGAGATCCAGGGCAGCCAGGGCTACATAGTGAAACCTTGTCTCAAAAAACCAAAACCAAAACCAAATTAAAAAAACCCCACTTAGGCAGCCCACCCACAGGGAGTCTCTTGCCTGAATTATTGCACACGTTTTCCTACTTCTGTCTCAACACAGCAGTCACCATCCTATAACATTAACCTAAGTTTGCTGGTGTCCCTTATCTGCTCAAATCCCCACCACCACCACTGAATTCCATTCTCCAGGTAGTAAATGCCAAAATCTTTACAGTGGCTCACAAACTCTCACATGCCTAAGTTCCTGAGCTCATTATGTATTCACCTTTCTGCCACAGCCAGAGAGTGCTGCTCTGTGGCATGGACCTTTCCTCTGCTTAGACACGCATACACGCCCGCACTAATGGTCATCCCTGGTGTCCTTTGGGTCTTTAAATGTCACCTGCTCAGCAGGGCCTCCCCTGAGAGCATTATCTACAAGTGCAGTCCCAACTTGATGTCCTGTGTCCTTGTTTTATTTGTCTGAGTATAGCTCACCCCATTTCACCCACTGCATATTTACTTATTTTTCTTGTTTACTTTTTATCTTGCTCCACTATGGTTAGAGGATCTTTGCCCTTCTGTTCATTGCCATTTCCAGAATAGTGCCTGACATGTGGCAGGCAGGCAAACATTTCCTGTTTGTTGGATGAGCAAGTGTATGTGTGCAGCAGAGATCACAGAAAGCAGAAAGACTATAGTTAGGCATTTCTGTCTGCTTCTGTCTTTTAGTGGCCGTTCTTGGCCAAGAGGTGGAAACATGTCAAACTTGATGCATTGGGGGGATAAGGAAGATATATTTAAGATACATGACATGAAGTCTTTGTTTCCCCTCTACCACTAAGCTATATGTTTAGTCCTGTTGTTATTTTGTATTTTAAGACAAAGTTTTACTAAATCCTCAAGGCAGCCCTTGGATTTGTAATGTTGCTTTTTTGTGTAGCAGTTTCTTCTGAGATTGAAACATTCTATCCTTCAAGGAAGCTCCTTAAGTAGCAAAGTAAACAGCTCAAAATAGCTTAAGGAAGTCCCTGAAATTGACTAGATTCTCTAGGCCTCTCCCTGCCCGAGTAAGCAATAAAAGCTGGGAGTCCACTCAAATGGGAGGAAGCTGAGCTGTGAAGATGACTCTGAGACCAGACCCTGACACCAAACTCAGAAACCAGCTGAGCTGCCTGGAAGAGGTGGAAAAGACACTCTCCAACCTGTTGAGCTGCCTGCAGACTACATGCTCAGTGTGTTCCAGGTTCCCAGTGTTTGTGCGTTCCCATGCTGAGGTGGGCTTTGATGATGCAGCTGTCTCTGAGTCATTTCTTCTCCTGTCAGTAACCCCTCAACCATGTTCCTGTAACCCCAATAAAACTTATTGGTCCACCAAGTTGTGTTTTGGTGGTATCTGTACTTTGGTCTGTCATGAGTTCCCTATCTGAATAGACATACATGTTGCATTTCCCTGGGGAAAGTTTTATAACACAGCAGCCTCCTACGTAACTGGGGTTATGCACCTGCACAATATAGCATCTACACCCTACTCTCATTAGCAACCTTCCAATATCACCTATGGTGCTCATACCATATGTTAGATCTCCCGGACTTACTCATCATAAATTATGGATACCCTCTGACCTCATTCTCCCACCACTGTTGCTATCCTGCTTGTTGTACAAATATCCCACAACAGTTTAGGGCCTGAGTCTGGGCTAGATGCATAGATCACAGACAACTGTCCAGTCTCCTGGACCCTTGTTTTTTTGAGACAGGATCTCATGTAGCCTGGCCCAGCCTCAACCCTTGCTATGTAGCTGAAGTTGGACTTGAACTCCTGATACATCCCGAGGGCAGAATATCTCATCCTGCGTCACATGTTCACTTTTGTCATACACTCAGGTTATTTCCATACCATGGAAATTGTTGTGAACAATGCTGTAATGAGCATTGGAGTGCAGATGTCTCCAGCAGAGGAATTGTGTGACCATATGATAGTCCTATTTTCATGTATTTATTTAATTATTTTATGTGTATGGGTTTGCATGCGGTGCCTACAGAATTCAGAAGTCATCCGATCCCCTGGAACTGGCGTTACAGACAGTTGTAAGCTGCCGTGTGGGTGCTGGAATCAAACCATGGTCGTATGGAAGAGCAACCAGTGCTCTTAACCACTGAGTTATCTCTCCAGCCCCAACAGTCCTTTTGAAAATAGATTTGGAGGAACCCCTATGTGGTCTTCCATGATGGCTGCACCAACTTCATTCCTATCAGCAGTTCAGAGCCCCTTCCCCTTACACCCTCCTCACCTATACTGACTTTTTCTTATCTTTCTGACCATAGCCATACAAACAGGTATGAAGTGACATCTTACTTTGGTTTTAGTTTGCATTACCTTGTTGATGAGTGACTTAAGCACCTTTTCCTACTCACATTGGTCGGTGTGTGTGTGTGTGTGTGTGTGTGTGTGTGTGTGTGTGTCTTTGAAGGCACAGCAACTTGAGCTTTTTGGGATGTGTGTGTGTGTGTGTGTGTACATGTGCACTATGTATGCAGGTGCATGTATGTGTGTGTATGTGGAAGCCAGAGTTTGTTAGCAGGTGTCTTCTTCAGTTGGCTTCTACCTTATTTTTCTGTTTATTTACTGATTAAACTATTTGTTTGTTTTTATTTATGTGTATGAGTGTTGCCCTGCATGTAAGCCTGTGCACATGTACGTGCCTGGTACCCTCAGAAGCCAGAAGAGGGCATCAGATCCTCTGAAACTGGAATTGACATTGGTAATGAGCTGTCATGTAGGTGCTGGCAGCCAAACCCAGGTTCCCTACAAGGACAGCAGGGCTCTTAATAGCTACATTTCCTCTGGTCCCTACCTTTTTTTTTTTGGACAGAGTTTCACTATGTAGACTCAGCTGGCCGTGCACTCAGAGATCTGCCAGGTTAAGGGCTTCTGCCACCAGGCCCAGCCTCGAACCTTACTCTCTGCTCTCCCCCACCTCTCTAGCACTGGAGTCACAGATGCGACCTGAGCAGGTACCTGGCTCTTACTCGGGTTCTGGGGATCTGAACGTGGGTCCTCCCGCTTGCACAATGGGCACTGTCTTTTCATTCCTTTGCTGTGTGGCAGCTGAATTTTCAGTTTGATGTCATCTTTTTGGTTTAACTTTTGCTTTTATGGTCTGAGTTTTTAGAACAGTGGTTCTCAACCTTCCTAATGCTGCGACCATTTGATACAGTTCCTCCAGTTGTGGTGACCCCAACCATAGAATTATTTCCATTGCTACTTTATAACTGTAATTTTATTATGAATCATAATGCAAAAATTCTTGCAGATGGAGGTTTGGTGAAGGGGTGTTGACCACAAGTTGAGAACCACTGTTTTTGAGTGATATCCAAAGATTTCATTACTAAGGTCAGTGTTGATGACCTTTTCTCTTAAGCTTTTATAGTTTCTGGTCTTTCATTTAGGCCTTTAATCTGTTTTGGATGTGTGTGTGTGTGTGTGTGTGTGTGTGTGTGTGTGTGTGTGTGTTATAAGACAGGAGTCTAATTTCATTCTTTAGCACATAGATAGCTAGTTTTCCTAATGCCATTTATAGAAGCTGCCTCCCCCCCGACCCCCGCCCCCCCCCCACACACACTGTATTTTCAATGCCTTTGTTGAAAGCTACTGTAGAACCTTGGGTGTATTTCCATGCTCTCCATTCTGTTCCCTGGTCGATGTGTCCTTTTTATGCCAGTATCATACTGTTTTCTCTTGCTGTGTTTTTGAAGCAGATGTGTCTGCTCCTAGGTTCTGTTCCCAGGCCCTGTCTCTTCAGTGGAGAAAGCAGATAGTGACTCATCCCAATCCTCCCAGCATCCAGAGGGGGCTCTAGGAAGGTTGCGGCTTCCAAGTAGCCCCTTCCACAGGAGACCAAGTCCTGCTGATTTGCAAGCCTGTCCCTAGTGGTGTCACTGAGCCAGCCACTTCTTCCACATCAGGTACGGCTAATCTTAGGAATCTCATTACGAATCCAAAGATAATCCTCTATATCTAGATTAAAGGCTGTGTTTTGACCATTACTGTGCATTGAGCATTGAGCCAACGGCTTAATTGAGCTGTTTATGCCGCTGCCTTGATCTCTTCCCAGAGAATTTACAGCTAATTCCAAGTGTCTCTGTGAATTAAGTGAACCTCTCCCAACATGCTTTGCCCGGTGTTTGCCTGTGCCAAATTCCACTTGTCCTTGTGTTACCTAATTATGTGCCCTTGCTCACAGCTGTCTCTGGCCAGTGCCACTTCCAGCCCACTCCCTCCCTGAGATGACCATTAATGATGTAGCCCTGTGAAAGGCCATGCCTCAAGACAGCATAAAAGGGGCAATGGACGTGAAGACTAGGGTGCAGCAGAAAGGACATAAATCACATTGACCCTTTTGTCACCTTCAGGCAACTAAATGACAGCAACCTTCTACTGAAGAAGACTATGCAGCCTAACACCAGTGTAATGGAAGGAAAGCATTCCAGGCTGGGCTCAACACTCCTGAGCCCTTACCTTGACTCTTATTCTGTTTTCTGATGGGACTACTGGACCTTAGTTTTCTTATCTGTACATATGCTTGTATGTGTGGACACCTGCACACCACAGCATGGGTATGGGGACCAAGAGGATAGTCTGAGGAAGTTAGTGTGGTCTTCTACCATGTGGGTGCCAGGGATCAAACACAGTCATCATGCTTGGTGGCAAACACCTTCACTTTCTGAGTCACCTGTTATAGTTAGTTCTGTTGTGGTGATAAAAACTCTAACAAAAAACAACTTGGGGAGGAAGGGTTTACAAGTTTCAGATCACAGTCCATCACCGAGGGAAGTCAGGACAGGAATTCAAGGCAGAATCGAAGAGGTAGGGGATGAAGCAGAGGCCAGGGAGGAGTGCTGCTTGCTGGCTTGTTCCCCATGGCTTGCTCAGCCAGGACCAGCCCAGGGTTGGTCCCTTGCACACCAACCATCAATCAAGAAAATATTCCCAGACTTGGCTAAAGCCAATGTGGTGGAGCCATCTTTTCAAATTTAGGATCTCTCTTCCCAAGTGACTCTAGTTTGTGTCAAGTTGACAAAAGCTAACCTGCATGTCATCTCTCCAGCCCTTCTTGTTTTCTTTTTGAGGCAGAGTCTTTCACTGATCTAAAGTTCATTGACACAGCTACAGTGAGTAGTCAATGAGCTGCAGAGGTCTGGCTCTCCTCCAGCATGAGGTTACAGGAACACACCAACCCCTCCTCCCCAGGTTTTTATAGGCATTTTTTTTTTTTTTTTTTACCATCTGAGTCATCTTTCTAGCCCCCAAAGGCAAAGGCAAGTCTTTTTTCTTTGTAATGTTTTTATATTTATTTATTTTATTATTTAACATGCATAAGTATTTGTCTGCATGTATGTGTGTGTGTTCTGTGTGCATGCCTGGCACCTGTGGAGGTCAGAACAGGGTATTGGATACCCTGGGACTAAAGTTACAGACAGTTGTAAACCACCAAATGGGTGCTGGGAATCAAACCTAGGTCCTCTGCAAGAGCAACAAGTGCTCTTAACTGACACTTAACTCTCCAGCCCCCACCTCCAGGCAGGTCTTGAAGTAATATTTTGCCTTTTCCAGAAACTCACATGCTTAGTTTAGAAATGAGAAGGATCAGATTGAACTATCCAGTTTAGGATGCCTTCCTTGTACCCTAGCACATGACGGCATTCACGGGTAAATGCAGGCTTTCCATGTGTAAAGTCTTTATGTCTCTTTTTGTTTGTTTGTTTTTGGTTGGGACCCCACCCCCTTTCTTTCTTTCCAACAGGAGCTCATGTTGCCCAGGCTTATCCTCATTTTCTGTGTAGCTCAGACTAGCTTTGAACTCCTTGATCCTCCTGACTCTGTCTCTCGAGTGCTGAGATTACAGGTGTGTGCCTGCAGAGCTTTTTGAGTTGTTTCTGACAGCATGCGTGAGGAACCTTGGGTGGGAAGTGGTGAGAGTCTAATATCGAGGCTACTCTGATGCTCAGCAAGAGAGGATGTGGGAGGGAATGAGGAGAGAAAGTCCACAGGGTTCTGCGAGGATAAAAGTTCTCTTCTACATGGAGAACATCTGGTTTCTTGTAGTGTGGTTTATTGAGGCCAAGGTGAGAGCTTATATTTTGAGACCAAGGTTTGATGGCTCTCCATGGGATTCAATACCACACACCATCACTCAGGGCCTAGCATTTGGCAGGCACTGAGAGACTCCCTGAGGTGGATAGAAATGAATCATGCCAAGCCCTCACTGCCTACCCTCCAGACAGCTCTAGAGGACTGGAGGCTCATAGTCTGGGCACCTGGTACCCCCAACTAATCCATCTGCGGTTGAGACCTCATATAAGAAAACCTGATAGCACGGGTCTCTATAGTTGTGGGTGTCTGCCTCAGCTGCAGAACAAAGGCTATTCTGTTCCAATTGCCATTTACTTCTTAGAACAAATTTAGCCCTTCATTCCCAGCTCTGACAGCCTCCTGCTTCCTGCCTCCACTGGGCTTACCCTGAAACAAGATAGAAGCAATGTCTGCTCCTGCCTCCCCAGCCTTGGACTTCCTGGGACTGTATTCTCTCTGCCTCCTATGGGTATAGTTCCTTTCCAGACATTTTCAATTCTTGTCCCATGGACTCCAGAGCCCCTGTGCCAGGCCTTTAGACTGCCTGACCCACATCCATGAACCACCCCCCTTTCTGGCCTACTCCTGTTCCATCCTGGCCCAACTTAACTTTTTCCTTATGCTCAATAAGCCTTGGATGCCTTGAAGTAGCCTTCAAGATTGGCATCAGACTGATGTTTGGGTTTGAAAAAGCCACTTGCTGTCAGTGGACTTACAATCTCAGAGACAACCTGCTCCCTTTTCTTTGAGATAGGGTCTCACTACAGCCCTGACTGGTCTGGAATGCAGTATAGACCAGGTTTGAACTCACAGAGATCTGTTTGTCTCTGCCTCTCAAGTGCTTGGATTAAAGGCGTGTGCTATGTCCTGCCAATTGGCAATCTCATAGTTTCTGCTACAGTTGTTAGGTGGCAGGCAGTTTGCTCAAAAAGATGTCAGTCATTTGCTTCCCCAAGTCTTCTGAGATCTGGCCCTAAGTAAAGAACCCCATTTCTGCACAAGGAACCTTCAAGATATTTTGGCCCACTGGCTCTCAGGCTTCAGCATACATCAGAATGTCCTACAGGACCATTAGACTCCAGATTCTACTTCTGAGGCCTGGACACCTCTTCAGAAACATGCTTTTCTGATCTGTCTATGTTAGGGAATGTGTTAATTCAAGGTCTTCAGTTTGGAAGCATCATGCACTCTGATCCACTTGTTTTCAAGTTTGACTCTGTACTGTACTTGCTCAGGAAGTATAAAATAAAGACACATACACAGAGAGAGAGAAAAAAGAGAGAGACACAGAGAAAGGAAGGGAGAACTGTAGACAATGAGTAGAAAGATCTGGGAAGAGAGGCAGAGAGGAAGCAATTGGTTTTCAGATCTGTCCTGAACCTGAGACAAGAAGAGAAGAGAGAAGAGAGACCCCTCCTACCCCGAGCCAGGCATGGTGGCACAGGTTTGTAATCTCAACCCTTAGGAAATGATGATGAAAGAAGATCAAGAGTTTAAGGTCATCCTTGACTACATAGTAATTTTGCCTGGGCTACACGAGACCCTATCTGAGGTAAACTCAACAATCCACATCTGAAATAACCTGTACAAATTCTGATCCAATGGTCTGGATTAAAACTGGTTCTGGTGGTGGTGGTCCATGCCTTTATTTCCAACATTCAGCAGAGGCAGGTAGATCTCTGAGTTCAAGACCAACTTGGTCTACAGTGTGAGTTTAAGGATAGCCAGAGCTACACAGAGAAACCCTGTGTCTGAAAAACAGACAAACAAAAAAAAAACTGGTTCTGGGTGCTTTGCAAGCTCTCTAGGTGACTCTAAGCCAGCATTGAAAAATCTCTGCTTTTGTTTATATAGTCAGTAGAGACTGGCAAGGGGGACAGGGTCTTCTCTATCCCTCAAAGTGACTTGGAGTTGGGTCAGAATCAAAAATAAAAACAACCAGTAAAACCTGAATTTCAGACAAACAGCAAATGTTTTGTGACCATAAGCATGCCCCAACTAGTCTATGGCAGTACTTTGTTGTTGTTGTTGTTTTTTCTAAATTCCCTCCCCCTTACCCTGGGACATCTCTGAAACACTGAATGAAAAACCTGGACTGGAGAGATGACTCAGCCATTAAGGGTATATACTGGGTGGCTCACAACTGCCTCTAACTCTAGCTCCAGGGGATCTGATGCTCTTTTGGGCTGTGAACACCTGTACAAAAACACATGCATACACATAATTACAAACAATAAAAATATATCTAAAGAAAGATAAGAATATAATATTTAAAAATAAAAATGGAGAGCTATCAAGACACCAGATACCAACTTCCACAGACATGCATGCACACCTGCACATGTATGTGTACACACACACCCTTTGGGAAAGTGATTTCTTCAACCTTTTATTTGTTGTTGTTTTTTGAGACAGGGTTTCTCTGTGGCTTTGGAGACTGTCCTGGAACTAGCTCTTGTAGACTAGGCTGGTCTCAAACTCACAGAGATCCACCTGCCTCTGCCTCCCGAGTGCCGGGATTAAAGGCGTGCGCCACCAACGCCCGGCCGATTTATTCAACTTTTAACTATATCTGAGCAAGTTGTTGTTGTTCTTTTTTTTCAAGACAGAATTTCTGTGTGCAGCCTTGGCTGCCTGTAACTTACTATGCAGACCAGGCTGGCCTCAAACTCACAGAGGTTGAATGTCTCAGGCTCCTCAAGTGCTGGGATTAAAGGTGTGCACTGCTGAGCCTGCCTGCACCACGCAGGGCCCCTGGGGGGGAGGGCGCAGTCAGAGCCCTGTGTCTACTTCAGAGTTCCCCTGGGGCCCAGGGTGGGGGACAGATTATGATGGCCAGGTGAGGTCACCATCAAGTGTCAAGTACGACCCTAAGGAGCTACGGAAGCACCTCAACTTGGAGGAGTGGATCTCAGAACAGCTCACTCGTCTGCCAGGAAGAGGAGATTCCAGAACTGGAGATGGATGTGGATGAGCTCTTGGATAAGGAAAGTGATGATGCCAGGCTGCTAGAGTCAAGGAGCTGTTAGTTGGCTACTACAAACCCACTGAGCCTCCTCCTATCTAGGCCTTCATCTCTGGCATGCTGGACAAGATCCAGGGCATGCAGAACCTGAGCACACCCCAGAAGAAGTAGGGTCATGACCCAGATGACCATGGCTCCCACAGGACAATTGCTGCCCCCAACCTCGTAGCAACAGCAATACTGGGGACCCTGCAGCCAGGCTTGGTGCCATGAACAGGGATCCCCGTGCCCCTGCCTAGGGGCCACTTGCCTTGCCCTCAGTTTTCCATTTTTTTTTATTAAAACAGCCCAGTTATTAAACTGATGGGGCTTTTTGTGTTTTTATATTGATTCTGCGGTGCAGGCCCTTTAAAAATAAATTTAGGATACACACTTGGAGCAACAACAACAACAACAAAAGAAGGTGTGCACCACCACAACTTGGCTTAAAGCAAGTTCTTCGGATGAAGTTTCCAAATACTTTCTTTGGCCATAATTATTTAAAGAAAATATTTAAAAGTTTAAGTCACTTTTCATGATTTTATCCCATTCCTCTTTGCTATTGGTTTGTTAAATTCATTTATTTTAATCCATGCTGCCATCCAAGGTTTTGCTACATGGGATGGGGGAAAAGGCTCAGAGCAAGTGAAAATTTCACAAGGCTGTCTGTCTGCTGGCCTTCTCAGTTGGAGGTGGGCTGGGTGGGTGGAGACAGCCCAATTTACCCTCCCTTCTTCTGTCTGGGGCTTAGTACTGGATGCTGAGCCAGCCAAAATAACTCAGACCCTGGAGAGGATTCCTGCTGTGAGTGAGCAGAGGCTGGTCTGAAACCCATTTTTTAGGATTCAGAGGGCTGGAAGAGAGTGGAGCCCACACACACCCTAAACCATGTGTGCACTAAGAAGCTAGGTGACCCCCCTCTGCATTCCTCATCAAAGTGGCATGTGACAGAGTTATATCCCAAGAGTCCTCTGAGGCTGCTGGACATAGCAGTGTGGAAAAGCAGGGTGGGGACCAGGAGCTGAGGAGAATCTTGGGTGACCAGAATTTCTGGTGCTGGGAATTGACAAGATGCTTAGAGTGCTTGTTGCTGTCCAGAGAAGGCAGCTGCTGTGTGTTTGCATTTGGCTTTCCAGCCAAGGTGGGTGGAAGAGCGCCTCAAGCTCAGACTTTAATTTTTAAAACCTTTATTATTGTGTGTGTGTATGTGATAGAGAGACGGGAGTTGGGGGAGGGTGAAGAGTAGGGAGGAGGGAGGGGAAGGAGCGAGGGAGAGAATGCAGGTGTGTTGCGTTCTGCCATGGTTCATAGGTAGAGGTTAAAGTTCAGCTTCGTGGAGTCGGTCCTGCCCTTTGACCTTTGCGTAAATTTGAGGAATCACACCGAGCTCATCAGCCTTTCAGGCTTTATTATTTTTATTTATTTGTGTTTTTAAAGGTTTGCTTTTATTTTATGTATTCTGTCTTCACGAATATCTGTGTACCGTGTGTGTGTGTGTGTGTGTGTGTGTGTGTGTGTGTGTGTGTGTGTACCATGTGTGTGCACAGACTTCTGAGGAGTCAGAAGGAGTCAGGTCCACTGAAACTGGAGTAACAGGTAGTTGTGGGCTGCCGTGCGGGTGCTGAGAATTGAACCCAGATCCTCTGCAAGAACAGCCAGTGCTCTTAATCTCTGAGCCACCTCTCCATCCCAGGGCTCTGGTTTTAGAGCCACTTGGATTCTCTAGTGTCCTAGGATACAAACAATAGTCAATCTGAGGTCTCTAGATGTTGTGTAACAAAACTTTTCCTAGGTACACACTACACTCAGGCCTACTCACTCCAGGCCAGGAATCATGACAGAGCAAATTATGAACACTATCAAAGTCCAGCATGATGAACCAAAGTTTTATTGAGGTTGCTTCCAGGAAAATGGCTGGGGAGTTACTTGCAGGAGCAGAAATGACTCAAAGACAGCTGAATCACCAAGGCCCACCCCAGCATGAATGAGAGCTCACAACTCTGGGAACTTGGAGCACTTTGCACAGCCTGCAGGCAGCTCAACAGATAGAGTGTCCTTTTCAGGTGTCTCAGTTAGTCTAAACCTCTTCCAGGCAGCTGGTCTGGCCTCCGGGTGTACTTTGTAGTCTTTGTCCTCTGAGGGTCTGCTTTGCAGCTCAGCTTCACTTCCTCACAGGGGAGGCTCAGCTTTTATTGCTTACTCTGGCAGGGAGGAGCTTGGCGAATCCAATCACTTTCAGGAACTTCCTGAAGCCATTTTGAGTTGTTTACCTTCCTGCTTGAGGGAATGTTATACAAGACTGGACTGTGCTTTCTCTGGAGGTCTGGGCAGAAAGTCTCTGACAAGCTTTGAGTCTAAGATCCCAAAGCCCAGCTTGAAGCATGGCTTTCTTCCCAAGTCCTAGGCGTTTCTTATGTAAACTCCTTGGCTATTCCCACTTGCTCCTAATTGCACTCATTTTTGTGGTGGGTATAGCCTTTTAATGTTGTTATTAGGCACTTATCTCAGCAATTTGCTTTCCCAACAGACCAGTTTTGCTATTATATAAAGTAGCATATCTACCTCAGCCACAGTGTAGGTCAGAGGTCCCTAACCCATTCCAAGGGAGCTGGCTCAATGTAGCTGGATGAGGACCTATGTTTCCACAGGAACGGTGGCAGATCTTGCCCTGAGTACTCTATAGATGGGAGGGTAGTAAAGACAGATCCCATGGTGGATCATTTGAAGCCAGGCACATAGCACTTGGGGCCCCTCCCGGAAATAGACAAGTAACTCTCTGGTTGGGCCAAGAGAGCATGTACATGATGTGTGTGTGGAGTCCTTAGTGAATCATGGAAGATGTGCTCAAAACGACCAATCTCAGCAGACATTGCCTCAGCCTCCATCCAGTCCCCACCATAGGATCCATAAAAGCCCATTGGGCAGGGCTCCAAAGTTATTCCTCCCTTTGCTGCCACTCTCACTCTCTAGGGAGTTCCTTCTCACTTTTTTTTTGTTTTGTTTTGTATTGCGAGATAGGGTTTCTCTGTGTAGATTTGAAGCCTGTCCTGATCCTTCCCTGTTTACATAAGAAGTGTGAGCCTTTTGGGGAGGCTATTCCTATTCAAATCACCACTGGTGGGTTTGGTGGCCTTTGATTATCGATTATCAATCTTCAGGACTTTAACACCCTGAGGTAAGCTCATGAAGAGCCTGGAAAAGCTTCCTCATACTCTAAGAACCCACTTCAAAAGGGCATGGGGTGTTGGTTCCTGCCTTCTACTTTCTTGTTTGAGGTGTCTCATTGGGCATGGAACGTCAGGCTAGATAGCTGGTTGTACTCCTGTCTCCACCTCCTATTTTCCCACAGGAGTTCTGGGACTGCAGATGCCAGTGCCAACCCCACCCTCCCACCCCACCCAGTTTTCATGGGTTCTGGGGCTTTATGGAAGAGGGATAATAGCTTTGCTGCTCTGATGTCCCAACACTGCCTGTCAGGTTTGGATTGAGTCTGGCCCTTCATGCTGGCCCTTCATGTTATTAAAGAGACCTGTTGTAGAAGGAGGAGAATAGATATAAACTGTGAAGCAACATTGTAAGTTCAAGCCCTGGCTGCTGTCTCTGGTCGCTTGAGTGTATCAATTACTGCTCCTAAGGCCTGGTTTTCTCCTTTGCTAAAATAGATGCCGTCAGCCTTGTATGAGCATGAGTAATGTAAGCCAAGAACCCCCCACATCACCTGATGAATAACCAACATAGTTTGGCAACAGTTATATTGAGTCAAGGGCAATGTACCAAAATGCCTTGTTCTTCCCGCTGCTCTCAGATTGACTTTTATTTGTATTCCCCATTCTGGGCACCTCTATTGTCATTGTCTCTCCTCTGTTGCTCACTTTATAATCTATGCTGTATACACAGCTACTATGGCCTTAGTGCATGGCCCCTGTTATTTTCCTTGATACTTCTAGCCCTCACCCTCTCTGCATATACCCCACACTGCTCCTCATCACAAGTGTGGTTGCTAGCCTGCTTTTCTTCCCTTTGTCCAGTTATATGGGCATACCCCTCCTGCTCCACCACAAGAAAGTAAGCATGTGTCAGTTAGGGCATAGATAAAAACAGAACCCATGCTTGGTATGCCAGATAGGAAGGGATTTAATAAAGGCAATTAAGTGCTTGCAATATCTGGTAGGAGGTCTAAGACCAGCCAAAAATAACCAAACAACAACAACTACAAGAATGGTAGCTTTTTTGATTTATTGGTTTTTGTTTTTCTTCTTTTCTTTTGGATTTTTGAGACAGGGTTTTCTGTGTAGCTTTGGAGTCTGGTCACTCTGTAGACCAGACTGGCCTTGAATTCGCAGAGATCTGCCTGCCTTTACCTCCCGAGTGCTAGGATTAAAGGCATGTGTTACCACTGCCCAGCAGAAAGATAGGTTTTGTCATTTTTGACTCATGTAGCCTAGGCTGGCTTCCAATTCCTGATCTTCCTGCCTTTACTTTATATATACTAGGATATAGGCATGTGCCACCACCACTAACTACTGGCTTTTATAGACAGGAATGTGAAGAAATTCAGGAAATCACAGGGAAAGACAAGATCTTCAGGAAAGCACCTAAAGGCAGCTGCAAAATGTCACAGCTGCCTAAACCCAAAGCTCCACATTGACAAAGGAGAAAAAAATCTGTCTCTCACCTTTGACTGCAAAGCTCAACAAGTGCCTTCTCCTGTAGGTGTTCTAAGCTGGCCTTCTTGGATGCTCAGTTCTCAGACCCCTAACCCCTGTGCTGTAGGGGCAGCAGAGCGGGTGCTGAGGCAGGGGCTTCCTTTGGGACTCTTCTGAGGGAACCCTGAAGGAGACTTTCTCTTGTTTCTGCAATTGCAGCTCCTGGAGCTGTTACTGTGGAGTCATCTTGTGTGATGCTTTAGAGTTACCACAGGTGTGTAAGAGAGGATGGGCCTTGGGGTGAAGGGCAGAGTACAAAACAGTTGGTGATGGAGAGAGGAGGGGAAGGAGGGAAGAGGGAGGGAAGGAGGAAAGGAGGGAGGGGGAGGGAGAGACAGAGAGGGAGACAGAGACAGAGGAGAGAGATCATGCCAGTGTTAGGTTTTTTCAGAACCTTTGTCAGCATTATTCATGTCATTTGCTGTTATTTTAATCTATAAATTTTTTTTGCACTTAAGCTAATTGAAGTTGGTTTTCTGTCACATGCAACAGAAAGGGCCTGATGAATGGCAGGAGGAGGAAGGAGCATTTAAGCACATTATAGTCAAACTGTAGTGCAGAGCATTGCAAAGGGAACTGACAGAAGGTTTCAAACAAGCAGAGGAGAAAGTAACAAGGAAGCCTTCTCAACTTTATCATCCATCTTGGGGATGTTACTTTAGCCATAATTGGTTTTGTTGAACAAACTCAGGGCCCTACATGCTAGGCAAGTGCTCTCCCACTGTGTACATACCTTATGTTAGATTTAGGCATCTGTACTGGCCTGTCCTTGGGGTTCTGACAGGATACGCCCTCAGCTGCAGCCACTAAGAGCACCACCTGTGCACATTCACTACATTCCCTGTCCCCCTCCCTCTTCCCTCCCCCCTCTCTGCCCCCTCTCTCCTTTTCTCTCCCTCTCTCCCTCCTCTCTCCCACTCTCTCCCCTCCTTTCTCTGTTTCTCTCTCCCTCTCTTTCTCTCTCTCTGCCTCTCTCCCTCCCTTTCCCCCACTCTCTCTTCTCTCCTCCTCTCTCTGCTTCTCTCTCCCTCTCTTTCTCTTTCTCTGCCTCTCTCTTTTCTTCTGCCGCTTTTGTCCCCAGAGGCAGGTCTCCCCTCCCCGCTTCTCCCATTCACTTTCCCCCAATTAAAAACCTTCCACCCAAGCTCTGCCACATGGCATCTTTCTCTTGTGTGCCATTTTTAAAAATTATAACACCGTAAACTATCCTTTAAATCTTAGTTTCTAACTTCTTGTGGACTTTGTTTCCTTTTAGAATGATCTTTTTTTGCCATTTGTTTTCACAATACTTCTGCCTTCCAAAGACTGAATCAAATATGTTCTCTCTAGGGGCCTCCCAAACTTCACCTTTGATTCTAAATTCTTGAAGTTCTTGGTACAGGACAGTCAAAGCTTAGTTGTAATAATTAATTTATTAACATATTTATTTTTGAGACAAGGTCTTGTATAGCCCAGCCTGGCTTCAGATTTACTTTGTAGCTGAGGATGGCCTTGAACTTCTGATCTTTCAGCTTCCACCTTTCCAGTGCATGAATCACAGGTGAGGGGCTTTTTGGGTACTGGCACTGACATCTTAGGATTGACTGCTCAGTGGGGAGGCTGAAATTGCCAGGGGCAATTAATTGGAGGAGTAGGAGTGAAGAGAGAGTTGCTACCCATGCACCATAGGCAGAAATAAGAAGAAGGCCTTTCCAGCAAAAAATAGTCAAGATAACTTCAAAAGTGTCGGGCTCTTGTGGGCCCACCCAAACCCAGGCCATGCTGCTGTCTTTGTGGACACAAGGGGGCGGCAGAGGGCATGTCCCAGTGCCAAGCCTCATGTGGCAGCTGTTGGCTGGGGTCATCCAGTTGGCTAGCTGTGTCCTGGCAAGCAGAGACCTTGGTTTGGGTGTTTTACACAGGAAATAGGTGGTCCTCTAGTCAGAAGGCTTGGGAACAGGTGCCTGAACCAAGGACACATGAAGGTCAGTAGGTGTAGGGGGAAATGCTGACCACGCCCACATGGGTGTGGCCAGAATGACATAGCAAGGCTTTAAATATCAGGGATGCATGCATGCGGCTCTCTTTTTTCCCTCTGCTGCCTGGCTGAAAAGGACTGGCACCGTCTCTTGAGTACTTCCTAATAAACCATTTTCAAACTAGTTCTGACACCATTGCGATCCGAATTTATTGTGTTCTACTTTAAGTAGGCATTTAAGAATATGAGCTAGATTCTTCTAATAACAAAGCAGTATAGGGCTGGGGAGACCGCTCAGTGGGTAAGAGTGTCTCCTATGGAAGAAAGAAGACATGAGTTCAAATCCCCAGCACCATGTAAAATACAGGGCATGGCCACACTTGCCTGTAACCCTAGCACTGTAGCATGGAGACAGGAGGGTCCCAGGAGCTAACCAGCTAGCTTTGCAAAAACAGTGAGCTTCATTCAGGTTCAGTGAGAAACAAATAAGATGAGAATAATAGAGAATAATCACAACATCATCCTCTGCTTTAGAGACACCTGGGCATGCATGCCAGCAACACATGTGTGGGTACATCACACACCCCAAATTGGTTTTTAAGAAGTGGTAAGGGACCTTCAAGAGATTCAGATCATCCTTAAAGACAACCGATACCTCCATGCCTTCGTAGAGGAAGCAGGAAAGACCAAGTCTGGGGTATGGGAATCTTGGAATCTCATTTCTCAGCTTATAGGTTCTGAACCCTGTGTCTGTGCCCCTCTGGTCCGTGCATTGCAATGTGACCTAAGCAATGACCTCATCTTTTCTGAGCCTCAGGTGTCTCATCCTATTTACACAAAAGGGATTGGTGTCTGGAGACCCAGAAGCCAGCCCTACCTTTGCGTGGGACTCAGTGATAATCAGGGTCCTTCCAGCTTAAATGGTCTCTGGGGTGGCATTAATAAATCAATTCAGTCAGTCACAAAAGCATTTCTTCATTACCCCTTTCTGTGTGCACCTGCTCGCCTTAAAACTTCTGATGGTCCCTGACCCCATTGGTCCAGTGTTGTTCAAAAACCTGTGTAGGAGCCAAGCAATCCAACTTTCTTAGACACACTATAATGCAGCAATGCCTCACAGCCTGCTTGCAAATGAAATTAATTTTTCTCTTGCATACATTTGAGAGCATTTCTGTAGTTCATTTTTGAGATGATTTTGCTAATTTAATCTCCACTGGTTATGATTTTCTTAGACGTCATTGTGCATAGTTAGGAATTCCTTGACATGGATGAGTCCACTAATTGTTTTCAAATAGAACAACTACAAAAAATAATAATGCATGCTAAATTGAACAATTTCCAGAGCTGAAACACAGTGGATTTCCTAGACATCTAGTTACATTTCATTTGGGAACTTTTGTTTTGTTTTAGAATCAACAAGAATGGCTTCTGGTTTGAAGGATGTTTTTGACGGTCTTAGCCCTTAAAGGTGGCTGAAATGGGTTTTGGTGTGTGGGGTATCATTTCCTTCAGCTATTTTGTCTGTGTGGTGTTTCCTGGCCTGAGCCTGGATGCTTTGAATATATCAACAAGGAAAGAATCCCCCTCCCACTTCCCTTTAATCTCAGAAACTCCATTTTAGAAGCAGTCATACAGTCAGGCATTGAGGTGACAGAATCTCTCTGCCTCTGGGTTTTTTCCCAAAGCCACCTTTCCCTGGTGCTTTTGGGCATTCCACATTCAAGCCAGACACAAGTCTCATTGTCAAGGTTTCCACAGAAATAGATACCCCACAAAGGGCAGCATCTTACCCAAGAGTTTGTTTTCTCCCGGTGATAATTGCTCTCCATTAACATTTTTGAGAGAGATGAATAGGAGTACCTTTCTGGAACGGTGCACATACACTGGGGCATGAAATGGCTTTGCATGACATGTTTTATGGATGAGGGAGGGTCTTGAATACCGCCTTCTATTTCCTCAGCTTCTGACTTGGTTGTAGGTTGCCAGGTCCTGCCATAGGTGACGCTTAAGCAATGTTGCTCCCTGTGGCTATCCTGAAGCTTTGACTGTCTAGTCCAGCCTGGGAGGAAGCTAGAGAGATCCAAAGAGTTGACTGGTGCAGGGTAGGGGGTGGGGTGGATATTAAGTGTGTTGCTCAGTGGTAGAGCACTTGCCTAGCATGTTTGAGGCCCTGGCTTTGAACCCCAGCCCCTGGAAAATCCACAACAACCAAAAATAAATATGAAACACCTCCAGTCTGCAACACCTCTGAGTCCCCACAGGACAGAGTCCCCCCCAGGACATGCCACCACCAGCATTCTAATTTTCACATGCTTGATTAAGCTAGGATCCCCCCCCCCCCCCAGTCTCTACTGAAGCCATGAAGAAAATGGATTCCTCCCATCCCTGTGCTAATCAACTCCAGGGTTTGTATGTATGGGGAGATTTGACCTCAAAAAGATAAAGAAGCCAATATAAAAAACGGAAGACACTCTCACCTTCCACAAAATGAACAAAGGTGGAGTTTTCCCTTTCATCTCTGTCTGCAGGGAGGTGAGAGTGACTGTTATCAGCTCAGTGGCACTTGACAACCTGCTGACTCCTCAAGGTCCCTCTAAATCCAAAGTCAAGAATACCAAATGACTCTTGAAGGTAACACCCTAGAAACTAGGTCAGAGGGGGACACAGAGCTCAGGCTGGGAATGGTTTTCCCCTCACTTCAGAGGCGGGTGTCCAGACCCAGCAAGTGAAAATGTGGGAGCCCATTTATACTTGAGTTTCTTGTAAGCAGTTGCTGTTTAGTGCATCTGGGAAATAGAAATGCTAAAAATGCACTTGATGTTTATTTGAAATTCAAATGGAACTGTCGTTGTCATGTATTTTCTCCACAGCTCTAACCTAGGAGCCTGCTGCCTCCCAATTCCCAGGGCTCCACCGACAGCAGCACCACCTGGAGAAGGTGGGTCTTGGCCTCAGATTCTTGGATCTTATCTACTGAGATCTGGTGTGAGATGATGGGTTTTTCCCCACAAACCACTTCTTGCCTCACTGTATTTTATTTTCTTATTTGGGTTTATGTTTAGTTGCTCTTAAGTTTGTTTGCCCTTCTAGACTAAGAACAACTCAAAGGCACCAATTATCCCCTCAACTCCCTCTGTCCCTTCTTTCCTCCCTCCCTCCCTCCCTACACACACACACACACTCACACACACACATACACACACACACACACACACACACACACACAATTTTTGAGACAGGGCCTCATTAGCTCAGGCTGGCTTTGAACTTGATTTGTTTCAAGAATGATCTTGAACTTCTTATCCTTCTAATTCTACTGCCCAAGTAAGGGAATTACAAGCTTGTGCAATAAGCACACCCAGCCTCATGTCCTCTTGGCCTTCCTTTCCCCAGCATGGGCAAACTCTATCTTCTTCTTAGACCTGCAAAGCTCAGAGGCTATGATTGTCTTTCAGGGATCGGGAGTTAGAGTCTCCACAGCAGGTCACTTTGACTGTGGGGCCTCCTTGTCTGATGGATTGGCTTGGTCTTGCCATGGATGTGACATGAAGTAACTAATGTGATCCATGGAGGAAGGAGTGCATGCCATTAAGTCATTGTAGGTCAAATCCATGGGAAAAGCCTACAGTGGCTGATCATTCATTCAACCTGAACTTTTGTGGGTGTGGTTAGAGAGGCCAAAGCCAAAGCCAGGGCCCCATGCATGCTAGGCAAACGCTGTATCACTGAGCTACGAACCTAGCCTTCCTCTTAAAATTGTGATAGAAACCACACAACACAAATTTAAAGCTTTCTTGTTTTGTTTTGTTTTTTGGAGACAGGGTCTCACTATGTAGGCTTAGTTGATGGGGAACTCTCTTTGTAGACCAGACTGGCCTGAAATTCAGAGATCCACCTGCCTTTGTCTCAAGAGTGCCGAAATTAAGGGTGTGCCCTGCCATTCCAACTGTTCTTAAATGTATAGTGCAGTGTTACTAAGTGTCTCTACTGCAACCTTTCAAGTGTTTCTTCTTGTTAACTTGCAACATTGTATCTATTAAAAGACAGCTCCTTCTTCCTTCCCCCAGGCCTCCAGGACCTTGTAACTGCTCTTACTCTGCTTCTATGGATTTGACTGTGCAAGTGGAATCATGCAGCACTTACTTTTCTTAGCATAATGTGCTCAAGATTCATCCATGTTATAGCTCACAGTGTGAATCGGCACTTCATTCTTCCTCCTCCTCCTTTTTCTTTTTCCCCTTTCTTTCCAGTGGTTTTTTTTTTTTTTTTTTTTTTTTTTTTTTTTTTTTTTTTTTTTTGAGAAAGGGTTCACACTAATAGCTCAGGCTGGCCTGGAACTAACTGACCTTGATCTGGAGGCAATCCTTCTACCTTGGTCTTGCTAGTGCTGAGGTTACAGGTGTGACCACCATGCTTTGTTCCTTTCTAAGGTTGAGTGATATTCTAATGGGTGCATATCATAGTGTGATTACCTCTCTATAGGCCTTTGGCTTGATTCCGTCTCTTGGTGATTGTGAACATTGCTTCTGTGACCATAGGTGTAAGACTATTTCTTGGGACCCTGCCCTCGGTTCTTTAGGAAATACACTTAGAAGAGGCATTGTTGGATTATATGATATTTATAGGGTTTTTGTTTGGTTTTTTCAAGACAGGTTTCTCTGTGTGACAGCCCTAGCTTTGTAAATCAGGCTGGCCTTGATCTCACAGAGGAATATATATATATATATATATATATATATATATATATATATATATATCCCCAATCCAGCTTCTTCTGTCTTCCAAGTGCTGGGATTAAAGGCATGTGCCTCCACTGTCGATATTTCCAATTTTTAATTTTGGAAGGATCATGGCACTGTTATTCAAAGGGCTGAAACATCTGACATTCTCTCCAACAGAGCATGTTTTTCACTTGGAATGTGAGCTTGCTGCCTTGTTGCCTTAAACCAAATTTTAAATTAGGAGGCAGTGTTTCTAGAAGGGTTGAGAGTGGTCTCTATTGTAATTGAGCAGTGGGAAAGTAGAGCACTTTCTAAGGAGAGACAACCAGGTACCCAAGAGCTGCACATACCAGTTGTAATTTTGCTATGACTGACCACGGGCAAGTGGTGCAATTTCTGAACTCCCATTTGCTGATGGGGACAAGGCCTCAACATCAGCCTCCTCCTCCCTCAGCTCTGATGTGTGTTCCTGAAGGGGTGTGTGTGTGTGTGTGTGTGTGTGTGTGTGTGTGTGTGTGTCAGTGGGAAGGGAGGAGTAGCTTGCTGGATGTGGGTCTTAACCTCATCCTTCACCATCCTGTGTACTTTCTTCCTTTTCCTTACACAAATAACACATGCTTAAAAGTTTAAAAGCAGAGGATTTGCCAGGGGTAAAAGGTTTGCCAGGGGTGGTGGCAAACCTCTTTAATCTCAGCACTCAGGAGGCAGAGCCAGGCAGATCTCTGTGAGTTCAAGGCCAGCCTGGTCTACAGAGCGAGTTCCAAGACAACCAGGGCTACATAGTGAGACCCTGTCTTTAATAAAGAAAAGAAAGTTCACAAGATTATTAGACTGGAGAAAATATTTGCTCATAATTCCATCACTTAGAGGCATCCCTTGAGAACTGTGTCTCCCTTTTCCTGTATAGTTTTCTTTTTCTTCAGTGAAGTAAACTTCTTTTATCACAAAGACCTGTTTTCCTCAAGATGAACCACTCACTCCATAGAAATTTCAAGCAAAATTAACTGAGCTCAGTTCTTCCATAGCTTTCATTGTATGAGTTCACATCTTCACCAGGTCACTTTGACAGAAAAGCAATTAATTACAATGGAAACAGTAATTTCAGTGGAAACAATAAATACAGTGCTGTATAAATTATGTTAATATTCGAAGAGAGGGAGAAGGAAGAGGAGCGTCCTGCTGGGTAAGACAACTGAAATCTGTCCAGATGGATAGTTTCCTGTCAAGCTTCTGAATTTGTGGGTCTATACATTGAGGAGATGAGTGTAAACTATGGTCCTGACTCCCATTTGTCCAAATCAATAAAATGCAACTGGAAAAGCAGAGAAAACAGAAGCAAGGAACAAAAGAACTACTTTGGTAAATGTCACTTCATTCTTATTTACTTATTTATTTAGACATGGCCTCATGTAGCCCAGGCTGGCCTCAAGATTGCTATGTAGTTCAGGATAAACTTGAATCCTGATCCTCCTGCTTTTCCTCCTAAGTGCCAGGCTTGCAGGTGTGCGCCACCATGCCTCAGCAAGCACTCCACCAAATGAACACCAACCGAAGCTCTTGTTTTCTAAATAACACTGCTATGTCAGTTGGGGGGAAGTTAAGGCTCCATCTTCTTAGCTCAGGCTGGTTGGGAGCCTGACTATGGCCAGGCTTGGCTTCTAGGCTGGGGGCCGGTCTGTGAGAAGCAGTTGGCATAACACTCTTGGCTCCAAGGAAGTGCTTGATGGTTGCTTGATGTAGTTGCTGTGGTCTGTGGTGAGGGAGAGAAGGGCTCCTCTGGAAGGGTAATGAGAGTAAAGAAGAACCAAATGTAGAAAAGAGAAGTTCAAGGAAGGGGATTTGTCTCTGAATCTGCTCTATAATTCCTGTTTGGTCTAAGCTTCCTGGGCCCCTAGGAAAGGGGTGTGTGTGTGTGTGTGTGTGTGTGTGTGTGTGTGTGTGTGTACATGTATGGTATGTATGTGTGTGTTCATAGAATGTAGGAAGGAAACACCATGAATAAGAGCCAACTGATATTTATTAAGCACCTACTGTATACCAGACACCATGCTAAACATTTAAGAAAAAATCTTGAAAGAGAAGGTAGCTACTCTGACTAAGCACATTGTCCAGGCTGCCTACCTGGGTCCAGGCCTGAGTATAGCACCTGCCCATCTCAGCAGCCCTGTAGAAAGATTTCCCCCATTACCATCGTCAGAGCCTAAGGTCCACTTTGCCTTAGGTTAGGGGTTTACCAATCTATAGAACTCAGAGATCCCCTCTTGGGGTGCTGAGGGACTTCCTGTAGCCCTCCCATACTGGCTACCCATGCTCCCCATGGGCTTGGGAAGGGCACCCTGCAGGTGCTCAGCTGGGCTCACCAGGCACTTTCCAGGCCACCTGGAAGTCCAGGAGACCCCACAATTTCTGCCTTGGCTGACTTAAGCCTTGGGTAAAAGGGAAATAAGCTTCAACCTACAGGTCGACTTTGGCACACAGTGGGGCTGAGGGAAGACTGCCATCCTTGGCACCAACAGGATTAAATTTGCCAAATGAGCTTGAGTCTCAATACGTTGGCCTGGTCTACAGAGTGAGTTCCAGGACAGCTAGGGCTACACAGAAGACAAACCCTGTCTCATAAAAACAAATCAAATCTGAGCCAAATTGTTTTTGAAGCATTTATTGATATTGTACTATGGTAGGACAGCTTTCAAAGAGCATCTGTGTGTAGAACTAAGGCTGCAGTGATGTTATACCATGCAACATGGGTAAGTCCTGCCTGAAACACATTCAATTTACTGAAGTGACTTTTAATTAAGTTTTGGTTGCTACAAGCCCAGAAACGTTATATTGTTGTCAAGTTTTTCCACAATCCCCAAATTCAGCTGCATGACCCCATATGGGTTTGTAACACACAGTCTAAGAAACTGAGATCTGGCCTCAATTTCTTTGTTTTGCTGTTGTTGTTGCCTGCATCTGATAGGCCCTCCAAAACAGTATTGACAATGCAGCAAAACGCTTCCTCATCCTCTCTGTTCCATTTTGTAAATCTTAGCCTAGAATTTTACAGCTAAGAGGGAGTGCTAGGAATGGCCTACCCCTTAACTTGATAGCAGCCAGCTGATATCTGCAAACCTACTGTCTGAGGGGATAAAGGGTCCTGGCGATTGCTCTGTATCAAGAGAGATAACAGTTCTTTGCCTAACACCCAACATCACGCTGGGCTTGACTGGGTCAGCTCTTGGAGCTCTAGCTGGGGGCTCAAGATGGGATCTCTCTGCCAGCTGAACCCATCCATGGTGTAGGAGCTTGTCTGGTAGTGACTACCCGGCTCTGGGTGAGTCTCCCACATGCTCCCAATTACTCAAGGAAGTATGAGAAATAGATAGGAGGTTGATGACCTTAAAAAATACTTGAGTTAAGGAATTTTTCTCAGATCGAAGCTTTAGCTAAACCCAAAAGTATTTGAAGACGGCATTTTGCTCATGAATAGCGACATGGTTAGATGTAGATGCTTTTCATTTCAAAGTTACTGAATTTTGCCACTGCTGCCTCCTCCTTCTCCTCTTCCATCTCCTCCTCCAGTCTTTAAGGAAAGTCCAGGCTGACCTTGAATTTACAATCCTCCTGCCTCAACCTTCACAGTACTGGGATTGCAGAAATGCACCCACACCTCCACACTCAGCTCATCTTTTTTCCCCTTGACTTTATTGTTTTGTACAGTGAAGTAAATTGAGTTTTTTTTCCCTCCTTTTAAATCTAATGCTTTTATTCTGATCACATTCACTTATAGGAATTTCCCTTTCTTTTTTTTTTTTTTTCATTTTAAGCACATGCCTGGGGCTTAATACAGCTGTGTCAACTAACTAGTTGAAGAACTTCACTGGATTATATCAAAGCGTGTATCTCATTTATTTAATGTTGCCTGGTATCCCATAAGCCTGTTTGATCTGAAAACTGCACTGTTTGTTCAGGTCGGGACATTTTACTCTACTCTTTCTTTGATTATTGCTTCTCCATCTGCCACTTTCTCTCTTTGATACTAATATCTGGCTCATCATGCCTGTCATTTTTATTTTCTCAGTTCTTTTCCTGTGAGTTTTGAAGAAAGCCTTCCATTTGTCTCCAGATTCATTGAGATACAGACGCTCTAGAGGTTTCAAACCTCACAATGGTGTTTTCCATCCACAGCCATTGCTGAGTGGCTCCCCTGCTCGTGGATGCAGCCCATTCTGTTCTTGGCTTGGATCGGCAGTCTTTGTGCAGCCTTTGTGCAGCCTGTGGCCACAGTCTTCCTGACATGAATTATTCTCTGGATGCTCTGACATCATGCCCTCCTGGCTCGCTTCCCACCCAAAGGCCTGTCCTTCTCAGCCTCCTTGCCAGCTCTTCTCTGCTCAGCTTTGGGCCACTGAAATACTTTTGTCCCAGGCCTCTTTTTATGTTCTCTTATCTGAACCATTGCTCCAGGTGATCCAGTCCAGAGCTGAGTGTGAATCACCATCTTTCTACAGAACCCCTCAAATTTATGACTCTCACTGGGGGATGACGCCCTGTGGTAACAGCACTAGTCTAGCATGGCTGAGGCCCTGAGTTAGATCCCCAAGCACTGGGAAAAAAATACAAATTTGTATATCTGGCCCACATTTCCTCTTGATCCTAGACTTGTGGACTTCATATTTCCATTTGGCCAGTTCCTCCTGGAAACTTAATGGGTGCATCACCAGTGAACCATGGGTAAAAACCACGCTGGATTCTCTCCCTCAGAAGGCTCCCTTTCCATGTCATTTCCATTATCACTAAAAGCCTCAAATATTTCATTGTTCAAGACAAAAGACACAAGTCTCCCTACTTCTGTCTTTTCTTTATTACCATAGCTAATGCATCCTAAGACTTGCTGATTCTCCTCCCAACCCATGGTTTAATTTATTCCCTCCTTGTAGAAGGAGACTTTTCTCTGTCTTTTCTGGTCCTACTGGATAGGTTTTTCCCTGCCCACCAAATCCCTGAAGCAGCTTATGAAATAACCACTCTGAGGCTTAGTATCAGTTATGATTGTTTGGTCAATGACTTAGGCTTATTACTGCCTGGCTCTCTCTCTTATAAATTAACCCATTTCTATTAATCTATGTATTTCCGAGTGGTTGTGGCTTGCCAGTAATGTCCTTACATGATGCCAGAGGCTACATGGCATCTCCTCCACCCCACCTTCCTTCTCTCTCTATCTTTTTTTTGGAATTCCTGCCTAGGTATATTATGCCTGGCCATTTGGCTGAAAATGTTTTATTCATTAACCAATAAGGAAAACACTTAGTAACAGGATACAGAAGGACATCCTACATCATCTCCTTCTGTGTTCCATCTTGGCAATAGCTACCCTGCAGTGCTCTCCATGCATGCTTTTGACCAGCTGTAATCTGAGTTGGGGCTGAGAGAAGGGAAGGAGGGAGGCAGAGAGAGTACACTTTGAAAGACAGGAACTGATGTAAAAAGTTAGATAACCTAAAATGAAAAAAAAAAAATTCCCGGAAAAATCACGAATGCCTGGAATTAACTCAAGAAGAAATAGAAGACCTGAAACTACAAAACATCACTGAAAGAATTTAAAGAAGACTACTGTGACAAAAAAAAAAAAAAAAGGTTTTTGAGTCAAAAACAAAACCTTCCTATTGGAAAAACCAAATGACCTCGGTGGTGAATTCTACCAGATGTTTAATGAAGAATTAACACCATCGTTTCATTAACTGTCTCCAAATGAGGACACTCATGCCTAACTTATTCTGCAGGACCAGAGTTACTACAATTCCTAAGTAACACAGGTACCATAAGAAAGCTGCACACAATGTTGTTTACAAATGTAGATGCAGAAACCCTCAGGAAACTATGGGGAGAATGAGTCCAGCAACATATAAAAAGGATTCTATATGATGACCAAGTGATTTTATGCTGAGAACACAAGATTTCTTCAACACATTAAAAGCCCTTTCATTTTTCAAGTATGAAATACCTTAATCATCTCGGATGCAAAAAAGGAGTAGACTAAATCCCTTTCACAATTAATAATAATAATAATAATAATAATAATAATAATAATAATAATAAAGCTGGGGATTGGAGGGATTTTCTCAACTTGAAAATAGACAACCATAAGAACTCATGATTAATATACAGTGCAACGGTGAAAGATGCAGGCTTTCCTCTGGTATCAGGAACAGGTTAAGAATGTGTGCTCTCAGCACAGTGACACTGGATGTTCTAGCTAGGGAGATTTGGCAAGATGAGAAAATAAAAGACATGAACTAATATAAAGAAAACCCTAAGGAAGCCACACACAAACACACAAAATCTATCAATGATAATAAGTAAATTCAGCAAGGCTGCTCACTAGGTACAAGATCCAGGTACAGAATTCACTTATGTTTTTATACACTACCAAGTAAGAATACAAAACTAAAAAACAAACAAAACAGAAAACAAAAAGTAGTTTGCTTTATGGTAACACCAAGAAGAATAAAATCAATAAACTGAGAAATAAAGTCAATGAAAGAAATATCAAGGCCTGGCGGTGGTGCCGCATGTCTTTAATCCCAGCACTTGGGAGGCAGAGGCAGGTGGATCTCTGTGAGTTTGAGACCAGCCTGGTCTACAAGAGCTAGTTCCAGAACGGCCTCCAAAGCCACAGAGAATCCCTGCCTCAAAAACAAAACAAAACAAACAAACAACAAAGATATATCAGTATAATGAAAACCACAAAACATCACTGAAAGGATTTAAAGACTACATGGATGGTAACTACCTGTGTTCATGGATAGGAAAACTATGTATTCTTAAGATGTCAGTCTTCGCCGGTGAGATCCATAGGTTTGATATAGTCTACCTCAAGTTCCCAACTGTTCTTCAGAATTGGCAATCTGATCCTAAAGTTGTTGTAGAAGGCAACGGGCTCAAAATAATGAAAACTTCTTAAAAAGAAGTAAGAAGATCCAGAAATAACATTTCCTAGTTCTAAAACTTACCAGGAAACTACAGCATTTAAGACCATTGGAGTAGCATGTGTTGGCACATGCCTGTAACCCTAGAATTCCAGAGACAGAGATAGGAGAATTGGGAGGTTTCAGTTCATAACTTAATGAGTTAGAGGCCAGACTGAGTTACATAAGGCTAGTAAGACAATAAAACATGGTGAAGGACTATAATTGATGATACAGAAATAATTCTCAACAGTCATATTGATTGATTCTTTTAATTGCATTAAAAAACATTTATTGTGTGTTGTGTGTGTGTGTGTGTGTGCATGACCACAACATGCTTGTGAAGGTCAGCAGACAACTTGTAGACCTTATTTCCCTCTTTCCATCATGTGCATCCAGGGCTTGAACTCAGGTCTTCAGGCTGGGTGGCAAATACCTTTACCTGCTGAGCACTCTCCTTGGCTGAAATTAATTAATTTTAATCAACACACTAAAAGCAGGTATATTTATGTTATACCCCATGCCACTTTGAGGTCGATGTAACGGTGGGAAAGCAAACAGAAGCATCTCTGTGTGAGAACATTTTCAAATCAGCAGCTGCGAGTTGATGAACAGTGGTCACTGTGTTGTAAGAGATGGCTGAGGATGATCTGAGCTTCTTTTCCTTTTCTAACAAAAGTTTTGTGTCCTTTGACTTTGAGCAGTTTCTCCCTGCTCCTCCGTCTCTGGCGGCTAACACTTGTTCTACCCTCTGCTTCCCTGAGGTCAGGCTTTTCAGAGTCCATGCTAAATGAGACCGTATGATATTTGACTTTCAATGGCTATCTCATTTAGTTCAATATCCTCCAAGATCACACATGTTGTCGAAAGTGACAGATTTGTTTCTCTTGGAAGGCTTAAGAGAATCGTGTCCCTTGTAGGTCTCACTTTATTATTACCCATTCATCTGCTGATTAGCATTTAGGCTGATTCTGTGTCTCCATTGACTATTGTGGGGAACACTGTAGTGACTGTAGGAGTGGGAATGTCACTAGGACATACTCATTTAATTTAAATAAATCTGAGAGGACTGTTGGATCATTAGGTGTGGTAGTTTAAACGTAATTGGCCCCCATAATCTCATAGGGAATGGCACTATTAGGAGGTGTAACTTTGTTGGGGTGGGAATGGCCTTGTTGGAGGAAGTGTGTCACTGTGGGGGTGGGCTTTGAGGTTTCCTATGCTCAGGATACCGCCCAATGTCCTAGTTGACTTCCTGTTGCCTGCAAGATGTAGGACTCTTAGCTACCTCTCCAGTACCATGTCTGCCTGCCCACCACCATGCTCCCCACCATAATGATAATGACTGAACCTCTGAAACTGTAAGTGAGCCATTCCAACTAAATGTTTTCTTTCTAAGAGTTGCCATGGTCATGGTACCTCTTCACAGCAATAAAAATCTTAATTCTAATTTTAAAATCCTGCAGCAGGATCGTTCACCTCTGTTCACATTACTACAACAGCCAGTTCCAAGGTCCCCAGGGGGTTCAAAGGCAAGTCTCATGGGGAGACTGGCATCTGGAGAGTAAGGGTGGAAAAGAGAAACTCTGAAACTCTTTGGGTCCATTCATGATGGGGCAAAGGCTCAGCTTCTCTTTCTGACCTGAAGAGCATTCCATGCACAGCCTCTACCAGGACTTTGGTGCTTTCTGGGTGCTGGCTTTATGCCAGGCTCTCTGCTGCCCACTGGGAAGTAGCACTGAGTCAGAGAAGGAGGATCTGCCCTCATGGGACCCCAAGCTCACACGAAGCTCGCAAGCCAAGAGAGGCCGTCTGTAATTAATAGGGGCCACTTCACAGTGTCCTAGAAAGACTCAAAGTGATTATAGCTCTTAATTTATTACAAAATAATTATAGTTTTAAACATTTTGGCTAAGGGAGAGCTTTGGTTGCCTTTCCATTTGATTTTGTGTGGAATGGAGTGCTGCTTTCTGCAAGATGATGGGTCGGCATCAACTGACATCTGCACCAGCAGGTCCCCTGGGACACAGAGGGGTTAGTGCCTTGCCTGAGGTCACACAGTCAAGAGTGGCACAATTGGATTTTGCACAGAGGAAGGACAGCTTCCAGGGCCTCATGTAGCCAAGGCTGGCCTCTAACCCCCTATATGCAGGGTTCTGTGTTCTAGCTGCCCCAGCTGGTGATACTTGCTTTCCTTGGTATGTTCCTCTCTTCCTCCATTTTCTCTTGTGATTCTTTTTCTTTCATTTCCTTCCCCCTCTCTTTATCTCCACTATTTCCTATCTTTCTGGCAGCATCTCATGCAAGAATGGCCCCAATTTGATATGTAGCTGAAAATAGCCTTGAACTTCTGATCTTCCTGAGTGTACTACTGTATTTCTGGGATGGCAATCATGTGCTGTGGTTTATGGGGTGCTGGCTGTCAAATCCAGAATTTGTGTATGTTAGGCAAGGACTCTATCGATCAAAGTAGATCCCTAACCATCTTTTTTCATTTTGTGTGTCAAGGAGCCTCTCTCTACATCATTAAGTATTTTCGTCTTGTTTTAAGACAGGGTTTCTCTGTGCAACAGCCCTAGCTGTCCTGGAATTCTCTTTGTAGCTCAGGCTGTCTTTGAACTCACAGAGATCTGCCTGCCTCTGCCCCCTGAGTGCTGGGACTAAAGGTGTGTGCCATTATACTCCACTAAGTATGTAAAAAATGTGTATTTAATGTTGGCTCAATATCCTACTTCTAAATCTTTGTAACTATTCTTACTGGATGCTTTGCCACTGTCTAAATGCATTGCTTCTATGAGTAATGCTAAAATAAGTATCTTGTACTAAAAATTGCAAGCACATCTGGCTATACTGATGGGGGATGGTTCTGAATTGCTGGCTCAGTGGGTGTGGTTCTTGGTATGTATTGGTTGGCTGTTCTCATTCCCACCAGCAACAGGAGAATTTTTTGTTTGGGTTTTGTTTTTTTGAGACAGGTTTGTCCTGGAACTTGCTCTGTAGATTTTTTTTTTTTTAATGGTTCTGGGGATGGAACGTAGGTACTTGTGATACTAGGCAAACCTACTAAAGAGCCACACCCCCAGCTTGGGAGCTCTTTAGTCTCCTGTACTCTTGCCAGCATTATTTTCTCTTCTCAGAACCTTGCCACTTAATGGAGGAGAAGAATGTTCTCTCATGCTTAACTGTGCCATTTTCATTTTATTAAGCATAAGTCTAAATTTAATTAGCAGATGGGGTGGGGGCAGTTGGGGAGCGGCACAGAGGAATAAGTTTCAGGACAGGTGATGTGACTTTTCCCAGGGCTGGCACAGCCTCCTGAGGCCACTCTGTGGAAGTGCCTGGACTGTTTAAAGGAACTGCTCTGTGCCTTGGGGGAACTTCCCTGAAGTATGGGCACTCAGAGCAGCTCAGGACACTGCCACCTGGAGGAACATGGCTGCTGAGAGACACTGGCTCCTTTTGCCCCAAGTACAGGTGAGAACTCTTCCAGCCATCATTCAGTCATTCATCCTGTTCTCCTGAAGGATGAGCCCCCATCATGGCAAAGTTTCCCTAAGAGAGGAGTCTACCACTTTCATTGTCGTGAAAAGTGGGCTATCCTAAAGTGGATTTTTTTGTGGGGAGGGGGGTTTGAGACAGGGTTTCTCTGTGTAGCTTCGGAGTGTCCTGGAACTCACTCTGTAGACCAGTCTGGCCTCAAGCTCAGAGATTTGTCTGCCTCTGTCTCCCAAGTGCTGGGATTAAAGGTGTGTGCCACCACCCAGCTCCTGATGTGACTTTAGCCATTAACAAGTTCTTCAAAAGTTAGACTTCCTCAGCCAAGTATGGGGATGCAAACACACTGTAATCCCAGTACCCAGGAGGCTGAGGCAGGAAGACTGCCATGAGTTTGAACCTAGTATGGTATGTAGTGAACACCAGATCAGCCAGGGTTACATAGCAAAACCTTATGCAAAAACCAAAACCCAAACAAAAGAAAGCAAAGAAACAAAAAAAAAATCAAATAAAAGTTAATAAGCCAACAAGTGAAACAAACAAAACAAAACACCACAACAAAGTTCAGAACTTTGCATGTTACTTTGGGCATAAAATTGGTTCAACATTTTTGTGTGGAGGGCAATTTGGCAGCATGTCTCAAGTTGTAAAGTATGACTCCTCCATATTCTACTTAAGAAATGTTTATGGGCTGGGTATAGTGGCACACTCCTTTAATCACTTGGGAGCCAAAGACAGATGGATCTCTGAGTTTGAGGCCAGCCTGGTCTACAGAACAAGTTTCAGGTCAGCCAGGGACACACAGAAAATAGGCAGTGTCTCAGAAAATAAAAATGGTTATGAGCTGGCAAGGTGGCTCAGCAATTGCCAGTGCTAGCCTTCAAGCCTGACAACATGAGTTCAATGACCAGATCCCACATGGTGGAAGGAGAGAACCAACTCTGCCAGTTGTCCTTTGACCAACACATAACCACAGTGTGGCATGAGTGTGCCTACACACATGTATACACACACACACACACACACACACACACACACACACACACACACACACACACGGACAAATAAAATATACAGTCAACATTTAAAAAATATTCATGAAGAAACAGTTATGAATGAAAAATATGTACATGAGGATGTTTGTATGACATATTTTAGATTTTGGTGGAAAAACAACATAGTGACTATTATCTATATCCCTGAGAAATGCAGACATTTGTCTGAGAAAGTGTATGAAGTCTGGGTTAACTAAAATAAAAACTGGCAGATAGCCAGTCAGTGGTGGTGCATACCTTTAACCTGAGAACTCGTGAGCAGAGGCAGGTGAATCTCTGAGTTGGATGCCAGCCTGGTCTACAGAGCAAGTTCCAGGACATCTAGGACTACACAGAGAAAACCTATCTCAAAAACCAAAACAAAACAACTGGAAAAATATCTAGAAAGATCCTCTTGCCTACCAAGGATTGTCTTTTTCCCAGTTATGTTCCACGTATAGAGAGCAAATCATGGCTGCCACCAACCAGGGCCACACACAGTCTGAGGCACAGGGTCTCTTCATTTGAGTTCTGGGAAAGGTTAGGGGTGGTGTCATCTTGTTGGGGAGACTGTATGGTCCTCATGGAGAGGCTGTTGAATGGAAGATGACTGAAATATTGAATCTTCTGATGGTGACAGGAGGCTGGTGTGCGGTCTTAGATGGCAGTGGCACCTTCCAGGTCATGATCCTCCCCCCATCATTTTAAAAAATATTTATTTATGTCTACTATTTTATATGTGGGCATGTTTTGCCTACAAATATGTCTGTGGTTCATTTGCTTGCAGAGAATCCCCTGGGACTGGAGTTACAGATGGTTGTGAACTACTGTGTAGGTTCTAAGAATTGAATTTAGGTCTTTTGCAAGAACAGCAGATGTTCTGAGCCATTTTGCTTTGAGCCATCTCTCTAGACACTCCCCACCCCCACCCTGCTTAAAATATTTCTTCAGTTTATTTTATGTGTGTGTGTTGCCTGCATATATGAACCACGTGTGTCTTTGGTGCCCATGAAAGTCAGAAGAGGGCATTGGATTCACTGTAATTAAAGATATAGATGGTTATGAACTACTATGTGGGTGCTGGGAATTGAATCTCCATTCTCTGCAAGAGCAGCCAGGGTTCTTAACTGCTGAGCTATCTCTCCAGTCCTTCCTCTCATCTTTATAACACATCAAGGTTTTCAGAACTATTCAGCAGTCATGAAAATCCAGTGGGAGCAGCTCAGGGGGCCTGACCCTCAGTTTAGCATTGAAATGACCCCTTGCTAGGCTGAGCATGTATGCTTGGGTTCAAGTCTGTAGGTGGTAACCAGTGTCTCTCCCACTAGTCCTAAAAGGTCAGGTCAGAAAGATTCCAGAATGCATTTCACAGAGCACACGCTATGATGTTCTCTCAAAAGCGTGTTGCAGCTGGCCAGGTCATTGTGTCTTCAGATCTGGTCCTCCTTCATTCCATGTCTCTGAAAGAATGGATCTGCCACCCACAGAGCTGGGAAACAGAAACCTCAGCCTTCCCCAGACTCCTCTCCCTCTACTACCCTCATCAATCAATCAACCAGTCAATCAACCAACCACTCACTCACCACCAGGTCCTGTCCAGGATGGCAGAACCTCATTGGCATCTGGCTCCTTCTCCCAGCCTGCTTCAAGATGCTAATGCAAATTCACATATTCAGTTCTTGCTCTGGTTCCTGCTACTGCTTTGGGTCTGACTGGTGGCAATCTAGCTGCAGATTGCTGACTTTGGTGGCAGCTGTTGAAATATCTTCCCTGGCTTCTGGGTAAATCAAAAACAACCCCTGGGTTCACTGTTCTCCCCAAACTGGTTTCCAGCATTATGACACTGTTGCCTTTGTGAGTTTGAGGCCAGCTTGATCTACTTTTTAAAAAAAAGATTTTATTTATTTATTAATTATGTATACAACATTCTGCTTCCATGTATCTGCACACCAGAGGAGGGCACCAGATCTCATAACAGATGGTTGTGAGCCACTATGTGGTTGCTGGGAATTGAACTCAGGACCTCTGGAAGAGCAGTCAGTGCTCTTAACCTCTGAGCCATCTCTCCAGCCCAAGCTTGATCTACTTATGGAGTTCAAATATCCTTTCCACCATTCTGCTCTGTTCTGACATGGCTTTATTCCTGAAATTTTATTTTAGAGCAGCTTTAAGTTTGTCAGAAAATTTGATGAAGGTCTGAGGATGTAGCAGTTAGAGTACTTGGCTGGCATGCACAGGCCCTGGGTTCAGTTCATAGTATCTCACAAGCAAGCCAGCCAGCAAACAAACACAAACCAAAAACCAACCACCCGATCAAACAGACAATACAGAAGTAAGACTGGAAAGTAGAGAGAACTACTATATATATCCCTAAGGTAGTTTCTAGGTCCACCACTTCCCTTTTGTGTGTTATGACTATGAGAGCTGAAGGGCCAATATTGGTACATGGTTACTAAGTCCATAGATACATCAGAATGCTGTGTTTTCTATGACCTGTATCCATTGCTACTGTATCATACAGAATAGTTTCACTGTCTTAAAAATAACACCAGGCTCTTCCCATTCACCCTTCCTATATCCTAGCCTGTGGCAACAACTATTCTTGGCTTTTCATGTGCCAAAATCTATTCCTTTAGGATAGACTTTTTTTTTTTTGATGCAAACAGTATGAGGCTTTATTGCAGTTTTTTAATGAGCTAACCTCAGGTTAGCTTGGGCCTTTCATCCATCCACCATGGCAGATGGCTAGGAAAGATGCCGCAAAGCCACAACATAGAGATCTTATAGGGCAATAAGGGGAGTGTCTAGGGGTACACACAGGCTCAGGATTGGTGTGCCTCCAGTCTTGGCCTGTGTTGATTGGTCAACTGGTTGTTATGGCCCATAGGCCCTCCCAGGGTGATTGCTATGCTCTGTGTGTCATTGCTGTGCACTTGTCCGTAAAGCACACCCAGAGCCATAAAGCATAGGATAAATTTATATCAATCATATATGTAGATGCTACCAACTTCTAATAGCCTCCCCCATATCTTCATATCATCCCTGTGCTGAGCACAATCCCTCCCTCCCCCCCTCAACACCCCTCCTTCCCTCCCTTCACTAACCTTACTGATTTAGAGAAAAAAGAGTGTCGGCTTATTTGTTCCAGTGACTTCCCTAAAACCACACAGCTAGAAAGCACAGGGACTGAGATTAGAATTTGGCCTGCCTGAAAATTGCCCATTGGCCCTGTTCTCTGTCTTCTGTCCTGTCTGGTCTCAGGGACTGAAATAAAAGTCTGTTTCCAATACATAGCTGAGTCTTTCAGAACCAGGAGCTGAAATAGCAGAGCACTGGTATAAGTATAGATGGATGGAAAAACACTGTTTTTTGGAACACTAATGAACTGCTAGCTGAAAGGATCAAAGTGGGGAAACATGAGTAGCCTCAGGGCTGTCTGCAGGAAAAGATGCCCAATGTACATGTGCCCCAGACTCTCCAGGCCCAGGCTCTTAGTCGACTTGTAAATTCTCACTAAGTGACCTGAGGTGTGGTGTCTGCTCCAGTCCCACTGCAGCCAGGACCCTATTAGGAAGAAGCCAGCTCCTTTTATACTAGTCTGAAGAGGCTTGGAGAGGCCTGCAAAGGCCCACCCCTCTGCTGGACTCCCCTGGAGCAAAGCCAGGCCCGAGAGAGTTGTCACGTGCCTGCACACACTTGATGCCAGTGCCTCCTCTCTGAGTGCACCACAAGACCATGGTTCTCCTCTCTGCTAATGCAATTTATATGTCTGAGCATGAACAAAGGATTTGTGAGCCTTCGAGGTGGTGGCTTTGGAAATTACGATGGCAGGCTAGGGCTGCTCCACAGAGACCTGAGGTTTTAGAGGACTTTGGAGGAATGATTTTTACTCTGCTAAGCCTCTTCCTGGAAGGGAGGCAGAGTCTCTATTGCCCAACCCCCACGAAGCTTCTCTCCAAGGCCCTTCTGTCCACTTATTTATTCATGCATCTGATTTCTCTTTTGGAGACTCAGTCTTGCTATGTGTCCTAGGCTGGCCTCCAACTCACGATCCTCCTGACTTGTGAGTGTTATGGTTACCAGCACAGTGTCATATCTGGCTCTGGGTCCCTTTAAAATGTAGCTATCTGCTGGGCAAGATGGTGCATGGGGAGGTTAAGGCAGAAGGATCATGTGTTCTAGGCCAGCCTGGGCTACACATTTAAACTATGTCAAGCAAACAAGCAAGCGAGCGAGCGAGCACTTGAAGAGATGTAGCTCAATGGCAGAGCACTTGCCTATCGTATGCAAAACCTTAGATTCGTTTCCCAGCATCACAACCGATAGCTCATACCTGTAGTTTAGCCAATCTGGGCTACATAGGGAGATCCAGT
Source organism: Cricetulus griseus (assembly GCF_003668045.3). Lineage (NCBI taxonomy): Eukaryota > Metazoa > Chordata > Mammalia > Rodentia > Cricetidae > Cricetulus > Cricetulus griseus. The sequence continues at coordinate 97,871,870 of NC_048595.1, read as the reverse complement.
CTCAAAAGAGAACCAACCAAATAAACAAATAGCCAGTGAGGCCGGGGCTGAAGATCAGTGGTAGGACGTTTGCCTAGCACATGAACCCCAGTCTCCCGAACAAACAACTGAAGTCAACTTGAGGCTTTAACAATGAGCACCAAGTGCCTCCTACAAAAGTCTCCTTTTCCAGGATCTGCTGACCTGGAAGGTAAGGTGGGAGTGAGAACCTTTTTCGTATTTAAACTTGGGCTGTCACAGCTGGTGTGATGTGTGTTTTAAAATTTCTGAGCTTCACTCTTTCTTCAGAACATTGGGAGGAATAAAAATGTATGCCATGAGATGGTATCTCACACTAAAAAAAGACAGAGTTTTGTGTTCAGAAGACTCGTGTGGCCTCAGTGAGTTGCTTTACCTTTCTGCTGGCACTTAGTGAATGTTCCAAAGTTACCGCTGAGACTGTTCCCAGTCACTGAATTAGACAAAGCATATGCCACACCCTGACAGAAAGAGAATGCTGTAAGCAGTCAGTTAAGAGCTCAGCACTCACCAGTATCTTCCTTACTGTGGTCCATGCCTGCCTAGAAAGGCATTTTGTTGTTGTTTTGTTCTGAGACACTGTCTCAGGTAGTCTACAGTGGGATTGAACTCCTGACCTCTTGCCTCCACCTCCTGAGTGCTAGCATAGCCATCATGAATCACACCATGTCAGGCTTACGAGGTGCTGGGGATCGAACCCGGGGCCTCACACATGCCAGGCAAGGACCCTGCCAACTGAGCTACATCCCCAACTCTGTCTTTTTTTTTTTTTTTTTTTTTTTTGGTTTTTCGAGACAGGGTTTCTATGTGCATCCCCAACTCTGAAAACACTCTTTTTTGAAGCCCATTCTGACCATGTCATTTCCTTCTTTGTAACCTCTATGGCGTCCCTTCGGCTGTGAGAGGAACCCTACTTCTTGACTGACAACCCACCTCTCCAGCCTTGCTGCCTCTTACCAGAGACCCTATCAAGTAGTATCAGATTCTATGGGAGCAGCTTCCAGGCAGTGCCTCTTGTCCATATTCTTTTGTCTCAGAACTGAGGATTTTTTTTTTTTCCTCCAAAGATGAGGATGGCTTTCAAAATTAATTTTGAAAAGGGTGGCTTTCTGATCTCGTTCAACAAATAATTCTAAGAAAAAGACAACATTGCAAATTGGCCCCTGTGTGTCTTAGAATGTAGCAGGAATTCATTCACTGTTTCCCCATGAGCCACTGCCTTAGAATGGTCAGAACCTTCTATTTCTTTGCAATTTCCCTATATTGGGTTGCCAGCCTGGAAAATGATAGATGGCTGAAATTGATCAGGGTAATCGATGCTGTGTGAAGTATTTACAGACGATGGATGTATCACCTGCCAGATGTGAGCTCTGGCAAGGGCTTGCTTGTTTATAAAGCCCCCTGAGATGGCATTTGTATCAGTGACTAATGCTTGGGTACCACACTGCTCACTGTGCTTCAGAGATGCCTGCTTATTCGACACTACCACCTCGCTCCTTTACTTCCTCATCCATCACAGGACTGGGTGCTCTTTCCTACATAACAAAATCAGTGTTTTATTCAATCTTCTTTCTCCATGACCTCCATGATATATGGGGGTGGTTTTATTTTGCATTTCCAACTGGCCTGTAGTCTCACCTCTCCCTCTCGTTCAGAGCTTATGTGATGCTGGTGCTCAGCTCTGAAGCTCTGACTTTTCATTGCCAAACCTGTAATATAAGCCCTAAGCCCCCAGCCCTGGGTCTTAGGAAGATGTCAGGCACCAGACAGGAATATTCTTGCTACAAGAACAAAATCCAAGCATCTGTTGCTTTACACTCACAAAGGTTTTCCTGAAAGATCCTGCATAGGACAGAACTGAAGCAGCTCTGGGAGCCTCGGAAACTGGAACAAGGGTCTTCAGCACCACTGGCAAATGCCTTCCCCATTGTAGTTGTTTGAATGTGAAATGTGCCTACCCCCAATGGCCATGAATTAGAACACTCAGTCGATGGTGCTGTTCTGGAAGGTTGTGGAATCTATGCAAGGGGTAGCCACTGAAGGAAGTGGATCGCTGGGTAGATCTTAAAGTTTTATAGCTCATTCTCATTGTTTTTTTCTTTCTTTCTTTCTTTCTTTCTTTCTTTCTTTCTTTCTTTCTTTCTTTCTTTCTGTGTGTGTGTGTTCCTCCCCTTCCCCCAACCCCGAGTAACAGCCCTAGCTGTCCCAGAACTCACTTTGTAGACCAGGCTGGTCTTGAGCCATCTGCTTTTGCCTCTAAGGATTTAAGACATGGGCCACCATGCCTAGCACAACAAATCTTTTCTTCAATACCTGATTTTCTCAAGGATTTTTTCACAGCAATGTGATAACTAATGGAAGTGTTCCTTATCTTCTTCCGTAGTTGCTTTTCTCTTGTTGGTGGGAAATACACCATGGTCATCAGGGGAACACACCATGGTCATTGGGAAACACATCATGGTCATTGGGAAATTCACCATGGTTATCAGGGGAACACACCATGGTCATTGGGAAACACATCATGGTCATTGGGAAATACACCATGGTTATCGGGGAACACACCATGGTCACTAGGAAATACATCATGGTCATCAGGGAACACACCATGGTCAGTGGGAAAAACACCATGGTCAGTGGGAAACAGACAATCATCAGTGTCTCTTGTCACCAAGGAAAATGTGCTTCCTCTGGGTGAACTGGCCACAGCTGGGGGATAGGGAGCTCTGGCTGACCCAGCAACACAGCCTAGCTCTGTGGTCAGGAGAAAAGGGAAGGAAAGAACCCCATTCTTTTAATCTAAGTCCTCATTGGGCAGCATCTATGCTCTGGGCCAGCTCCCAACCTCTCTTCAACTGCTTCACAAACCAGTGAAGGCAACAAACGCTCCAGCTGGCAGCTGCAACAATAGGGGTACAGTGTAACATTGGAGATAGCGCTCAGAGTGCCTCCCAAGTCCCAGCATGACCTTTAACTACCTGTTCTGACAAGGCTCCCAGAACCCAAAGTTCTGGTCTCAAGAGAGAGCAGGAGTGAGCTAGGAGATGGAGGAGGAGAGGCTATGCAGGAGACCCTCAGGGCAAGTGTGAAGCCTTGGCCTGTGACAGAGTTTCAGCAGCCCAGGAAGGCCAGGCCTGAATGTGAAATGAGGAAGACTGGAAAGATGAGCTAGGGTTAGAACAGCTTCATACATAGCCTTGTCTCTTGTCTCTCCCGTCTCAGCCTTCCACAGACCGCAACCTGGAACTCAGTCTCAAGGCCAAGTTCTGAAGTGCCTGGACTGCACTCCTCAGTGGCGATCAGAGCTGCCCGAGGGATTCCACAGTGTCTTGCTGAACCTCTGTCCTGGCCTTTCATGTTCCTCCTTGCTCTTGGTTATTTATTTACACATCTTAGATTCTTTACTGCATCAAAAGGCCTGGAATGTAGGACTCAGGGCCTAAACGTCCTTCAAGCTCACACAGCTCGGCTCACACAGACTCTTGGTTAGTGATCAGAAAGCAATTGAATCCTGATCGTTCAGCTAATTGGACAGTTCTTCCCTCCTGGGAACAACCAGTGAGAGATGACATTGGTTTCATGTAGAAAGAAATTTGAAAATCACCTAACATTTTCTCAACATATCCAATTATTTTCTTTTTGCCAAAACAAAAAGAGATTTATAGATTTTACTGATTATAAAGTTGATAGCTATGCATATAGAAAATGCAAGTGATACATAAAAGCATAAATAATAAATTTAAAACCACAGAAGCCACTTTCTCCCTGTGGCAGCTTGCTAACATTGTAGCTAACAACCTCCCAGACATTTCTCTATAAATCTAACTGTTATTAATATGTAACTTAATAAAAAGGTAGTAAAAATACAACATAAGGTAATCCTCAGAGAAATGCATTCAAAAGAATTAACTGTTAAATAAAATGTTGTTTTCCTTTTAGATGATGCAAGTGGGTTCTCTGATGTTCCCAGAAGGATTTAAAACAACTATTTTCAATATTTGCATAAGAAGATTCTACCTGCTCTCTCTCTGTGTTTTATTGAGATGTACTTGACATTCTGTAAAATTCACCTGCTTTTAGCAGTGTATAGTACAGTGGTTTTTAGTGTACCCAGAAGGCCATGCAGCTATTACAACTACCTAATTCAGAACACCACAAAAGGAAACCTGATACCCTTTAAGAAATCACTTTCAATTCCTCTCTTAACCACTCCCTGACAACTACTAATTTATTTTCTGTCTCCATGGACTTGTCTATTTTGGATCGTTCATATAAACAGGGTCACACAGGAGCACTTAAGAGCTCATGTTGTTGCTCATGCAGAGGACCTGAGTTCAGTTCCCAGCACCTATGTCAGGCAGCTCACAATTGCCTGTAACTCTAGCCTTGGGGTTCTTATACCCTCTTATGGCCTCTGAGGGTACCTGCATTCACATATATACTCCTTCAACACACACACACACACACACACACACACACACAGAGAGAGAGAGAGAGAGAGAGAGAGAGAGAGAGAGAGAGAGAGTTTAAGAAATAGATCTTTAGCCTGGCAGTGGTGGTACACACTTTTAATCCTAGTACCCAGGAGGCAGAGGCAGGAGGATCTCTATGAGTTGGATACAAAGTGAGTTCCAGGACAGGCTCCAAAGCTACAGAGAAACCCTGTCTCGGAAAAAAGAAAAAATAAATAAACAAACAAAAATAGGTCTTTAGTGAAACCTACCTGCTTAAGCATACTAGATAGTACAAATATTAAAATAAACAAGGTCATACAATCTGATGGCTTTTGTGACTGGCTTCAAATTAGCATGGCATTTGCAAGTTTCCATGTCAGCATGTGCCAGTATCAACTTTCTTCTGTGACTGAATAATACTGTGTTGTCTGGAATATCACTTTTTGCTTATTCCTTCATTGGTTGGTAGATGTTTGGACTGTCATATTTGTTGACTCTAATGAATGGTGCTGCTATAAACACTAGTGTAAAAGTTTTATTTGAGCAAATGTGTTTTTTACCCCTCTTGGGTATATGCCTATGAGTGAAATATTTGGACTACATGGTAATTCTATATTTAACTTTTTGCAAAGCTGCCAAAGTGTTTTCCAAAGTGGCTGCACCATTTTACATTCTCCCTAGCAGGGCAGATGGCTTCTGCTGTTCCCACTCTCAACTCCATTTATTGTTGTTGTTTTCTTATTATAGCCTCCCAGAGGGAAGTGATATTTCATTGTGAGTTTGGTTTGCGTTTTCCCAATGACTAATAGCATGAGGTCATTTCTCATGTGCTTGTTGGTCATTTACATATCTCCTTTTGACAAATGTTGTTCTCTTCAAATTCTTTACCTGCTTTGTAATTAGGTTGCTTATTTTTTTGTTTTATATCCACATGTACTTATTGATTTTCCTTAGTTTAAATCCCCAAGGCATACAGAGCACCTGGGATCCCATTCAATGGCCCTCTCAGGAAGGTTGCTGTGGTGTTTGGTATGGACCTTGCCAGTTTCCATGGGCCCAGGTAATCTTTCCCCAGCTATTTTAGTTTTGTTCAGTTTGCCACCAGGAGTCACTGTATGGTTCTTGTGTGTGGACATGAGCCCATCTCTTGCCCAAGCTGAATTTGCTTTCATGTTAGGCATGAACAGCTGCCCTCCTTCATTCTGGAGACCTGCTTATAGCCAGCAAGACAGCCTTGCCTGAGTCCTTCCAGACATGTTTGCCCTTTAGAGAAGTCCTGTTCCCTTTGGCTTCCACAGGTTCTAAAGATGGTGAAAGGAGAGTTTTCAAAAATCATTGATTTTAAAAGTTCCCTATATATGCTGATATTAGACCCTTAAGATTTACAAGCCATTCCTTATCTAAGGTCTCACTTTTTGTGTTTGTTTGTTTGTTTTGCTTTTCAAGACAGGGTTTCTCTGTGTAGCTTTGTAGACCAGGCTCACAGAGATTCACCTGCCTCTGCCTCCTGAGTGCTGGGATTACAGGCTGTGCCACCACAGCCTGGCTTGTTTCACTTTCTTAATGGAGCTCTTTGCCAAATAAACTGTTTTTACATCTGACCAAATTCTCTTACCTGTTTTTTTTCAGTGTCAGGGCAAGTGTCTTGATTTGCCGTGTGACGATTAATCTTGATTGTCAACTTGATTGGGTTGAGATGCTCCAACATTAGCAAAGGAGGAGGTGTTTCTGTAGATGGCTAGCTAGCTAAAACAGGAAGACTCGCTGAATGAACACTGTACCATCCTCTAGGCTGGGGCCTCAGATGGAATGGGAAAGGAGGGGTCTTCCCAGGTCTTCTATCTATGCCTTCCTTGCCAGGATGATACTGGTGACTGTCTCCAGGATGCCTTCCCTGGCAGGACACTGTGAGCCAAATGAATCCTTCTTTTAGGTGTTTTTTTCTCAGATTATTTTATCACAGCAACAGCACATCTATACATGCTCTCATGGGTTTGACTGTTTTCCCCTGCAATGAGAACCTGACCTGCTTTCTGACTGTGTGTTCTAGTAGCCTAAGTCCTCACAAACTCAAGGATTTCTTGTTACCCAAGATGCCTCTGTGTTTACTGTGACCAGCACATCTTTACCACACAACCCACTTTGGACTGACTTCCAGACCTGCTTTGATGTTGGTTTGAGACTTTGCCAACTTTGTGATAAAGGTTTTGTCCTGCCTTCCTCTGCCTGCTCTGTGTTTGTCATCTTGCTAGGTATCCCATCTTCTAATCCCCCCCCTCTCTCCTCTCACCCTAAATATTTATTCTGTGATTTTCCAACTCTCCTTTCCTTGCCTCCCTCGTGATGGAGTGCAGTAATAACAAGACCGAGAGAACGGAGTTGTAATCTATATTGGACATTTACAAGCTGGGGAGCCTTGGGCAAGTTTCCTGACAGCTCTGCTTGTCACCTGACTCACTGTCCAATAAGGATGCTGATGCAGATCTTCTCAAGGAGCACCTGTAGCTCTAATGAAGAACTCTGTGCCAGCGATGGGAATGAAGGGACATTCAAAAGTACTGGCCATTGCTTCCAACTTAAGCTCAGGTCGTCACTCCAGGTCACATCTTTCTGTCTTCTGCCAGCTCTAGCTCTCCAGTCTCCTCCCTTAGGGGACTTCTCCCATCAGTCCTGTTAACTAACAGTAACATTTCCCCATGGGTCCAACATCACCATAGCCCCCATCTCTCTGCCCCCACATCTCTACTTCTTTTGAGACAGGGTCTCATTCAAACCTGGTCTGACCTTGTACTCTTGGTCCTCCTGCCACTTCCCACATTCTCGGATTATAGATATGCTACCATGCTTGGGTTATGTAGTATTGGGGACTGACCCCACAGCCTCATACATCCTAGGGAGGCACTCTACCAACTGAGCCACACCCCAGCCCTGTCACAAAACCTTCCATGCCCACATTATCCCCTTCTTTCATCTGAAGCATTATTCACTTGGTCTTGCCAACTTTTCTTTTCTTTTTTTTTTTTTTTAATTTATTTTAGTTTTATGTGCTGCATTGGTGTTTTGTCTGCGTGTTTGTGTGAGGATGCCAGATCCCCTGGAACTAGAGTTACCGACAGTTGTAGAGCTGCCATATGGGTGCTGGGGGTTGAACCTGGGTCCTCTGGAAGAGCAGCTGGTGCTCTTAACCCCTGAGCCATCTCTCCAGTCCCTACCAACTTTTCTTTTGAACTCTTTCTCCCTTCAGCTTTCCTTTCTAGTATCTCTGTGCCTTACTCAGCCCCACCCTGCTGGACTCTGTAGAAGACAAGTCTGGTGCTGCCTCTCTTTGCTCCCTGCTTTCTGAAATTGACCCTCATAGAAGCTGCGGTTCTGGCGATCTCTCATGTGGTCCCTGGGACTGTCTGTTTTCTGACAACATGGAGCTATTCATAATCCTGGGATGGTGTAGAGTTGGAGACATACAGTAGAATTTCGGGGTCAGAGCTCTAGACTCTTTTCTGGGCTTGTCAGGGGACCCAGGCAAGCTCTTGTCCGTTGGACCTCCATTTTCCCACTGAGGTTGTGTGGAGGAGGAAATGAACAGCCCCTGTCAGCTCTGCTGTATGGTGACCTGCCTGTCATGTGTGATGTGTCCCAACACAGGCTCTCATTCACAGGCGTTCTGAGACATTGGTTTCTCACCCCGCTCTCCTACTTGACTTGTTTTCTAAGGTGAGCGGTTCCTTGGCTAAGTACAGCTCAGAACTCACTTCCTGCCCCTGACTCACCACACTTGGCTGTTGCCCTCACCTTACAGCCTAGGGTGTGTTGTTATTATACAAATGAATTCAGCTGTTGGCCCAGCATCTATACTGTGTTGTCTCTGAGAATTTCCACTTTGGTCTCTCCAATTCCATTCCAAGATCCTAACTGATGACCTGTGACACTGTTTTTCAAGAAAACAAAACACGAACCAGAATCTTGCTATTTAGCCCAGATAAGCCTTGAATTTGAGATTCTTCTGCCTCAAGCTCTCAAGTGCCGGAATTACTGGTGTGCACCACCACACACAGCTCTCCTGTGGGGATCCTCCTAAAGCCTGCATCTGAGTAGGCCTCGCTGCTGCTAGGAAACCCAGGGAGAGCCCGGAAACCCGTCTCTGCAGCCACCGGTCTCAGCAGCAGCCTCGTTTTGGAGCTCCCCTACCCTCTGCTCACCTCAGCAGCTACTGCAGGAAGCTCTCCGATTGTCTTGCTCCTTCTGCCCACCCCTCCCTGCGCGCCTCGAAATTCTCCTCATTCACGGGACTTCATATCCACTGCGACTTTCTCAGAAGCTTTCCTTGATCTTCTCATTCAAAGAAAAGCTTTGTCGTTTCTACACTGCCACAGAATCATTTGTGTTCCCCTGGGAAGGCTCGTTCACTTTCCCTTCCTTACTATGGAAAAGGCAGACAGTGGGTGACTGAGGCATGTGCTGCACACGGCATTATTCCGCAAACATTTGTTGTCTAAGGCATGATTTAGCGCGGGGTTTCTGGCTTTTGTCTCCCTCCCTAGTGGTCTACATGAAAGGTCCCATTCCACCCAGCACCAGTTTCCCCAAAGGCTCTGGCTCACGAACTGGCAAGCCCAGAACACACTCAGAGTTTACACAAAGGAGCAGCAGGAAGCGAGGATTAGAGCAAGATCTTAATCAGCAAGCCCTGAGACACCTGCTGGCATCGTCAAGTTGGGGAAGTCCCAGTCGGTGCCCACAAAGGCAAGTGGTGGATGGCGCCTACAGACAGGGTTCCCGGTGCTTGGGCTGGACAGTCTGAGCACCTGGGTCCTTTCTGTCCTGAAGGGCTAGAGCTGGTTAGTGGTGAGATCAATGGGTCCCAACACCCTCTGGTATAGGTGCTGCGGCTGACACTTGAGGAAGCTGCCAAGATCACCTGGCAAGTCAGGGCAAGGCTGAGGAAGAAACCAGGATTCTCCCTCCCAGGCTTGGGCACACTCTCTGCACTAGGCTAGGGGGCGTTGCAAGTGTGGCTGTACTGAGCAGGAACAAGGATTTTCCTAGAGCACCTTGAAGTAGGCACCTGCCCTTTCAAGAGCAAAGTTACTACCAGAGGGATGGTGATGAAGGAGGAAGAGTCAGCAAGAGAATAAGACAGGCAGGGACAGAGAAAGAGGCACATACACAGAAAGATGAGAGAAAAATGAGTTAAAACAACAACAAAGACCAAAGATGAACTAGAGTGAGGCACAGGCCTGTGAGAGAGGAAGTAGACTAGGCGAGGAGGCTGCTTGGTTAAGGGAACCAGTGCTCTGCCCGTCTGCTGTTGACTCCTGGAAAACGCACCTGTGGTGAGTGCCTCTGCTGTCCTTTGGGACTCAGGCCTACAGGTCCTCCTCTTTGTGTATGTGTATTGAAGGGACCAGCTCCCCATTTCGGCAGCCATAACAGCCTAACATGTGCTTGCCTGACCGTGCCTTGGTCACTAGGAGGTCAGATGCCTGCCTCATGGCAAGGAACCAATCAGAAGTTAGCTGGTGGCGCTATGCTTTACGGCTATGGGTGTGCTTTATGGACAAGTGCACAGCAATGACGCACAGAGCATAGCAACAACCCTGGGAGGGCCTATGGGCTATAACAACCAGTTGACCAATCAACACAGGGCAAACACTCCAAGCGATCCTGAGCCTATGTATACCCCTAGACACTCCCCTTATGCTGCCCTATAAGATCTCTACGCCGTGTCTTCGCGGAGTCTTTCCTAGCCATCTGCCATGGTGGATGGATGAAAGGCCCGAGCTAACATGGGGTTAGCTCGTTAAACAACTGCAATAAAGCCTCTTGCTGTTTGCATCACGCTTTCGCCTCCACCTGGTGATTGGGATTGCTGCAGTCCTGGGCTGAGATCCTGAGGGCCTGAGCCTCCAGGGGTCTTTCATTATCTCTATATGAGCACTTGGCACAGTGTCTGGGAGCCCAAGGAGACCTGAAGAGGGTGTTGCATTCCCCTTGTGCTGGAGTTACCGGCGGTTGTGAATCCAGTATGGGTTCTGGGAACTGAACTCAGGGCCTCTGAAAGGGCACCAGGTGCTCTTGATGAGTCATCTCTTCAGTCCCTGTCCTGAGACTTCTTTATTGGGTGCTGGGGCCTCTGCTTTCTGGACTGTGCATGAGCTTCAGTAGCTGTGGACATATGACATGGGAGTGGAGGAAAGAGTGAGGTCCCTCACATTTGCTTGGGCAGATCAAGGGACATCAGAAATTCTGGCCTAGGCTTTTGTTTGGCTCTGCTCAACTCAGGGTCTGGAAAGAGCTCCCCTCTAGAACTTAAACCAGAGGATTCCCAAGTGTAAGACACCCGGAAAGCTCAGGCCTCCAGGATCTTATCCCAGGACCACGGCCACCCCAATCACCATGCAGAGTCAAAAGCTTGATGCAAACTGCATGAGGCTTCATTAAAGTTGTTTAACGAGCTAACCCCATGTTAGCTTGGGTCTTTCATCCATCCACCATGGCGGATCGCTAGGAAAGACAGCTCAAAGCGTCTGCATAAAGATCTTGTAGGGCAGCGTAAGGGGAGTGTCTAGGGGTACGCACAGGCTCACGATTGGTGTGCCTCCAGGCTTGGAGGGTTTGCCCTGTGTTGATTGGTCAACTGGTTGTTATGGCCCATAGGCCCTCCCAGGGTGGTTGCTATGCTCTGTGCATCATTGCTGTGCACTTGTCCGTAAAGCACACCCATAGCCGTAAAGCATAGCACCACCAGCTAACTTCTGATTGGTTCCTTGCCACAAGGCAGGCATCTGACCTCCTAGTGACTAAGGCAAGGTCAGACAAGCACGTGTTCAGCTGTTATGGCTGCCGAAATGGGGAGCTGGTCCCTTCATGCCCCCCCCCTGTTTTTTTTGAAATTCCAATCATGGAATTGCTGTCTCTCTAGCATCCCCATCAGGGAGTGAGAGATATTGGCATCCCCCATGCAAGGGAGTTCCTTCTGACTTAGCATTTTAATCAGGGAAAATGGGCTGCGTGTTCTTTCCCATCCTATTTCCTGCTGACTTTGGGACGAAGTTAGGGACCCAAGAAGGTTGAAATGCTAATCAAAAGCAAAAAAAAAAAAAAAAAAAAAAAAGGAATTTAGGCAATGGGGAATCCATCAGGAGCTTCTGGTTGGCAGACTCTGTTGCAGAGACAGGGGGTGTCCACATCAGCTGGACTGGTTCACATCCACAGCAAGTCCAGGGCTCGCAGTCTACTTAGGACAGCCTGTAGTCAGCAACTGATACTCAGATGTATCTGCCAGAAGCAGAAACCTGTTTAAGACATGTTTAAACTAGGAACAGAAGTTAAAACTTATTTATTGAAGCCCACAGTGCACAAAAAGAAGATATCTGGATATCTGTTCAAACAGCAGGAACATATTTATAACTTTGGGTCCTAGCAAAAACTACAGATTTGGGCTAGAAGCATGTACATTTTTCTTCTGTCCAGAGAGCCAGGTATGGATTGGACAGAGGTGCCTTTGGCCTGATGAAAAGCCCTTTAAGTTTATACCTAAATGACAACCAAAATAAACCTAAAAACCTTGAGCTTGTAATTGAACAGTAGGTAGTCAATACTTTATCAGCTAACACGCTGATGTGGATCTGACCGTCTGATGCTGTCAAGCTGACAACCATTAATATTTCAGAGATCTGAGAAGGGTATATTTTATCCGAATCTACTAAAAAGTGACAGAAGCCAGTTAGAAGCCAGTCCATATACAGTTAGCTACACCCAAGTCTCTCCATTACCGCTGGAGGCAGATGTCTCAAAGAACAGCAATCTTCGCCAGGCCTATAAGGTGAGAGGTTTTTTTTCTCTCTGTGGAAGAGGGACATGGAAAAGACTGACCTTGTTTTGTCTAGGCAAAGGGGGTACAATCAATTTTCCAGTGTCCAGCAGCTTTGTCCACAGTCTCAGCTAGGTCCTGGCAGGCGGCAGGTATCACATCTGAGCATCTCGCTCACTGGTCCAGGTGCAGGAACTACAGTGCCTCATATTCTTCTTTGGAGACTTTGGGTCACTGTCAGGATCTAGCAGTCTGTCTGATATTATAAACTTTAAAGATAACAATTTAAATGCCATATTCTGCAGGTCTCTGAAGCATTAGAGGTCTGTCTGTCTGTTTTAGTTACTTGCGTTAAGCACACATTAAGCATACAGGCGGCTAGGTAAGGTCTTATTTCTGTAATTTTCAGTCTGACTGTAACTTAGTAAAATATTTGAAACTTAGCACAGCTGAACTTAAAACTGCATAGAGCTACCATATATTCCTTAAACAGTAGCTACATGTACATATTTTAGCTGCTTGCTTAAACTTAACTTCTTTCTGAGACAGGGTTTTTCTGTGACTTTGGAGCCTGGTCTGGAATTCGCTCTACTGACCAGGCTGGTCTTGAACTCACAAAGATCTACCTGCCTCTGCCTCCCAAGTGCTGGGATTAAAGGCGTGTGCCACCAACACCCTAAATTTAACTTCTGAAAACATAAACTTTAACGCCTTATAATAGATTAGCAGCTTTTATAAAACAAGAACTTTACATTGTCAGGCTTTGCTTAAAAATGATTCTAAATTGAAGCTCTTTAAGTACAAATATTAATAAAAACATTTTAAAAACAGAAACATTTTTAAAAAACTGGTTTTAAAAGGAAATTCAAATTCCCTTAATGTCTTTCTGTAATATATAGAAGCATTAACAATTTAAATCTTAACATAAAAACATGTTTCTAGGATGGTACCTCTAATTTCCATTCGGTCATCTTTAGTCAAGATGGCGGTTCAAGTATCCTTTTTTAACTTCAGCAAAATGGCTACCAGTCATTTTGTGCCATGTGGCTGGCTAGAAAATGGCGGTAACTTGCACCATTTGTTTTAGCTACAGGCTTGTAACAGAACTTAGGTTATACCAGGAAACAGAACATTTTAAAACAAGTATACATAAATTACTTGAGAAATAAACAGGACTTTTAAAAACAGAATTAACTTAATATGGTTAAAATTTTAACTTATATTACCATTTTTAAAATTTACTATTTGTAGACATGAGAAACCATAGCAAACAGTTTACATTTTTCTTTGACTTTTAACAACCTTTTCTTTGACCTGTGACAAGTTTCCTCTGACCTTGTACGACTTGCTTTGACCCTTTCTATATATCTTAGGTTTATTTCTCTGATTTCCTTTCCCTCTGTATTACTTTAGTCTTCTGCATTCTCTCTCATTTCTCAGTCAACATAAAAACTCTTATCAAAGTCCCTTTTATAGTTTTTAATAACTTTAAAGCCATTTCTTTAGAATGTCCGGATCAGGCCAGATAGTTCACCCGCCCCAGCTCCATGTGCTCAGGGCAGAGACCAGGGGCGGGGGGTGCTGCTGTTAATCCCAGACCCTCGGCCAATGCAGGGGTGGGAAAAAGACCCCGAGGTTTCCTTGCATACCACGTGTGTGGAGCATAGAGAAGACCCGGCAGCCAGGCAGATGGTGACCTTGCAAGCCATGACCTATGGCAGGATGGCAGTTGGGGCAGAGACAGCCCCACTTCACATGCCTCATAGACCAGCAGGTGAGGATACAGAACAAAATTAACAGAAGCATCAGACCTGAAAACACAAAACTGACACACCACCGAAAAGCAGGCGGGGAGGGTGTGGGCTGCAACACATTAGATAACACAGATAGCAAACCTGCTGCTCAACTGCCCAGTCACCCAGCCCTTTCCAACCCTCCAGGCTTTACAGAAACCGTACAGAAAAAGGACTGGAAAATCAGTTACCTAGTGTGGCGCCACATGACTCAATGACAGGGGGTGTCATGGTGGATCCTGAATTGAAAACCAACGATGAAAACACAGAGACAGAATAGACAGAAAAGAAACAGATGCCAACCCAATCTGTCTGCACTGCTTAGAAAGCAATGGCGCTGGGAAGACAGGCGGCAGAACCAGGTGGCTACAATCGACCTGAGGAGGGTCCAAGCGTCCTTGGACCCTGTCCGTACCTCCTGGGTGTCCTCAGGACAGCAGTCTGTGATCCTCCAGGTGCATCTGCCTATCACAGTTGAGGTGGAATCCGGGATGGGGGTGGTTAGTACAGAGACAGACACAAACAGCAAAAACAGAAGGACAGACACAACAGACAGGACAAACCGTTCGGCAAAGGAATGGTGCCCCAAACCAAAATTACAAACAACCCTTGGACTTTCGTCCAGGGTGGGACTTCAGAGTCTCAGGACAAGTCTGTCTCCCCCAAGGTCCAAATTACCAAATACAAGTCCTGTGCAGGCACATATCAAATTCAAGTCATGGCACCAAACCAACAAAAGAGACATAACAAGACACATTATCAAACATGGACATAACATTGAACATATAAGTTGCGAGCTCGATTGATCTTACCTCCAAGATCGAATCCACTCAGGTGACGGGTGGTCGCATATCCTGGACGAGCCCCCAAATGTAAGACCCCCGGAAAGCTCAGGCCTCCAGGATCTTAGCCCAGGACCTCGGCCACCCCAATCACCATGCAAAGTCAAAAGCTTGATGCAAACTGCACAGGGCTTTATTATAGTTGTTTAATGAGCTAACCCCATGTTAGCGTGGGTCTTTCATCCCACCCGCCATAGCGGATGGCTAGAAAAGACAGCTCAAAGCGTCTGCATAGATATCTTATAGGGTGGTATAAGAGGAGTGTCTAGGGGTACGCACAGGCTCACGATTGGTGTGCCTCCAGGCTTGGAGGGTTTGCCCTGTGTTGATTGGTCAACTGGTTGTTATGGCCCATAGGCCCTCCCAGGGTGGTTGCTATGCTCTGTGCATCATTGCTGTGCACTTGTCCGTAAAGCACACCCATAGCCGTAAAGCATAGTACCATCAGCTAACTTCTGATTGGTTCCTTGCCACAAGGCAGGCATCTGACCTCCTAGTGACTAAGGCAAGTTCAGACAAGCACGTGTTCAGCTGTTATGGCTGCTGAAAAGGGCAGGCCTCTGACCTTAGTGACTAAGACAAGGTCAGACAAGCACGTGTTCAGCTGTTATGGCTGCCAAATGGGGAGCTGGTCCCTTCACAAGGACCTTCTACCTTCCTTCGGCTACCTGAGCCGACAGAGCCTGAAGATGAAGGGTTCTGACACACCCTGACTACCTGAGCCTATAGGACAAAGGAATCCTTCAAGGAGACTAACTCCACCTATTGCTTCCTCCAGCAAAGAACTCTCCTTGGTGTTCTGCCCATTAGACCTGGAATGCAGCAGTCACTTCTTGTCTAACTTCCATATTGCCCAGTAGGGGAGACAAACATAGGTCACTATCAGGACAGTGCTTGAATGTGAACTTGGGGCCTTCTGCTTGCTCAGGGCAGGGAGGAAAGTTGGGAGCACTACACTGAGGGTTCCAAAAATCTGTTTATTTTTATTTTATATGTATGAGTGTTTGCCTGCCTGTATGGATGCATACCACATGCATGCAGTGCCTATGGAGGCCAGAAGAGGGAGTCAGATCCCTTGGTTACCAGCTGCCTGACTTGGGTGCTGGGAACTGATAATCTGCTTAACCCATGGGCTTCCAGTCTTTGGGAGCAGCAGCTGTCACAGCTCCTCGGCCTCTGCTTTTCTACATTAAGGAAACTTCAAGTCTCTGTTTCATCCTTTCCACTCAGTCTCTCAAACCTCCCTTTGCTTTCTCAGCCACAATCTATAGATTGAAACTAGGGACTCCCACCCAGGTTGCTATGGGAATGCAGCCTTGGAGGGCTTAGCATGCTATTAGAAGGTTTCGCCCTCCCCACCCTCCAGTGAGTCTCCCAGCAGGCTGGCTCCAAAGATGCTTCCTAACTTTCCCCTGGAGTATGAAAGGATGGTTACAGCAGGTCTTAGCATCTTCATGCCCCTGCAAAATGCAACTCAGAGTCCTTACTCTGGACTACAGGGGGGCCCTAGGCAATCTGTTCCTTACCGCTTCCATAATTTATTAGCCAGCAGGAGCTCAGTATGCTGTCCACACCAGTTTCTCTGCTCAAACAGCAAGCACACCCAGCCTCCACACCTGCCTTTGCACCTGCTCTGCTCCCCGATGGAGTCCCCCACCCCACCCCCAGACACCCCAGTGACCCGATCCTTTTGTCCTTCATCTTCAGCTCAAAGGTCACCTCTGCAGAAAAGCCTTCCCAGACTGCCTCAATAAAATTGCATCCTGTCACTCTGTCTCTTCAATCTGCTTAAATTCTCTTCATAGCCTCAATCATTACCTGATGTCAAAGTATAATTTCCAAAGAGTCAGAAACATGACTCTCACCCAGCATCTGGCAGGATGTCAGTGATATATTCCATTCATTAGTGAAGGGCTCAGCCAGTCCACAGCACTGGCTCTGAGGGGTGCGAAGAGCTGATACCCATAATCAATGAGAAAGGAGATCTGGGTGGGATTGCCAAGCCATCCACTAAATTGGTGAATGTCCTACAGGACATTCAAACTATAGCCTTTGGGGTTTTCTTTTCATCCAGACAGAAATCGCTTGCATTTCTGCTGGACAAAATCATTTGAAGCTTATCAGTCTGTTTTAAGTTGGCCACTCGCTTCTTAGAAGTGGAGTCCCAATCAATAGTAAAGTCAACAAAGTTACCCTCCTGGAACACAGGTGTTCAAAGGACCTCCCTGTTATTCTTTTGTTTAAAAAGAAGAAAAGAGAAATGCTGAGACATGAGACATGTTGACTATAAGTTTATTATAAGGCCCGGCAGAGTAGGGAGACTAAGAAGAGGAAAGGAACAGGGTAAATGGGCTGACCGCCATGGCCGGTTGCCGCAGAGAGAGCGCATAGGAAAGAGAGAGAGTAGAGAGGAAACAGTGAGGAAGCAGAGAGGAAGAGAGGAAGCAGAGAGCGTAAATGGGCAGGGATCTGTCTTTTTAAAGGGGTCCTCTGCACCTGCAGACTTAGTTCCCATGGAACCTTGGGCTGACCAGGGTACTGCCTGTTCCACCAAGTAACAGGGGCAGGCCAGCATAATGCCTGAACCTTTGACTCCTTACTGAAAGGAGCATTCTGTGAGAGCTGTCCCACCAGACAGACCTCTAAGGGGCCATTCAGCTCTTGATGTGTGGCAAGTGTGACTAGGAAACAAAATTAAACTAATGCTATAGTATTCATATGATAATATAATATATAACCTCAATTACGATGGCTAACGGTATGTCTTAACTTATAAGCCCCACTTGCCCAAGGAGAGATAACTTCCCAGAATGCTTAGGGCTGATGTTCATGTAAGATAACAAGCCACATATTTTTTGCTTCTGTAAACAAGGTTGGTTGCCCCAACTGCACAGGATGTGTGTGATCACATGTAGGAGGGAGGTACACAGGCATGTCAGGATGTATGTGTGACCCTAATTGGATAGAGGTAGGAAGTACACAGCTCTGTGAGTTTTGCCTTTATAAGCTTCAGACTAAAGTAATTTGTGGCTCTTCTCTGGGAAACTCAGGTATGGACCTGGCCAGTGTCCATCGTGCTGGCTAGAATTTAATAAAGCTTGCTTCAAATTTGGCTCAAAAATTGTGGTAGTGGTCTTATTCTCACCTGGTGGGAATAACAAAATACACTGAGGTCTGATGTCAGTAATTTAATATTAGGTGTGTATAAATTATAGCATATAGAATATATGGTTATTATATTCTTTGTATCTAGTATAAAATTAATAAACTAAATTTAAATGTCCTGCTGTGGCTGTGGTCATTACTATGACCAATTTAAAGGATTTGTTTTGACTCATGATTTTAGATAATTCAGTCCATGGCTGCTTAGCCTCAAGTGTTTGTGCAGGACATCATAGTGACAGAAGCAAGTCTTCATTTTGTGTTGACTAAGAAGCAGAGGTAGCAAAAGGAAGGGACCGTGGCTGACATTCCCAGGGACTCCTTATTCATCCAGCTAGGCCTTCCCTCCTGAAATAGAGCTACAAGCTGGGGAAGATGCGTTCAAAACACTTCCTGTTCAGATCATATGAGGCAGCTTGTTATAGGGCACGGGGCGGGAGGGGGGCTTATTACTGTGTTTTAGATATTTTCTTTCACTCTGACATCATATTTGTGAATGCATGGAAGAGGGGGCAGTTGTTTTCCTTACAGGAAGGCAAGTCTTGTGCTAGCCGGAACTCATCTTTGTGTTCTCCCAGCACTTAGGACGGGTGTACACAGCAGGTACACAATCAATAATTGTTAAATGAATAAATAAACACAAAGCGACCAGGGTCTTGCCAGAAACCAAAGGCTAAGAGACTCCCCGTGGTAAGTTTGGCTGACAAGTAGCAGCAGGAGTGGCGCCCGATTCCTTGCTTCAAATGGCTTTCTTATTCTGCAAAGTGCTCCCCTGCTGCTGGTCCCAGCCCTTCCCCCAAATGGTTGATGTTCACAGGAGAATGTGTAGGCGCTCAGTGAGGAACTCTGGCCAGCGCTGAGAACTGGAGGCAGTGATGAAGCACTGGGGACCAGGAGGACTGAGATGGCTGCAGACTGACAAACCCAGGGTGGAGAGAGGATTCCCAGGAGAAGAGAAGGGACAGTTCAGAGACACAGAATGAGCAGTGGCAAGGTTGATCCCCGAAGCAGAGTCTTCTGTCACCCATGGATGCCCCCTTTTCCCCATCCTAGTTCCTAGGCTCCTTCAAAGACACTGTATTCTTTGGGCTTGTCCCTTGGGCCCTCCCAGCCTCATTCTCTACCATCCAGGGGAGTGAAAATGAAGTGTGAGGAGAGATGTTGAAAGGTGAGGTGAGAGATGCTTTTCTGGGCTTCAGGAACTTCCATTCTGGGGTTACAGCAAGAGGCCCTGTCAATGAGGTCCTTGTTACTGGGGGTGACCCGGTATCACCTGACAGGGTGACCAGGGCCAGTTGGTGTGGCTATGCCTAGTGCTGTAGTGAACTGCACTTCCCTGAGGTGTGTGCCACACTCCCCCTCCCATACCTAGGAGTTCCCTGCCATTCTTTCTTTCTTCCAAGGGAAGTCCTCTAACCTGGGAGTCAAAAGGGCCTCAGAAACAGTCTAGCCCCTTTATGGTCCAGCTGGAGAGACCCAATCAGGTCTGAGTTGGGCTTCCTTCCAGCTGGGGAGGGTTCCTGTGCTTCAGCCTCCTCTTGTCTTAGCTGGTGAGGAATGAAGGGCTGGAGAGACAATACCCAGGCAATCCCAGGCAAGACCTTCAAACTGATCTTGGAGCTCTGTGTGACTTGTCCAGTGTGTCATCCGAAAGAGGCCTTTTCTGGTCCCTACCCTCTCACTCAAGACTAGCCTCCAATACACCACTCCTCTACTGGTCAGGCCATCTGGGTTAGGGTGGAAGGGCGATAGTATGACATTGAAGAGAGAGACTCCATTGGGCCTGTGTCCCTAGAATGGGGCAGACAAGATGGATTGGTCTTTAAGGGAGTCATGGAATTCTCTGGAATGGAAGCTGGAGTCTCCTCAATGGAAATGGAAGCCATGAAAGACAGAGTGGGGCCAACAGCTGGGGCTTTGGTTGCCCAGGTGTGTTTATTGTGTTTAGACCCCTCTTAGATGTAGTCTGTCCTAGCTAATATTCACTGCCATCTTGGCTGGATTTTAAACTATTTAGGAGACACAGCTAGGGGTATGTCTTCAAGATTTAGAAGAGGTGGGAGCCCCCCCCCCCCCCCCCCGCAACCATGGGTGACACTATCCCCTGGACTGGTGGCCAGACTGAATAAAGAGGAACAAAGGAGAAAGAGAGTGGACATGTACATTCATCTCTGTCTGCCTCAGGCCAAAATGTCCTTCCTCCCTTAAGCTGGTAGGTTGGGTCACAGCATTGAGAAAGATGACAATCCGGGGGGGGGGGTCCCAAGCTTTCCTGCAGGATTCCTTACAGCAGAGGAAAAACATGGGCTGCATTTGGCTCACATGGCCAGCTATGGTTACCACAGAAACCTAAAGCAGACAAGCCCAGAAGAATTGGGAAGACAGTGGAGTTTCCTGAGTCCCTCAAGCAAGGAACCACCTTGCTCAACCAGTCAGTCATGCTGCTGTTGATCAAGAAAGCAGTCGGGACCCTCTTCCCTTCTTCCAGTTCTTCCGATGTGTGCATCAACTGTCTTCTCTGGTTGGCTTCTCCACCCAGGACACAGTGCTGAGCACTGCTGTGCCCGTAGCCCAGAGCATTGCCCTAGTGAAGGATGGCTCCACTTTCTCCAGGTCCAGTTGGGAAAATTCCTGGACAGACTCAAACTGTCTGTTTGGCTTGGATCAGAAGCATCCTCTTGGCCTGCACTCTGGGGTTGGGAACTGTTTCCTGACAGGAATTCAGGCAGCCCGGATGCCTCCTTTAGGAAGCTCCTGTATCTGCTCCATGGAACAGTTTGTTAGTGTTTCTTCCATTGGGGCTGAGCTGTGAGCAGACTCCAATTTTAGGAGATTAGCAGAGGGTGGAGGCAAGGGGGAAACCACAAAGGGCAGGAGAGCCACACGGAATTTGTCTTGCTCAGTCCTACAGAGCCCAGGGCTGTGTCTGATGTGAAGCTCTGTCCCCAGTGAGCACTAACTCCCTGCTCCTCTCTGCTCCCAGCCCCTGGTGACTGCCATTCTACTTCCTGTCTCTATGAATGTGAATATAAAAGTAATCCCATAATACTTCCTGTGGTAGCTTGAATGTAATTGGTACCCATAAGCTCATAGGGAGTGGCACTATTAGGAGGTGTGTCATTGTTGGAGTAGGTGTGGCCTTGTTGGAGGAAGTGTGTCACTGTAGGGGTGGGCTTTGAGGTCTCATATATACTTAAGCCATGCCTAGTGTCTTAGACCACTTGTGTCTAGTGTCCTGTTGCCCGTGGATCAGGATGTAGGACTCTCTGCCATGTCTGCCGGCACACCACCATGTCCCACCATGATGATAATGAACTAAACCTCTAAAAAATGTAAGCCATCTCAATTAAATATTTTTTTCTTTATAAGAGTTGCTGTGGCCGGGCGTTGGTGGTGCGTGCCTTTAATCCCAGCACTCGGGAGGCAGAGGCAGGTGGATCTCTGTGAGTTCAAGGCCAGTCTGGTCTCCAGAGCAAGTGCCAGGATAGGCTCCTAAGCTACACAGAGAAACCCTGTCTCAAAAAAACCAAAAAAAAAAAAAAAAAAAAAAAAAAAAAAAAAAAAAAAAAAAAAAAAGTTGCTGTGGTCACAGTGTCTCTTCACAGCAATAGAAACCCTAACTTAGACACTTCCCTTTAATGGCTTAGCATAAAGCCAGCAGTTACTAATGTTGCAGTGGAGTATGGCAGGATTTCCTTCCTTTCTGGGTGTGGATAATGTGTATATATCCAATTTTCTGCTTGTCCACCTGTTTGTCCACCACAAAGGGAGAGGTCTTCCTATCCCTGATTAGAGCATGTTCTATCTCACACAAGGTGCACACACACGTCTCTTGGGACCCTGCCTCTGGCTCTCATGGGAATATTGAGAAGAAGGGTTGCTGCATATCCAGTGACTCGGTTTTAGTTTTAAAGGACTGCCAGGTCCCTGCAGCAGCTGAGAGGTTTCTTGAACCTTCAGTAGGACACCAGTGTTACAGGCATTCTTTCCCGCCAGCCTGGTTCCAGAGCTGCATCAGCCCCAAATAAATACACAGATGCTTTATTAGTTATAAAGCTGTTGGCCGTTTGCTTGTCTTCTTCTTCTTCTTCTTCTTCTTCTTCTTCTTCTTCTTCTTCTTCTTCTTCTTCTTCTTCTTCTTCTTCTTCTTTTCTCTATTTTATTTATTTATTATGTATACAACAGAACATTCTGCTTCCATGTATGTCTGCACACCAGAAGAGGGCACCAGATTTCATAACAGATGGTTGTAAGCCACCATGTGGTTGCTGGGAATTGAACTCAGGACCTCTGGAAGAGCAGTCAGTGCTTTTAACCTCTGAACCATCTCTGCAGCACCTTGCTTGGCTTCTTATTGGCTAGCTCTGCCTTAATTATCAACCCATTTGTATCCATCTATGTATTGCCACGAGGCTGTTGTGGCTTACACAGTAATGCCCGGCATGGTTTTACTTCTCCGGCATCCTACATGTTGACTGACTCTGCCTATATTTCCCAGAATCCTCCTTGTCTCCTAGTCCCACCTATCATCCTGCCTCATTGGCCACAGTGCTTTATTCATCCACCAATAAGAGAAACATATGTACAGAAGACATCCGGATCATCCCAGGGTTCCAGTTTCTCCAGAGCCTTACCACCATGTGTCTCTGCTTCTTTGATAGTTGTCTTTTAGGGTTTCTATTGCTGTGATGAAGCACTATGACCAAAAACCAAGTTGGGGTGGAAAGGATTTGTTCAGCTTATACTTCCAGATCTCAGTCCATCATAGTAACTCAGAACAGGAACTCAAGCAGGTCTGGAACCTGGAGACAGGAGCTGATGTGGAGGCCATGGAGGGGAGCTGCTTACTAGCTTGCTTCCCTGGAATTACTCAGACTGCTTTCTTATAGAATCCAGGACCACCAGCCCAGGGATGGAACCACTCACAGTGGCCTAGGTCCTCCCTCATTGATTACTAATTGAGAAAATGACTTACAGCTGATCTCATGGAGGCATTTCCTCAACTGAAGCTTCTTTCTCTCTGATGACTCTAGCTTGTGTCAACTTGACACCCAAAACCAGACAGTTCAATAGTTGTCACTGTAATAAGTACTATGCTTTGTACATATAGTTTAATTAATTAATTTAGAGGCAGGACCCTGCTATGTAACCCAGGCTGTCCTGGAACTCCATGTCACTAAGGATGATCTGGAACCCCCCACCCCCTTCCTCTCCCATATACTGAGATTACCAGTATATGCTACCACATTTGGTTTTTAAATATCTATCTATCTATCTATCTATCTATCTATCTATCTATCTATCTATCTATCTATTGTGTGTGTGTTTGTGTGTATGTGTGCCACATCAGACATGTGGGGCTGGAGGACAATTCTTGGGAGTCAGTTCTCTGCTTCTACCATATGGGTCCCAGGTCCCAGTGGTCAGATTTGGCAGCAAGCACTTTGACCCACTGAGACATCTCACCTGTCCTGTACATACAGTTTTGAAAAGGAAAGCATCTCACCTTTGACGTTGGCTTTGACCTACTCCTCTGAACTTTGAAGCATCCGGAGCAGAAGCCAGAGGGTAACCATGCCAACATACAGCACACAGCAGGTATGCTTAAGTTACGTTCCTTTCAATTCAACTTCCCTTATAGCTTCCAGGAAACGTGGGAGTCAGAATAAGACTTCTGTCATCAAGAGTCAGAGCTTTATTGTTGGAGCACAGGACAGGCTTCCCAGCTGGGCACGGCTAGAGGACAGCTTCATAGAGTATCAAGCAAGTGGTGGAGGTGGAGAGGACTTAGCAACTGAAAGACGTGGCCTTAGAGAAGCATGCTTGCTGCGTGTGGGCCAGGTCCCAAGTGAAATAAGCCTTTATGGGGAAGGGTGTTGGCTAGTTTTCTGTTGCTGTGACAAGCACCTGAGATGCTCAATGTACAAAAAGGTTTATTTGGCAGCACACTGTTTTAGAGATTCAGTCCAGGATCAATTGGCCTTGTGGCAGGACAACATGTGGTGGAACAAAAAACTTCTTATTCATGGCTAGGATATGGAAGCAGGAGAGAAAGAGAGAGAGGGAGAAGACAGGAGGAATGGGCTGGAAAGCCATGCAGTTAGTGATCTAAGTCCTCCCACTAGGCCCATCTCTTACAGGCTCCAAGCTGAGGACCAAGCTCGGAATACACAGGCCTCTGGGGGAACATTCCAGATCCAAACAGTAGCAAGAAGGGTATGATTTCCCTGCTATTAGTTACAGAGCAGGTCTGAGGGGTTTCAGGGGGTCTAGAGCTTACCCACATCTGGATCACCCTTTGGCTGTGGTGCCTTTCTCTTGGCCAGGTCACCACTGTCTCTGGCCCCTTCCTCTAATCCTACAGACCCCCTCTCTCTTTGGATATGTGGTCCCTGGATCCTTCACCCTGGGCTCTTTTGATTTTTCCCTTCTGTCCAATTGTCCCTCTGAGTCTTCCTTGAGTCTTCTTGCAGATTTTTGTTTGTTTGTTTGTTATTTGTTTGTTTTGAGAGAGAGCTTCTTTGTGTAACCCTGGAACTTGCTCTGTAGACCAGGCTGGCCTCAAACTCAGATATCTTCCTGCCTCTGCCTCTGAAGTGCTGGGTTTAAAGGCGTGTGACACCATTGACTGGCCTTTTCCCAGCTTTTAAAAAGAAATTATTTATTTCATTTTATACGTATTTTGTTTTATTACATGTGTTTTTCCTGCATGCATGCATATGTGCCATATGTCGGACTGGTGCCCAAAGAGTCAGAAGAGATGTCAGACCCCTGGGAGCTGAAGTTGTGATGCCATCATTGTGGGTGCTAGGATCCAAACTCCAGTTCTCTGCAAGAATTTCAAGTGTTCTTAACCATTGAGCCACCCTGCTTCTTCCAGCTCTTGACTGGTTCTAAGGGGGAGGCCTTGTTGCCCTTTTATAGGAGGTGGCCCTGCACAAACCAATTACAGGGAATGGCTGTCAGTTCAGAGGTTAAAGGGGTGACTGGCCCTGCAATGGCTTGGGCTACTGGTGCCCCTGGGAAAGAGCCACTCTGCTCTTTCATCTTGCCCGCATATGTCTAGCAGCAACTGGCCTGTATGGCTGAGCTGATTGATTCAAATTCCCAGAGGGATATGCACATCATGGGATAGTGCCAATGAAGCAAAGACATCAGGGGTCTTAAGACAAAATGGCCCACCTGGCCTTGGTACAAAAATAGGAGAAGCAGAGGAGGATACTGTCATCATGTCACCATGAAAGGCAGTTAGGGAGTCCAAAGGAGGGAGACAATCCAGCCTCAAGGCCAGGCCACCTTCAACTCTAATCTCTCAGGGAGATGAGCCGTGTGATCCCTACACAGAAATAAACCAAACACAGTGTGTTCTCAGAGACTAGAAATACAGACAGGTATCTTCCTACCAAGAACAGAGTGATTCACACTGTGGCAGCCAAGATGTTGTCACAACAGGACTAGGGAGGAGAGGCTGTGAAACCCCCAGGGCAGGAACATGTACTGTCTGTCCAGAGAATCACAGATGACTCTGTGACTGGGGGCTCTTGGTGATAGGGAGCCACAGAAGGTTCTTGGGGAGTGACGAGCTGGGATTGGCAATGTGCAGTGACTAACAGATTTTTAACGATCACACTGAGACTGCCATTAGCTGAACATGTTCAATAAGGAAGAAGTGAAATCCAATCTGCATGGATCCATGAGCAATGGTTTCCTGAGGTGAGGCAGGAGGAAATCTGAGTTCTTAGAAAGCAGTGGCTTCAGGCACCACTACACAGCTCCTGTTAGCAGGTCCTCAGTCTTTCCAGAGGTGGCACTGTAACGACTTTCTCAGGGCTTGTACAACTAGAAAGGGAAAGGCACAAACCAGGGAGAAAAGCTATTATTTCAAACTTTCTGTTGCCTCAGCATTAGCTTGTATGTCTGGTGAATGGGTGGAGGAATAGGCCAGCTAGGGGAGAGGAAGATGAGGGCTTTCATTCTGGATGGGTCTAGGCTTAGGCTCATGGTGGCTCACTGTTGTGTTTATGGACTTGAAAATTCAGTTGCAGCAGCAGATGTGGCTCAGTTGGTAGAGCATTTACCCAGAATGTCCAAGGCCCTGGCTTCAATCCCAAGCACCACATAAACTGGGCATGGTGGCATTGCCTGTAAGTCTATCCCTTTAGAGGTAAAGACAGGAAGATTAGAAGTTCAAGGTAAAGCTGGGCAGTGGCGGCACATGCTTTTAATCCTGGCACTCAGGAGGCAGAGGCAGGCAGATCTCTGTGAGCTTGAGCCTAGTCTACAGAGCTATTTCCAGAATAGCCATGACTACACAGAGACACCTTGTCTTCAAAAACCAAAAGCAAAGCAAAGCAAAACAAAACAAAACAGTTCATGGTCTCATCAGTACATAGGGAGATTGAGGTCAACCTGGGCTAGGGATCACTTAATCACTTAACTTAGCTATCAACTAATAGCAATAAAAATACACAGTCTCAGGCATAAGCTTGGTAGACTATCACAGTGTCTGGTTTTATGATCTGTGACTCTAGCTAGGCAGTGGTGGCACATGCCTTTAATTGCAGCACTTGAGAGGCAGAGGCAGGCAGAGTTTGAGTTTGAGATCAGTTTGGTCTACATAGCAAGTTCCAGGACAGCCAGGACTACACAGAGAAACCCTGTCTCAAAAAATCAGACAGGGTGGGGGGAGGGAGGGGCAGTTTATGTCATGTAAATGGGAAGTCTAGGAACATTACGGATGGCATTAGGAATAGCTGTATTGAGAGGTTTAGTGATGTTCAAAGATGTCAGATAATATTTGCCTACTTTCTACCTATCAGTTCTTCTGATCTTTGGTTTTACTCTTCTCATTGATTCTCTCCACTAGACATGGTCACTTCATCCAATGGGTGGAAGGAGGCTATTCTGCCAGCATCATGGTCCTGGGAGGACTCCAGTTGCCTGACTTGGGTGTAGAAATATCCCAGCCTTGAGTGCAGGGAAGGGTGGCTACTGTGACTAGTCGTGCCACTGTGGCTGTGGGGATGGGGAAAGAACATTTGCTCAAGGAAGAAGTGCGGATTCTCCTGGGATACGTGCTGGGTCAAGAAAGAGTCAAGCACCCATGGCCCATGGCAAGGTGTCTTCTCCACACAAGTGGTGATTCTGTAGGTGAGGTCACCTAGAGAGATGATCTGCCTGCCAAAGTTTAGGCCAGATGAACAAGCAAAGAGTAGCCAGCTTGTCCTGGGAGTTGGAGAATCTGGGGTGGGGGGTGGGCAAGCCAAGTCCCAGGAGGAGACACCAAAGAAATGATGGTGCCATGAGCTACAGAGAGCTCCAAGGATGGGGTAGTGGGAAGTCTGTGGTTTATCAACACCACCACTGAAGAACTTTACAAAAGCCAGGATAAGTAGGATGGGACTCCCACTTCCAGGGTCCTTACCAGGAAGGAAAGAGCAGGCGCTGGGCAGGTTCTCCAGGATCTTGTCTTGATGGGGGAGAGGATAGACCCATGTTGATGGAGTCAGCAAAGGGAAAGGCTCATGTCTGGACAAAGGCATGGGGGTTATGACCCTGTCCCACACACAGCGTGCAGAGCATGGGGCTCATCTCGTTTTATTGTTTTGACCACTGAACGTTGACATGCAATGTATAATATGTAAATATCTTTTAAAATTAGTATTTGAATCACACAAGTAACACATGATGACAAAACAGAAAACAAGCAACTGAGAAGCAACTCATATAAGATGAAAACAGAAGATTCTCTCCATCTTCCTAAACTCGCCCTCCCCAGGTAACTGCTTTGTAGCATTTTCTTGGAAATTCTTCCAAAGATTTTTAGTGCATGGCAGGTGCTTAAATGCATGGATTTAAAATAAACCAGTAGGATGTCACCGAGCACTATGCCGCTCCTTGCTTCTTGCACTCACTTCGCCTCTTGGAGCTAGCTCCTCATCAGCATAGGTGGAGTCCATTCCCTTTCAGGAACAAGATGACTTCTGTTGCAGGGATGCATCAGGCTCTGCTATGAGGACATCCTGTCATTCCTCATCTGTTGCCATTAAAAATACTACTTTAGTGGGTTGGAGATGTAGTTCAATTGGTAGAGTGCTTGCCTAGCATGTACCTAGTCCTCAGTGTGGCACAAAACTCTGTGACGGCCTACATCTGTAATCCCAGCACTTGGGAGGTGGAGGCAGGAAGATAGAAGTTCAGGGTCATCTTGGGTTATATGGAGTTTGAGGCCATCCTAGGCTATATGAGACCCTGTCTCCAAACAAACAAACTGTTGGAGTGCTGGGAATGTAGCACAGCTATAGAGGGCTTACCCAGCACTTGCAAGACCCTGGGTTTGATTCTCAGCACTGCCTCAAATAAAACAGTTCCCCAAACAAACAAACAAGCAAGCAAGCAAACAAACAAAAACACTAAATGCAATTATTTTTAGTTTTCTTTTTATTTATTCAATGTGTCTTTCACATCATGCATCTTAGACCCATTCATTTCCCTGTCCCTTTGCATCTGCCTTCTGCCCCTGAACCCCCACCACCCCCAACAAAACACAATTTAAGAGAAAGAAAAACCGAAAAAAACAATAAAAATTTTGTCATGGAAGCTGCAATGTGACACAGTGACCACAGTAAACCCATTCGTCCACATCTCTTTTGTAAGAGTCATTGGTCTGATTCAAGGCCTCTGGTTTCTGCTACACTATTGGTGCTGGGCCCTCTCTGGGACTCTTCTTGGATATCCTGTTGTTGCCCTGTGTTGTGGAGATCCTGAAAAAACTAAATACAAACAACTTTTTACATCTTTTTTTTTTTTAAGAACGTTTATACGTATTTATTTTTTGTATTTGTAGGGTGGCTCCATGATGTGTGAATGGAAGTCAGAGGACAACTTACAGACATCAGTGGACAACTTATTAATGTATTAATTGTATTAATCTTTCAATACAATTCACCTTTGTTCACAGAAGGAATTACTTCTGTACCCTTAATTGCAAGGAATAGAATTATTAGAGTTTGCATACACAAGTTGGTCTGGAACCTATGATAATGTCACTTAATGTTTTCTCCTTTACCATGATGCAAACATGAAATGCATTTAAAGGAAACTGTACTTTCAATTTTGAGTCTTGACCTTTGCTGGATTGGTGGTATGTAGTGTGTTACTCTTCGGGTGCTGGGCAGCAGTGGCAAACTGACGTCAGCCACAGGACCAGGATACAAACCAATCTGTAGACCCAGTGTGCTGTGTTGCTACTCAGTGGTGGTAGGTAGGCATTTGTCTTAGGGTAGTTTCAATTTATGAGAGGCTTCCAGAGACATAACTCCCATTGTAAGTAGAGAAGCATCTGTTGTAGAATATTAGTTTAAGATGTGTTACATTTGTTTATGCTGTGGAACATTTGCTTAATGATGCAAAATGTGTTAAATTTTTCTACGTTGCATTTGTTTAACTCTGTAAAGCTGTGTTACTTTGCCTTCCTAAAATGCCTGATTGGTCTAATATAGAGCTGAACGGTTAATAGCGAGGCAGGATCAATGAGATGATGGGACAGACTACTTAGTAGACTTCCTAGGGGAGGCCTTACCTTCTTCTAGGAGCAGATGGGAGGGGAGAGTCGGGGAAGCAGGAGGAAAGGAGGGAGGAACTGGAATTGGAATATAAAAAATAAATTAATTTTTTAATTTAAAAAATAGCAAGGCAGGAGAGAGAAATAGGCAGGGTGGGCAGGCAGAGAGAATAAATAGGAGGAGAAATCTAGGGAAGAGAGGGAGGAGTAAGAAAAGGAGAAGAGGAGGAAACCAGGGACCAGTCACCCAGCCACACAGCCAGCCACGGAGTAAGAAGGAAAGAAAGACATATAGAATAAAGAGAGGTTAAAAACCCCAGAGTGTAGTTAAAGTGTAGTTAAAGAGAAATGGGATAATTTAAGTTAGAAAAGCTGACTAGAAACAAGCCAAGTTAAGGCTAGGCATTCTCTGTGTATTTATTTGGGAACTGGGTGGCAGGCCCCCAAAGACTTAAAATAAAAAATTCAACTACAAGCATCTGTGTCTTTAAAAATGTGATTGATAATGCTAAACTGCCATTCAAAGACATCACATGAATGTTATGATTGCTGAGGCTGATCCAGAAACACACAGCTGCCATTAGCTCCTTATTTGGTATATGAGTGAGAGAGAGACAAAGGTAGAGAGACAGAGACAGAGAGACAGAGTGTGCATGTGTGGGGAGTCCACGGAGTTGCTTTCTCCTTCCACCAAGTGGGTCCCAGGGATAGAGTTCAGGTTGTCAGGCTTGGTGGTTCTACCTTTTAAAATAATGTTGGATAGCTGCATAGTGCTCAGAAAGTCACAAAATTTACATCTCCACAATAATAAACAAGCATGTCATTGTGACATTAATAAAAACACTGATCTTTGAAGGATGACATGGAATAACCTTGCTACCTTAATTAACTTAATCATGGCTGTGGCTGATGTCCTTTCCCCCAGGGAACTGGTTGTCTCCAGGCATACTCTTTTTGTGAAGACAGGGTCTCAGTATGTAGCCCTGGCTGGCCCTGGAACTTACTGTATAAACCAGGCTGGGTCAGAACTCACAGAGAGCCTTCTGTTTGTGCCTCCCACATGCTGGGACTGCAGGTGTGCACCATCATTCTCATTAAGGCATGATGAGGCCTACAGAATATTTGGTTTTGTTTGTGTGTTTTAATTTAGTTATGGGTTACTTTTATGCTACTTTCTAACAGCTGTGAATATCTTTGTTTCCCTTAGATAACCTTCTCTAATGTCCCATTCCAGGAGAGAGACGCCTGGGTCAACAATGTGAACATTTTATGACTGATGGCCTTCTCAAGGGACAAAACAATGCATAGCATTGGCACTGTTAATAAAAAATTCTCTTTTGCTAATTTTATAGTTTAAAAAACAGTCTTAGTTTCCTTTCTATTTTAATTGCCAGCAAGGTAGAATGTCCTCATATATATTTGTTTATTAACAGTATTTTTGCTTCTCTGATCTGCCTATTCCCTCTTCTCTCCTCACTTGTTTGAGGTACATGGTACATCCCTTCACAAAGGAAATAAGATACTGTCTTATCTGGGAAACTTCTATCTCCACAGGCCCCATGACCTTCTGAGATACTATTGACTGCCACTAGATTATATAAGGCAACCTTGCATGTGAGAATGTGGGGGAGGAAGCAGTGGAGAAGACTTAGATGGTGTGGTGTGGAGATGTAGGAAAACAGAATGAAGGACTAATAGACAACAGTTGGGGTGCAGAGATGGAGCTGTGAGCCAGGGAAAACATCTCAGGCAGCACAGACAATGAGGATGCTCCAAGTGCCTCATCTTCCTGTTTGAAACCCTAGGGTCCTCGTTAACTTCTGTTGATGAGCTACCCAGACCAAAAGCAACTTAGGGATGAAAGGGCTCACTGTAGCTTACAATTACAGGTTACAGTTATTTTGGGGAAGTCAAGGCAAGGACTTGAAAGAGATAGTTGCAGCCACAGCTGTGAGTGGAGAATGAATGCACACATGCCTGATACTCAGCCTGCTCCCTTCCTCTTACACAATCCAGGGCCCCAACCCTGGGAGTGGTCCTGTTCACTTTTAGCCTAGTTCTTTCTACATCAATTAACATAACTGAGATAATTTCTCACTGAGATTGTCTTCTCATGTGACTCTAGATTGTTTCATGCTGGCAGTGGTGACCAGTGTAGCCTTGAGGGGTGTGTGTGTGTGTGTGTGTGTGTGTGTGTGTGTGTGTGTGTAAAACTTTCACCAGGGGAGTGCTGCACACAGATTGAGGCTGGGATGAGAGAGGGTTACATCTAGGAGTCACCAAGGGCTACCATCTTCTTCGATTAGACAGTGATCAAGTTTCACCACCGTTTAACAGTTAACTAGATCTACTTAACAATGCGTTTTTTGTCTTTTTTTTAAAATTTATTTTAAACTCTGTGTGTGGAGGTGGGATTTGTGCACATGTGTAGGTACCTCTGGAAGTTAGAAGAGGGTGTTGGCTCCTCTGGACCTAGAGTTGCAGACAGCTGTGAGTCACCCAGCATGGTTACTGGGATCTGAACTCTGCTTTCAGCAAGAGAAGTAAGTATGCACTCCTAACCACTGAGCCGTCCCTCCAGTCTCTAATTTGTATTTCATTTATTATTAATTTTCACATATAAAGAGATTTTATTTATGACTTTTCATATAAGCAAATGCGTGTAGACATACATGTGTGTATATATGTATGATTGTATGGTGTAGATCCAGAACATGTGTTTGTTCTGAGATAGGGCCTCCCTGTGTAGCCCAGAATGCTTCAAACACAGTAGACACACACACACACACACACACACACACACACACACACACACACTCACGCACATGCCTCTACCTCCAAGTGCTGGGATTACATATCCAATTTATTACTGCTTTCTATACTAGTGGTGCGTGCCCATGTATATATATATATATATATATATATATATATATATATATATTCACCTTTTGCAGAGAATTTACCTTTTTCTTTTCTGAATATTAATTTGTAAATTGATCCTTAATAATCCTTACATTAGTCAAGGTACCAGACATTGTCATAATCCCCACAAATCTGAAATCTAATTTGCCACTTATCTTCACATTTATTTATTTTATTTTAGTATTTCACTGTTGCTGAAATCCATAGAGCTGAAGACTATGATCAGTGTACATTCCAGAATAACCCACGTGTCTATCAGGACACGTGATGGTTCTATTCCCCTGGTTGGCTGTTTTCCCTGTGTCCCTCCCACCCCTTCTCAGTCTGCCCTTCTGTGCCAGAGGCAGATTCCTATCGCCATAGATCAGCCTTGCTGCTCCAGCATCTCACATAAAACCAACTGTGAAGCCGGACTGCTCTGTGTCTGGCTTCTTTTGCTCTACGTGAAGTGTTGGAGCTTACCCACGTCGTTCCTGTTGAGGCACCGTTCTATTCCTTTTTATTGCCTAGTGACAGTCCATTGTGTGAGCAAGGCACAGCCTTTGCATTCTTTCTCCTGTGGATCGACACTGGGGATATTTCTAGAATGTTTTGCTGCTATGAATAATACTCAGGTGGATTTTCTTGTGCAGACCTTTTTGAGGACGTTCATTCTTATTTATCTTGGGTAAACACCAAAGCACAGACAGGCTAGATGTCATCGGAAATGCACATTTAACTGCTTTGGAAACTGCACTGCTGTTTTCCAGAGAGATGGCAGGCACCATGTCATTCCGCCCCCAGCAGCATGTGCACTTTCAGGCTCCCATAGCTTTGCCAAAATACAGTGTTAAAAATGGTTTTAAGTTTTAATTAATCTGGTGGGCTATAGCGTATCTCATTGCTATTGTAGTTTCCTTTTTTTTTTTTCTGATGACTTTTGATATTGAATACTTTTTCTTGTTTTTATTGTCTGTTCATATTTTATTACACTCAATATAGAGACAAAAGCCTTTTATGTACTCAAGTTTAGAGATTTTTGTTTTGTTTTGTTTTTCGAGACAGGTTTCTCTGTGGCTTTGGAGGCTGTCCTGGAATTAGCTCTTGTAGACCAGGCTGGTCTCGAACTCACAGAGATCTGCCTGCCTCTACCTCCTGAGTGCTGGGATTAAAGGCATGAGCCACCACCGCCCGGCAAATTTAGAGAATTTTTTAAGTACAAATTTTATTGCATGTATGTATGTATGCATGTATGTATGTATGTATGTATGTAATTAGGTTGTTTTGAGGCAGTTTCATACCCCGTATCCCAGGCTATCCTTGAAACTGACTGTATAGCCCAAGCTGGCCCCACACTTGCAGCAATCCTCCAGCCCCTGTCCCTTAAGTGCTGGGATCACAGGCATGAACTAGCATGCCTGACAATTTTATTGCTTCTAAACTAAGGAATCTTCCTTAATATTAAAAGCCACTAAGTGTTTTTAGTTGTATTTTTCTAGTATTTTATTGGCAGGAATCTTAAACACAGTTTTAAATCGTGAAGACTCTGTAGTGACCTTTGTGCTGCTGTGACCCAAATACTGGACAGAAACCATTCATGGAAGAATTATTTTGACTCATGGTTCCAAAGGGTCTCAGTCTATCACAGTGGGGAAGGCATGCTGGTGGCCAGAGTGGTGATGGCAGCTGTTTACATTGTGATGGACCTAGATCCAGGGGAGAGTCTAGCCTCCGCAGGCTCTCCCCTCCCCTAGTAACCTTCCATCATACAGGTCCTACCTCCTAAACTTCACAGCTTCCTCAAAGATCACACCAGCTGGATAAAAAGCATCTAAAATATGAGCCTGTGCCGTCTACTTCAATCTCAACCACAGCAGGAATGACTTGCCCTTGAGTAGTGGACTGACTGAGACACATGCTAAATAAAAATAATTCATTCCTTCCCCTGCTTGTTTGATCTACTGCATTTACTTTAAAGTGACTTTTACATATAATTGGATCAATGTCCAATCCACTGCTACTGTTCGTATGTTTTCCCAATAGTATGTGTTTTCAATTGTCAGGGCTACCTTTATTATTTCTTATTTTTCAAATGCTTTTTGGCTATTTTAGCTTAGTTATTTGTCTGAGCTGATGGTTGCATGGTGAATAATGGTCTCTCTCTCCTTCTCCCCACCAAAGATATCCACATCCTAATACCTGGAGCCTATGAATACACTGGCTTGCCTAGCAGGGAGATTTTGCAGATGTGGCTAACTGAAGGACCTTAGAAAATGAAGGTCATTCTGGGTTATATGGATGGGCCCTGTGTGACCACAAGAATCTTTCGAAGATGGAGACAGGAACAGGATTAGGAGAGAGACACTGGGGATGCGGGTAGAAATTGGCATTAGATAGTCACATATCAAGAAATGCTGGTGGCCTGCAAAAGCCAGAGGAGACAGAAGCAGCTGCTCTGCTACATCTGGGCCCCTCCTCACCCCATCCCACCCCCAGCCTGCAGACACCGTGGTTTCAGCTTCCCTAACGTTCACCTCCCACTGCTGGCTCTCCAGACTTACAGAAGAATGACAGGTTGTAATAGCAACAGGAAACAGTAAGCTAACTAAAAGATTGTTTTTAAGCCAGGCATGGTGGCTCATGCCAGCAATCACAGCACTTTCAGGCTAAGGCAGGAGGATTGCCATGAGTTCAGGCCGGGGTGGGGGTGAGGGGAAGGTTGGGTTGCTGAGGGACATTTTGCTTCTAAGAGCTAAAAAGGAGAATGGGAGGTGGGCACAGGGTATGGAGGAATGGTGGAGAGGTGCAGTCCTGTAATCCCAGCACTTGGGAGGCAGATGCAGGTGGATCTCAGTGAGTTGGAGGCCATGGGTTACATAGTGAGACCCTGTCTAAAAAATAAATAAATGAAAATAAGAAGGAATGTGGGGGAGAGACGGGGAGGAGGGGGAAAGAGTCAGGGAGGAGGGAGAAGAGGTGTGAAGGAGGAGCTGTAGTAGCAGCAGCATTTACTTGTAATCTCAGCAGCTTGGAAGGTCGTAATGGGAGCATTGCTTGGATCCAGGAATTTAGGACTATCTTGGGCACTGTCTTAGTTATGGTTTCTATTGTTGTGAAGAGATACCATGACCACAGCAACTCTGATAAGGAAAACATTTAATTGAGGTGGCTCACTTACAGTTTCAGATGTTTAGTTCATTATCATGGCGGGGAGCATGGCAGCACGCAGACAGACACGGTGCTGGAGAAGCAGCTGAGAGTCCAACATCTTGTGCAGGCAACAAAAAGTGGACTCAGACACTGGCTGGTATCTTGAACATATGAGACCTCAAAGCCTGCCTCACAGTGACACACTTCCTCTAGCAAGACCACACCTACTTCAATAAGGCCACACCTTCTAATAGTGCCGCTCCCTATGAGATTATGGGGGCCAGTTACATTCAAACTACCACAGGCCGCCATAGTGAGACTCTGCCTCATAAAAAAAGTAGCACGTGTTCTGTTGCGGTTTTGGCTAGAACTGTGGTAAACAGTGCATGATTTGTAAAGAGTGGCAATAGTTGCATTCTTCTTGCATGTGACTTCCCCAGAAGAGTTCTAGTGTCACTGTGCAAGATTGCCAGCTGGTGACAGTAGGCTCCACAGAGGAAGGCCCGAGACCAAAGTTTGAGGACAAGCAGTTTATCTGAAAGGCCATCACTGAAGACTCACAAAGAGAGTTAGAAAGAAGGCCAGGGAACAGAGAGTTGCTAATGAGGAGATGTGATCCTGCAAGTGACCATTTCAGGTGACCCATGTTGCCTCTCACTGGGAACTCTGGGAAACCACATAGAACATGTGCTTCAGGGTCATCTGGGTCTTCTCTAGGGAGTGCATGCATTACCTGAGTACTGGGAAAACACCATCAAATCACCAGGTGAGCCTTGGCTGCAAGCACTCTGCCTGAGAACTGGTTTCCCTACCTGGGGTCCCAGTGCCCCCACTTCTGCCTCCTTTCTAGGAGGAGCTGGACTAACTGCACAGAATCTGGCAGACAAAACAGCTACCCATATAGATGTGGCAGGTAACTTGTCCCTGACCATTGTGACCAACACCTGACTTCCAAAAAGTTCTTGGACCTAGGATTTATCTTGCCTGCCAGGACTTCAGGCAGGTTATAGCTCTGGAGATTAAAAGTATCCTCCCGGCAGTCCCAATGTCAGGCAGACTTGTGGATTCCCAATTCCTTGCTCTTGGAAAGTGTAGGGTAAAAGCGCTGAAGTGTGTATTATGACACTACTTTCCAGAGTTCCCCAGGGCATGGGAACTTGACATCACATCCTTTATTGTCTGCTTTCTTATGCTAGTCAGCTTTCTGTTACTATAATAAATATTTAAGGCAATCAACTTATAAAAAAAAAAAAAACAACAGTATTTTGCATATAGTGTCAGAGTTCCAACCCATGATTGGTTGGCTTTTCTGCTTTGGGGTCTGGGGCATGGAGGCACATTGCCCTGAAGACTGAACCTGTGGACAAACATGTAGATATTGTTATTCTTTTTTGTTTAAGCTGCAGCTGCTAATAAAGAAAGGAACAACGAATAAGCAATCCACGTGGAGTTTATTTACCAGAGAGGGGGGGAGAGGGGGGATAGGCAGTCAGCCAACCCTAGGGGAGCCGAGAAAAAGAGAGAGCGAGGGGTGTGGGACAGGACCTTTTAAAGGGAAGGTTGCATATGCGCAGTAGGGCAAAGGTCGAAAGGCATGGAGGGTGAGTGAGTGCCCAGGTTGTTAGGGGGCGGGGTTAGGGTCATCCAGGTGTTTTGTTCTTACAGACATCATGGCAGGAATGTGTGGCAGAGCAAAACTGCTCACCCCATGGCCAGGAGGCAGAAAGAGTAGAGGAAGTCAGTATCGTTCCATGATCCCCTTTAAAGATGGGCCCCTTTAACCTCAAACCCACCTATTAGGCTGCTGTCCCTTCCTAGAGAACTAAGTCTTGGGGGACACTAAAGATCCAAATGGACCACATCTCTCCCCTCTTACACCCTATTCCCCAATAGGCATTTTTTTTTCCTATGGTAACATTCTGAGTAAAATCTTATCTTTATGTTCACTATCTGGACTAGCCCAAGCCATCAAGATGTCAAGTACTGGACTGAAATGACCAGAGACATGTGGTGGAGATATTCTAAACACAGAGATCAGAGGCAGAACTGCTGAGCCGGGAAATGGGGATTTTTGCATCAGGTGTAAGCTGAGAGGAACCTGGTTCCTGTCCACCCTGTTTTCATGGTTCCCTAACCACCAACCCCACCCCTAAGCCAGTCACTACAGCTTCTTCTCTGGGTCTGACCCTGAGACAAGGATCCTATTTGTGGCTCTGACCCCTTGATTCCTAGGAGGAGCAGAGACATCTGGAAGGAGTTGGCTCAGCAGGATCTGAGGCCAGCTGGGCTTCAGTTAGGAGGAGAGCTGAGAACCAATGACTCTCCACTGAGAGTCAGCACATTCCTATGGTGGACAGACTTCAGTATAGACTGAGGCATGGCCCCGGGGAAGCTGTTCAGCTGGGTCCCCTCTAGTCACCATGGGGATGGAGAGAGTGGAGCCGCTCAGGAGCCATAGTCCGTAAAAACATGGGTACCACAACACAGGATGAAGTGCCTTCAGATACCCTGACACTGTCATTTACAGTACAATCAGAACTCCTCTGAAGGGCTGGTGCTCGGGAAGAGAAACTGATTCAGAATCAGGGGGCCTTGGACATTTAATGAGGCACCAAGAGCCCATAAAGATTTAGATAAGAATGATTTGCCCATTTAGGATGCTGGATCTGAGAGCAGCGGTGGTGGTACACGCCCTTAATGCCAGCACTCGGAGGTAGAAGCAGGCAGATCTCTTGTGAGTTCGAGACAAGCCTGGTCTACAAGAGCTATTTCCAAGACAGCCTCCAAAGCCACAGAGAAACCCTGTCTCGAAAAAAACAAAACAAAACTAACTAACTAACTAACTAACTAACTAACTAACTAACTAAATAAATAAATAAATAAAACTGGGATGCCCGATCTGTTTCACTACCTCATCTAAAGGATGCTGCCACTCTCTGAACCTCTCTGAACACTTCTGAGATGTTGCAGGAACCCATGGGTGCAGAATTCCCAGACTGTCCAATTAGAAAGTATTGGCCATTTGCCTGTCTGAAA
Organism: Cricetulus griseus; assembly: GCF_003668045.3. NCBI lineage: Eukaryota > Metazoa > Chordata > Mammalia > Rodentia > Cricetidae > Cricetulus > Cricetulus griseus. The sequence goes on along the minus strand of NC_048595.1, from coordinate 97,833,144 downwards.
CTCCACTTGAAATTTAGTTTGCCTCAGATCCTGGGAAGTCAGACCTTTAGAGGTGGTTAGGGCTCTGCAACATGAATAGATTCCCCATTAGTGTGACTAATGGATTTAACAGGCTCTCATTAACTCCGAAGCAGTTCTTCTGTCCACATTTGTTGGCCTGGGTCTCTCAAGTGCATCCTTCCTCTTGCCATGCAGTGCCCTGGGCCACCTCGGAACTCTATCGGCAAGAAGGCCTTTGGCAGATGCAACCTCTCAACCTTGAACCCTAGCCATGAGCTAAAATACAATAAACTTACTTTCTTTAGAATTTAGCCAGTCTGCAGTATTGTATGACTAGTAACTGGGGAACAGTTAAGGCACTAGTTGCCATGAAGGAGATGTTAGGAGTTACAAGTTGGAAATGTCTTTACAGAAAGGGAAACTGGAGCGAGAGAAATCTTGTTCAAAGTCAGTCAGGGTTGAAGACATTGCTTAGTGGTTAAGAGCATTGCCTGCTCTTCCATAGGACCCAGGTTTGATTCCCAGCACCCATTTGGCAGCTCACAACAGTCTGTTACTCCAGTGTCAGAGGATCTGATGCCCTCTTCTGGCTTCTGTTGGGACCAGTCATATATGTGGTACACATACATACATACAGGCAACACACACACACACACACACACACACACACACACACACACACACACACAGTGCTGCCTGAGATTATTAATACCAGAGAGAAGTCCAGGGGCCAGGGGAAGAGGCAGTTAGGTCCCAGTAGGAGGAAAACTGGCACATTGCTTCCTGGAATGTGAAGGATGATCTAGAGAGCATGAAAACACAAATAGTATCTTCTGGGGCTTTAAACCCTGAGCATTTGAATTCCATTTTCCTAAATGCAAATATGTATTAGGACACCTTCAGAATTTTTTAACCGTCTGCTCAGCAATTAAGAAGGAATCTATTAATACATGGTGACTGAGTCGTGAGATGGATTAAAAGCTGTGTCTGTGTTAAGCTGAGACATTCCCGGGGTCTGGAAACAAAGGGTGAGAAAAAAGACATTGTGTGCATCTAGAAAACTAAGGGCTTGGAGGGACCCTTTGGCTCCAGCAGGACATCTCAAATTCTTTTTGCACTCACAGGTTTATGTTTATTGTGAAAAAAAAAAAAAAACAGAGGAGAGGGTAGACCCATATGTAGAACAACAATGACTACCCGTTACGCACTGCCCCAAACCTCCCCAGAATAACTTTTATAAAATTGGGGTCAGCTTTCCCCAGAGTGTCTGTGTTTAATAGTCTCCAGAGAGATGAACTCGGATGGTTGCTTTACAATCCACTGAAAGGCTGTGGCATAATTTATGAGCCTGTTTCTGGGTCATTTCCAACTTTTCAATATTACAAATAGCATGATGATGAATGCCTTGGTGTGTAAATCTCAGGCACTACCTCTGACAGGCTGTGCTCTGTTCCCAGCCTAGCTGCCTTCCTACCCTCTGGCACAGGCCCCAGCCCCAGCCCGAGGCCCAATCCCAGCCCCACCCCAGCTCTTGGCCACAGCCTCAGCATCCTGGAGGAAGACCTAACAGGGTAGAGGAGAAGGCCGGGATCTGGGATGACTGCCTAACTCTGGTCCTTGACCAAGTGCCTCTGCCTTTATTGACCTCAGTTTTCCCAGCTGTAAATGGTTATTGGATTTTTATTTTAGTTAAAAAAAATTGTGATTAAGAAGAGAATCAGTATAGAAGCTCATTATGTATAACAACCAAAGGGCTGGAGCTATGGCTCAGCGGTGGAACACTAGCCTCACACGTGTGAGACCCTAAATTTAATCCTTGGCACCACCAAAAAAGAAAGAAAGTAGACAGACCAAACATTTGAGGTTAGCTTGGGCTACATGGCAAGACCCTGTCTCAGAACAAACAGATCACGATGATAACAAAAATCAGGCAGCAACAAGCAAAACCAAGAAAGTGGACCCGGGGCCTGACTGCTGCCTGAGCAACCATTCTTTCTTTCATCCAACAAAAACTGATGGCCTTATACGTGTTGCACTAGGTGCCTGGGAGAGTCTGAGTAGTATGTTTAGATGCTTGGGTGAGTGCCCCAGGGCGTTGCTGACTTTCCTCACTAAAACTGACACCATCCACCTCCTGCTTTGTTTTTATGACATCCATCATTTATATTCTTCATTGTCTGCTCCCCAGCTGGTTGGGTTGCCCCAGGCTCTGTCTGTTCTAACTCACAGTCCTGTCTGATTCAACCTTCACTAGTGTCCCTCCCTCCCCCCCAACCCCAGCTCTTGTGGCCATCTGGGTCCTGCACATCCTGCCTGGGACCTGCCAACTCTAGAAAGTCCTTTGCTGTAGTCATTGTTTGTATGCAGCCACAGTGTTGAGCTCTTAGGATATGGAGCAGCATGCTCAGAGCCTGGCCTGCATCAGTCCGCTCTGTTCTTACAACCCAAACTGCCATTTTACAGAGGAGAAACTGGAGGCAGAGTGCTAGGCACTTCCTAGGCTGTGGTCCATACACATCCCCTGTACTCACTCTTAAACCTCCTCATACTGGAAAGACCAAAATTCCTACCTGGCACAAATAGAGGACTCTTCCAATATTGACGTGTGCCCTTCCATATGCCCAGTCATCTGGAACCCATCAAGGTATCCAGCAGCTCCAGGAAAGAGGCCCCACCGTGGCGGGGGCAAGCCATGATTCTGGTCCCCTGACATGTGTCTCTCTGGACTGCAGGTCCTAGACTGATCTGACTGTGACAGTCATGGCTGATCCAGAATTGAGGCCACTGTCTCTGGGAGCCTTGTGCATGAAGTCATCAAATCCTTTTGCCTGATGTTATTAAAATCTTTAGCAAGTGTCATGGAGAGTAGGTACTAATGAAGTTGCTGAGATTTCTACCTTTCAAACTGGGAAAGGGTGGGTATGAATAGTTGGGGAGGGGGTCCTGGTTCCCAGTCCAGGCTTTGCTACCCGCCAGTGGGTGATTGTAGACATGACTCCTTGCTGTGGGATATTCCTTTACACGGCATGAATATATGTTGCTATGATTGGTTTAATAAAGAAGCTGACTGGTTAATAGCTGAACAGAATAAGGTTAGGCAGGAAAATCAGACTAGGAAAATGCTGGAGGAAAGAAGGGCAGAGTCTGGACTTGAATGCGAGATGGAGAGGGAGCAGGAGATGACTATGCCATGCTAATAAGGTACTGCCACACGGTGGAGCATAAATAAGGAACATGGGTTAACTTAAAATGTAAGAGCTAGTTAGTTACAAGCCAGAGCTATTGGCTGGCAGGTGTAATTAATATTAATCCTTTGAGTGATAATTTGAGAGTGGTTGTGGGACAAAAAACAAAACAAAACAAAACTCTGTCTACAACCCCTCCACCTTGATAGTTAAATTTTGAACTTGCGAAGTCAAGGTTTGGTCTCACATGTGCTTGGAAGTTGTCATCTGCCAGCCTGCATCCCTTCTCCTGCAGGTTTGAAGTGGGCAGTGATGGCATCTGTGATTCACCTTGTCCACTGGCTAGTGAAATCCCTGTCCAGGGACCATGTCTGAATCGCCTGCCTCTTCTAGGGCCCAGCAGCACAACTCATCTGACTTCTGATTGAATGGGGAGGGGAAGAGCCTGTGGGCAGGGGCTGGCTGGCCACTGTCACCACCTGCCCTTCCAGTTTGGTAGACTTCAAGTCTTAGAGATGGGCTGTCAGGTATACTGTCTGTTGTGTGTGACCTCACTAAGATTTCCCTGTGTGAGTCAGGGTTTGTCTGGGCCACGGCAGACAGTGGCACCCTAGGCTTTTGTAATCAGCTTCAAGATCTGTCTGCTTAGACATCTTGGGCTTCTGGGGCTCAGGGAACCATTTAAGTTCCTCTCTGTGTCCACAGAGTCCAGTGCAAGACATGAGTCAGTGCTCAGTGTGTGGGGCTTTGCTACCTACCTTCCCTCTATTCCCATTTAGCTTTGTTTAATCATTCCCTTATTAATGGTTACTAAGAGTCAAGCTGGCCATCGGCTTGCTGCAAGGTGCAGCGATAAAACAGCCTCAGTCCTCAACAACAGGTGCTCTTAGTGTGTGGCCAAGGGCAGTCTGAACCTGTCAGCCTGAATTTATTGTAGAGCAAGTACACTATTTGGGCCATTGTAACAAAACCCACAGAAATGGGTAGCTGATAAATAGCAACAGTTTTTGGTTGGGAGGCAGGGTCTCTATGTTGTTCTGCCTGTCCTGGAACTTACTGTGTAGACCAGTTTGGCCTTGAACTCGCAGAAATCCTCCTGCTTCTGCCCCCTGGGTGATGGGATTAAGGCATGTGCTCCCATGCCAGGCTCAGCAGAGATTTTTCTCACAGGCCAGGAAGTCCAGGGTGATCAAGTTGTCAGCAGATACTGTCTGGTGAGGACTCTCCTTCGGGTCCATAGACCACACCTTCTTGCTATATCCTCACTTGATGGGAAGGACAAATGAGCTCTCTGAGGTCTCTTTGGTAAGGACATTAATGCCATTCCAATCTCAAGAACCCGTTCACTCCCTAGGCCCATGTCCTGATAGTATAGTGTCTCTGTGTCCATGGGCTGGGGAGCTTGGCTTTGGGGGAGGGGATGCAGGCATTCCCAGCAGTGTGCTTTGGGTGTGATGGAGGATAGTGGAAGGCTATGTTCTGAGGAGGGAGATAGTAGTGCAGCATGACCCAAACCTGAGTCCCGGGCCCTGGAGTCAGACTCTTCAAATTTCAGCTCTGCCACTTGCTAGCCATGTGGCTTCAAACAGGTCATTCAACCTTAGCTCCTCATTCTTCTCATTTGTAAATAAGTGACAAAGGCAAGGGTGTCAGAGCAACACCAACACGTGTCAGGTGATGAGTCGTCAATAGATGTGAACAACAAGAAGATAGATGGCTTCTACTTTTGAACAGGCCACAGGGAAGAGGAGAGTTCTGGAACCTCTGTGGACTGGGGGCAGGTGTGCCCCTGGACATCTCTTCAGGATTCAAGATTTCTCTCACACATTGTGCATTGGTGACATAGGGACAGATAGAGGTGGAGAGGGGTAAGCATTTGTCTCAGGACAGCATTGAAGCTTGGTCCAGATGGGGCTCCCTGATGCCTGCTTGTCATTTAAGGTCTGCATAACCTGGCCTCAGTTTACCTCCTCATTCACTTCTCTCTTCTTGGACACAGACTATCTACAACCTACAGAGAGCAGGAAGGACCTGCTGTGGTTGGGTTTCCTTCAGTTGCTCTAACAATCACTCAACTGTAGTGACCTAGAGGATGAGGTTGATGCCCTTGTAGTTTTGGAAGTCTGAAATCTAAGCTGGGTCTTACTGGGCTAAATTCTGTTCCCCAGGACACCTGAACAGGGAGACACTTCCCTGCCTCTCCCTTTCTGGTAGCTGCAGCATCTCTTGACTTGTGTCTGTACTCTCCCATCTACACTGGTGATCACATGGCTTCCTCCTCTGCTGACAAGTCTTCCCCTGCTTTCTTTTATCACAGGGCATTCAGATAACCATCTCAGGATTCTTGACTTCATCCCACCCTCAAAATCCCCTTTCCATCTAATGTAACATTTCCAGGGTCCAGGGTGAAGCTCAGGGATAGAGACAGATAGAAACAGCACCCTGCCTGGTGCCCAAGGGCCTGGGTTCAACCCTCGACACCACCAAAACAGTAAAATAACATCTGGGGCTCCAAGAATCGGGAGTGGATACCTTTAGTGGGCCACAGAGTCAACAGCAGAGACTGCAACCAACTGGTGTGGGGGCAGCTTCTTCCCAGGATACTGTGCCGGATACTCACAAGTATTAATTTCTTGCAGGAGCTCAGTGAAGCAATTACTAGTTCTAGTCCATTCATCTGTTACAGAAACCGAGAGCTGAGAAGTACTGGCTACTCCTGTGTTGTGTGACCAAACCACATAACAGAAACAACCTGAAGGAAGGAGGCATTGTTTTGGTTCGCCATTTCAAAGAGTTTAGTCCTCCACAGTGGGGAAAGTAATGGCAGGCGCCAGCAGCAGTGACCTACTAGTTAGACTCTACGTCCTCAAGATTTCACAGCCCTTTAAAACAGTGCAACTCCACCCAGGAACAGGCGCCCGAAACACATCTGTGGGGAAATTTCAGATTCAAATCATAATACTGGGCCTGGGTCTACTGGATGGTGGGGGCAGGACCACAACTCCAGCAGGCCTCGTCTGTCCAGGCACCCAGCACACTCAGCTCAGCAAGAAAGAGTGTCTTAGTGATCACCTACCCCCATTCTTTCACTATACAAGTGGGGAAGTCAAAGCTGGGAAAGTTGAGTAGAGTTACTCAGTAAGTTAGAGGTAGGACTGGAAACTGGTCTAAGCTTCTAGTCACACCCTCACAGCTCTTCTGAGAAATGGCCATACATGGGGATACAGCACACAGTAGGGCCAGGGTACCTGTTTACTTGTTTGCTTTCTGTTGTTATCATACACGTGGTATTAAAATCAGCCCTCATGGGCCCACCACCTATCTTGGAACCAGAATTTCCCACTAATCTTGCCCATGTCTGAGTGCCTCTTCCTTATTTTACCTTCTTGCCTCTCTTGGAGGTGAGCACAACTCAGATTCTGGCATTTTCATTTCCTTACCATTTTGTAATAATTTAAACTTATATGTATATATTGCATATATGTGTGTCTGATCTTCATAAAAATATTATCAAGCTGTATAATATTGCCTTCTGTGAATGGCTCTTTACCATGCCATCATTAGAATCTATCTCTGTTGATACCTGTAGCTTACTTCATTCATTTTCCATGCTATGTAATATATTGTTGCAAGAAACATTACATGTCATTTATTGTTCTGGTGATAGGCATTCAGTTTGCTTCTGATACTCTGTTATCACGGATAAATGCTCTTAGGAATGTTTTTGGGATGTTTCCCAGTGCACAGACAGGACATCCTTACACTTACAAGTGGAATTACCTGATACAATAGTGTGTGAATGTGGAATCTGGTTTGAGTTGTATCCTTTCCCTTCTAATCCAAGGGAACCTCTATTGCCCCCTACCGGCGGAGTCGAGAGCGCCCCCGTCTGTGGAATTTACAAAGAGGTCTTGGAGGGGTTGAGGCTGGATGAGAGCGACTAATGAGAAATATGTGATACTGGTGTCAGCCTAACAGAAAGCAGAGAAAGTCTGAAGGTGGCCCACGGGGACGTCTGTGCTTCAAGGTTGGTCCCCAAGGATCTCTTCCTTTGTGGCCTCATCTTCCTGCTACAGAAGCTCATCTGCGTGTGGAGCCTTCTCGCAGGCTCTTCTGAGCACCTTTCTGCCTATGCAAAGCCCTGCTGTGGCCTAAGGCCCATCTCAAACGCTCTTCCTAGGTCTAACCCTCTGATTTCTCCAGCTGGAGAGATTAAAATCTCCTTTAAGCAGCCAGCGTGACACCTTTGCTTGCTCAGAATCCTCACTTTACTAGAACCAATGCTCAACCAATGCTCAACCATCTTAGGGTGGGTACTGGGATGACCGCGCCCCAGCCGCGCACGCTTAGGCTTTTATGCACATCTTCCTAAATTTTCTCTGGTGCACCTTGATCTATGTAGCTCGTGTCGATATTGCATCTGAAGTTTTGTTGTTTTTGAGACAAGGTCTCATGCATCATCGGCTCAGGCTGACCTGGGACTCATTATATAAAACTTTTTTAAAAATAGTTTTTAGAGCCGGGCAGTGGTGGCGCACGCCTTTAATCCCAGCACTCGGGAGGCAGAGGCAGGCAGATCTCTGTGAGTTCGAGACCAGCCTGGTCTACAAGAGCTAGTTCCAGCACAGCCTCCAAAGCGGGTGTGGGGGGGCTAGTTTTTAGAGACAGGGTTTCTCTGTGTAGCCCCGGCTGTCCTGGAACTCGCTCTGTAAACCAGGTTGGCCTCAATCAAACTCAAAGAGATCCTCCTGCCTCTCTCTGCCTTTCAAGTGCTGGGAGCAAATTTGTGCAAACCTTCTTACAATAATGACAAGAGTGAGTGAGAGTGAGAGAGGACCACAGGACAATCTGTAGGAATCTGTTCTCTCCTTCTACCGATGGGCATGGTGACTATCTCAGCCTTTCAGGCTTGGAGGCAAGTGCCATGTACCCGCTTAGCTATTTCACTTGCCTGACAGGTAGTTCTTGAACTCATGAAGACCCATGTGCCTCAGTTTCCCAAATGCTGTATCTGATATTTTTAAAAAAACCTTTTCCCCACCAAATTGCTTCATATCACCATCTGTTTGTTTTGAGGATAGGCTCATTTAGCCAAAGGTGATCTCAAAATCACTAAGTGGTGAAGGTTGGCCTTCAACTCCTGATCTTCTTGCCTCCAAGTGCTGGGAGGGTCATCATCTGTAGTAATTAATGGGTTGCACAAGGTTCCTTCACATGTCTTAAGGAACTGGTGTGGGCAGATGGTCCTTGGCTTATGATGGGATGTCGTCTGGAAAAGGGCCAAGGATGCATTCTCCCCAAACCCCCTGCTGGGCACAGTGCACTGTGTAGTACGGGCCATGCTGGCTCCACAACAGCCGTTTGGCTCTGTGCAGGGGCTTCCCTTTCCCTTCTTGATCATGTGACTGACCAAAGAGTCCTAGCCCAGAGAAAGACCAAAATGTATAACTAAAGGTTATGCTGGGCTTTTTTTCTTTTAACCACCAACCAGCTCCCAAATCATGATGCAGAGAGTTCTCATTAGTTATAAATGCTCAGCCTAACTGATCGAGGCTTCTTTCTGGCTACCTCTTTTAACTTAAATTAACCTGTTTCTCTTTATCAACCTTTTGCCCCAGGGATTGTTGCTTTTCTCACTTCTATCTTGCTTTCACTGCTTCTCTGTGTCTGACTGGCTGGTGCTTGCATGGCTTCTCACCCCAGCTGTTTCTCTAGTTCTCCTTCTTCTCTCACTCCTCATTCTTTCATGAGCCTAGATTTTTCCTATTTATTCTCTCTGCCTGCCAGCCCTGCCTTTCTCCTCCCTCGCTATTGGCTGCCCAGCTTTTCATTAGACCAATCAGGTGCCTTAGGCAGGCAAGATGAAACAGATGTACCATATACACCCTAGCATCATTAAACAAATGCAGCGTAGACAAAAGTAGCACACCTTTACACAGTTACAGTAGTATTCTGCAACATAAACAAATGCAACACTTCTTTGCCTAGGTCAGATAATATTCTACAACAAAAGATGTGTTTCTGCTGAGCACCAAAACAATCCTGGGGACAGCTCACAGGAACCAAGGGTGGAATGCAGGGGGATGCTGGTACCATATGGTTTCTGCTGTGTTCTTTGTCTGCTTTATCCTTCCTCTCCTTCCCCTGTCCACGGGGCAGAAAACACCCGAGGACCACACCCAAGCTTTGCAAGTGAACAGCCATACAGACCCAGATGGGACTCCTCCTGCAGTGTGAAGGAGAGTTGGGGGTGATCCTGAAACAGCTAGGCAGCACAGGTGGGACAGGGCCATGGAAAGATCATTCTGTGGTAAGGTTTTACATTGCTTCCCATTACATTTTACCAGCATCGTCCCATGCGGAGACCTTTTTCCTTATTTCGAGTTATTTTCTTTGGACCAGTTCTTAGGAGTGGAATGGGTGGGTCCAAAGTCTGTGCATTTTCACAATGTTTGCTATTACTGCCAAGTTGACTTTAAATGTTCTCTGCAGCTTTGCAACCACACTGCACAGGCAAAGGAGAGGCCATTTCACCGTCATAGTGAACATGGGCGTCAGGGTTTGAAATAGACTTTTTACTATTTTAATAACTGTAAAAAGGTATCTCACAATTTTTATTAGCACTTTTGTCTGGCTACTGGTATAGCTGTAGACTTTCTCATATATTTAGTTTATTAGAGAGTCCCCTTGTGAATTGGCTATGCCCATTTATCTAAGGTGCTTACCACATTCGGATTTAATTCCCTGGAACTAGGTTCACCACCAAACTTAAAAACATAAAAAACAATTCATAACTCCTGGGGCCCATGAAGTCATCTGAGAGCCTGATGCTGTACAACAGTTGATCTTGATTGTCAACTCAATGACATTTAGAATCATCCTGGATACGAATCTGTGGGCATATCTGTGAGGCAGTTTTTAGATTAGGTTACCTGAGGTGAGAAAATACACTCTGAATGTGTGCAGTACTATGGCACAGACTGAGCTCTGGACTGACAAATAAGAGAACCGGAGCTGAACAGCTGCATCCATGCCTCTCTGCTTCCTGACAGCCATGCAACATGCCTGTTGCCATGTGCTCCTGCCATCCCCACCTACCAAGATGGACAGTGTCCCCTCAGACTGTGAGCCCAAATAAACCCTTCTTCCTCCCTTACCTTATTTTCGTCAGGTATTTGCTCTCAACAATGAGAGAAATAACCAATATATCTAGTCTGCAGGCTCGAGTTTTACAACCCCTGCTTAGACTTTGGAGTCACAGAATATTGTAGTGGTCAGAAGAAAACATTTGGTCCCCTTGCCGACACCTGTGCTGAATCAGGACTTTGCCTGGCCTGGGTACAATCACTTCTGTTGGACCTCTGGGGTGGCCTGTCCCTAATAGGTTTGGGCTTTGGCTGATGTGACTGAACAAGGTGACCTATTCCTAGAGAAAGGATCCCTTTTCCCCAAAGGCTGGTTCCTGCATCCAAATTCTGTGTCCAGTGGCCTCCTATTGAGTTTGGGGTGACAGCAGAGACGGTGCAATCATGGTGTCAGCTCATGTGCACATCTCCGCTGAGAATTTTCTTGCATTGTAGAAGCTTTTTCCTTGTTACAATTGATTTTTTTGCAACAAAAATGACATTATTTTTTCAGCTGAATCTTGTATAGGGCAGTAAATACCAAATATAATTGCTTCCTCTCTCCTAAGACACCTCTGACCAAATCCGTAATCGGCAGCAGGCAAGAAACAAAGCTGCTATTGTCTCCAGAGCCTTCTGCCCATTCAGTGTTCAGTGACTAGAGAGGTTGTGTTATCTCCCTGTCTTCCCCTTGCTCTGTGAAGGGAGGCAAGCTAGGGCGAGGTGGGGAGTAGGGGCCAGTGTCCTGGGGCTCCTGATGTCTATGGGTTGTTTTCTACAGAGAACACCTGTGTCCTTAACTTGTTTCTCGTCGGGTTACAGGTTAGGCACCCAGGAGGGGTGAGAGCTCTTACCGGAGAGGTGTTGTTTTTCCTGGTCTTCATTGGGGATTTGAGAAGCTGGTATCCCTGTTGCTTGTACGAATAGTATGGCATTGTGGTGACAAAATACCTAAGAAGTAGTAGTTTAAGGGGGAAAGGGTTTATTTGATCTCATGCTCTGAGGAGTACAGCCTTTGAGCGTACAGTCTGGATTCTTTTCATGGCCAGAACTTTGCTGAGCCTGTATCTTGTTGATCCAAGGACAAGGTGGCCCTCTCTATTGCCCAAGGTTTACCCGGGCTCCACAGCAACAGGCAGCCGTTCTTTCTTTCTTCTGCTATAACAATGTCATGTTCCAGGTCTTTCAAAACTTGAACACGTACAGTGAATTCAGCCTGGCATGGTTTAGAATGCAGGCTCTGATTCAGTGGCCCTAGAGGCAGACCCTAGAGTCTGGGCCTCTGACTAGCTTGCAGGTGATGTCACAGCAGCTCTAGGTGCTGAGGTGTTAGCAGGCACAGCAGGGAGCTTCTTACAGACTCAGGGGGACCTTGTGGAAATCTCATTACCACCATGCTTGCCACACAATAGATGTGGAGTATGCGGAATGATTGACTGAACAATAGGCAATTAGCATTCAAGCTGCTAAGGAGTCCTGTAGGAAGGAAACCTGCTACTGTGAATATCTCAAATTTATTTTAACTGGAACCCAATTTTTGGAAATACTTATTAACATTTCATGGAAATAGTGCTTTGAAACAACAACTCTGGGAGGCCCTGGAATATTGTGGGAGCTTTAGCTCTGTAATGGGGAAACTCAAGCCTGGGTTTGTATTGGTGTGTCTGGTTCAGCAATTAGGTGAAATTGTTTCCCCACAGACCTTCCTGTAGCCCTGAGGGCCTGCAGACTCCTTCAGGGGTTGTATTTGAATATATTACAATACAGAGTGGAGCCAGTTACTGCTTGCTAAGGTGTTTGCTTTGTCCTCTTCCCCCGGCTATGCCCAAAAGGCCTCTGAACCCCTCTGGGCTCGGGAGCCTGAGGAATCTGCCAATTAGTATTGTGCTGTGGACTTGTTCAAATGTCTTTGTTCTGGGCTAAGGGGGTCAGGGTGTCTGGGGAAGAAACTGAAGGAAGGCTCTGTGTGGGGGTTTGAAGCTTGTGAAAGGGTTGAGTATCCTGAGGGGATAATGGTGACTAGGTTCAACCCTATAGCCCTTTCTCCTGGAGGAGAAACCTGACTTGAAGGATCTGCCTTTGCCAGTTTCAAGGGAAGGGGGGCAATTAGGGTAGGTGCTTTCCCCCTCTTCCTGGGAGCAACCCCACAGTTGCAATTCCCACTTGTCCACTCAGGAACCCTGTGCTAGTGACTTTTCTTGCTTCCCTGACCAAATACCAGGCCAGAAGCTACTGAGGAAGGATGGGAGAACTTGGTTGAGCTCACAATTTGAGGACACAGTCCATATGTCTGTGAAGGCAAGGAGGCATGTGTAGGAAGCAGAGTTGGGTTTCCATAGATTGAACTACTACTTGGGTACCGAACTCACAAGCTTCACTTTGGGTCTTCCCATCAACTCTGGGTCTCTTTGGAGAACCCCATGGGACCTTGTCCCTAGGCCAAAAGTCCCTTGGGGACTATGGCAGACAGTCTTAAGGACAAGAGGACAGATTCTTTTTATATAGCCACCGAATGAGATTTCCAAAAACTTAAACAAGGAGAGTTGATGAGAAAAGGAAACTGTAAGAGAGCCTGGAAATGTAATCACAGAATTAAGACCCGCCATTAATCCCTTGGAAAGATTAAGAAACTGAATCAGTGTGTAAAATATTCAATCAGTGTAGGAGCCTTCAAGGTTGAGAAAGCTCATCAAAAATGCAGAGGAAAAGATAAAGAAATTAAAAAGGCAAGAGGGGAGTTTATAGATGCAGAGAGGAGAGCAAAGAAGTGGGGTGTGGACACTCACTGCTTTAGAGGGAAGCCGTCATTCCACTGTGCGGGAGAGATCATCTCAGACCCAGGGAGGAGTGGGAGTTCAGTACACAAACTAGCAATAGTTGGACAGGCGCCAAATACCTCACAGACATGTCTTGAGAGTCCGAATTTTGCTGTGGCTCAAATGTGTTCTCACCCCAAACCATGGCCCAAAACAATCTGCCATGTTGGGAAATAGGACCTTTGAGAGATCCTTAGGCCGTGCAGTCCCTGCCAACACCAATAGGCTGATGCCAGTTCCAGTGTTGAAGTCACAACCTTATTCTCTGTTGACCTCTTTCTCCCTCCTTCCTTTTCCCTCTCCTCTCCCTTCCCCCTGCCTCTTTCCCTTCAGCCACTCCCTGCCAGTGCTCCTGGAGAGTGACCCTCAGGGAAAATGGTACAAAATCTCCTTCCTAAGCTCTAGGATCCCTTGTAGAGCCGGGGGGAAAAAAGGACACAAAATGGGATGACAAATTCCAGGACAGCACAAGCCTAATTGTGTTTGCTTGTTGTGGTTCTGGCTCCCAGTTGTCCCTGCTAAGACGCCCCCCTCCCCTGCAGGCAAGCTGCCCCCAAACAGCAGTGATCTGTGACTTGGACAGGCACAGTAAACCTCTCTCAGAGGACTGGAAAGCACAGGAAGAAGGCAGGAAGAGTAGATTCCAAGGTTAGCCCCTCAGGTGCCACCGGATCATCATCCCATTGAGGATTCCAAGGGGGAGGGGTCTGATAATACAGGTCCATCATCCTGCAGATCTCATAAGAGGACACCCAGCCTTTCCCTAGACACAAAACACAAGGGGAGCTGAAGGAAAGCATAAGATGGAGGTTTCCCAAACTCCTCCCTTTCAATCTCCATTCCCCCCTCCCCCTTTCCCTCTATGGTGTCTACTCGCCTGCCCTTCTACCACTAGGTGGCCCTTGCCACATGCAGGCTCCTGGATTTGGGACTTCCCAGCCTCCCACATGATATTACACTTCTAATTTACTAATTTCTAGCCCTTGTGAGGCTGAGACAGGAGGATTGCTGGGAGTTTGAGTCCAGCCTGGGCTACATAGTGAGTTTTAAGCAGGCCTGAGCTATAAGTGTTAAATTCTCTCTCTCTGTCTCTCTGTCTCTCTCTCTCTTTCTTTCCTTTCCTTGGGTTGGCTGACAATCCACCCCCATCTGACCCCCCTCTTTCCCTTTCTTCAATAAACTCCATATGGGTTTGTTGATTTGTGGTTCATGTTTCATTACCAATTGCTGCAGCAAAAACCTAACACACACACACACACACACACACACAGAGAGAGAGAGAGAGAGAGAGAGAGAGAGAGAGAGAGAGAGAGAGAGAGAGATTTTGATACCACTTTATTCTTTACACATTTCCTGGTCCCATGTACTCTATTTTATAGCTGCACAGAACTGGCTGGACATCTATAAAGGACATTAGATTGACTTCAAATGCCCATTGTCCTCATTTCTGATGGAGAATGACTATAGAGGTTTTAGAAGAATAAAGAAATGATTGTACTCTAATGATGTCAGCCAAGATATGTGTAGAGTTTAAAGAAATATGCCCTCAAAAACACATCAAATACCATTCTATACTTGATCTTAGCCAAAAGGCAGAGAATTAGAAATCTAGTAGGTGGTTTGAAAGGGCCCCCCATAGACACAGAGCTTTGAACACTTGGTCCCCAGTTGGTGGTGCTGTTTTGGTAATTTGGGAAGTGTTGCTTTGCTGGAGGAAGTGTGTCACTGGGGGTGGGCTTGAAGGTTTGGAAGCCTCGAGGTATTCCTAGTGCCCTCTGCTTCCTGCTTGTAGTTCATGATGCAAGTTGCCGTTATGCTTCTCCACCATGATGAATGATTTTTAAAAGATTTATTTATTTCCTGGGTGATGGTGGCACACGCCTTTAATCCCAGCACTTGTGAGGCAGAGGCAGGCAGATCTCTGTGAGTTTCAGAGCTAGCCTGGTCTACAGAGTGAATTCCAGGACAACCTCCAAAGCAATACAGAGAAACCCTGTCTTGAAAAACAAACAAACAAACAAAAGATTTATTTATTATTTGTAACGATAACTCTTTCTGCCAGCCGCCTGAGTTCTGCCTCCACGTTAGGGCCCCCAAATAGCACACAGAGATTAATATTAGTTACAATGCTGTTGGCCAATGACTAGGATTTCTTATTTGCTACCTCTGTCTTAAGTATCAACTATAACTATTAATCTATATATTTTATAAAGACATCTTATAGAGGATGCCAGCAGCATGTGTCCTCTCTTCCTGGGATCACTGAGCTGGAACACAGAGAGCTCTGAGCTCAGTGAGAGACCCTGCCTCAAAAAATAAAGTAGAGGCAGGCAATGGTGGTACTCACTTTTAATCCCAGCACTCCAGAGGCAGAGGCTGGTGGATCTTTGTGAGTTTGAGGCCAGCCTGGTCTATAGAGTGAGGTCCAGGGAAACCAGGGCTATACAGAGAAACCCTGTCTTGAAAAACAAACAAACAAAATTCAGTCAATCAATCAATCAATCAATCAAATAAACAAAATAAAGTGGAAAGTGATAGACACCCTGCTGTCAACCTAGATCTTCACCCATAAACTCACACATATGTATGTGTGAACACACATACAAATACACACATGTGTACATGATACACATATGTGAGTATACACACATGCAAATATGTGAACACACACACATACACATATGTGAACATACACACATGCACACCTACACATATGTGAACCCTCATACATATACATCTGTGAACATACATCTGTGAACCCTCAATACACATATGTAAACACATACCCACACACATGCTAACAAGCACACACATGCACTCATGTGAACACACACATAAACATATGTGAACGCACACCAACACATGCTAACATACACACATATACATATATGAACACACACATATATAACATACACACAGACACACCCACACATACATGAACTTACACACACATATGTGAACAGACATATACACAGAGACGAGAAAAAAGACAGCCCAGGAAGCACTGATAATTCTTTGACATGTAGAAAAAGGTGTAGCTAAGGAATATACTACAAAAATTAAAGATTCTTGTGGAGTTCTGACAAACTCTAGCGAATATATAAATGTGCCTCATACAAAATGCATTAGAATGTATAGTATTGTTTATAGCATGCATGTAATAAGTACACACACACACACACACACACACACACACACACACACACACACAACATTCTGGAGAGGTTAAAATTGAAAAACACAGCAAACACTGAAATTAACATGAAAACACTTAAATAAACCATCTGGTATTAATCCTTGGCACTTAGAAGACAGGAAGAGAGATCATGAATTTGGGGCTAGCCTGGGCTACATAGAGAAACCTTGTCTCAAAACCACAAAATTTTAAAAAGAGTTTAGACTTTTAAGACAGTATTAATGCTCCTTTATTTAATGACAAAAATTCTTAGCTTGCATACTTCCATAAGTGAAACTCAATAGACAGAACTAAAAAGAAAAGCAAAATAAAAAACCAAAACTATAAAAATGGGATCTGGCATTTCCATTCTTGGGGATAGTCCCAAACACATTTTGGAAAGCAGAGACTTAATCAGGTATTTGTAGGTCCATATTCATTGCTGTGCCATTCACAAGAGCCAAAAGGCAGAAACAGTCCCAGCAGTCATCAAGAGATGACGGGCAGGATGAGGAACCATATAGAGTGAGAATTATACAGCTGTTTAAGGGAAACGGACACATGTTACTGACATGGATGAAACCTGAAGATTCTATGCTAAGTGAAATAAGCCAAACACAATAGGACAGGCAAATTAATAAAGACAGAAAGTGGATCAGATGTTATCAGATCTGGGTTTTGGGGAATGAGGAGGTATTGATTAATGGCTACCGAGTGTTTGGGAAAATGAAAAGATTTACAAATAGACAGACGTTCAGTACTAAGGCCACTGAATTAGAGCATGCTGGAAAGAGATGACTCAGCAGTTCAGAGCCCAGGCTACTCTTCCAGAGGACCCTGGTTTGTTTTCTAGTACCCACATGGTGGCCACAAGTATGAAGTAACTGTAACTTCATTTCTAGGGTATCTAACTCCCTCTTTCGATTCCTCAGGTACTGCATGCTTGTGGTATATATATATAAAACATCCATACGCATAAAACAAATAAATCTTTAAATAGATAAAGTAGAGAGGAATTGAAGAAGACACTCTGGGGGTCAACTACTGGCCTACACACACTCAAGCACACTTGTATATACCCATACTCACATATGCACAGGCACACAGGAGTATGTACACACACAAATGATCAAAATGGAATTTTTTGTTTTTTGAGACAGGGTTTGTTTGTATTTTTGAGTCCCTGGCTGTCCTGGGACTCACTCTGTAGACCAGGCTGGTCTCAAATTTATAAAGGTTTTTCTGCCTCTGCCTCCTGAGTGCTGAGATTAAGGGCGTGTGCCACCACCGCCCAGCTGGAATATTTTATTACAATAAAATTACACAATAGATGGTGCTGGAGAGATAGCTCAACAGAAGGGTACTTGTTGCTCTTGCAGAAGACCCAAGTTTGATTCCCAGCACCCAAATGGTGGCTCACAGTAATCGACAGCCCAGTTCCAAGGATCCAACAGGCATGCACATGGTGAATGTATCTAAACACAGGTAAACAATTCATTCACATAAATAAAATAAATAAATTTAAAAAATTCTAGGGTGCTAGGCCAGGCAGTGGTGGCCCATGCCTTTAATACCAGCACTTTGGGAGGCAGAGGCAGGAGGCTCTTAGTGAGTTAGAGGCCAGCCTGGTCTACAGAGTGAGTTCCAGGACAGCCAGGGCTACACAGTGAGACCCTGTCTTAAAAAATAA
Source organism: Cricetulus griseus (assembly GCF_003668045.3). Lineage (NCBI taxonomy): Eukaryota > Metazoa > Chordata > Mammalia > Rodentia > Cricetidae > Cricetulus > Cricetulus griseus. Next base: position 97,815,154 of record NC_048595.1, on the reverse strand, counting down.
AAAAAATCATTGCATAAATGTACCACATTTTCTCTATCCATTCTTCAGTTGAGGGGCATCTAGGTTGCTTCCAGGTTCTGGCTATTACAAACAATGCTACTATGAACATGGTTGAACATATGTGCTTGTTGTATGAACGTACATTATATGGGTATATGCCCAAGAGAGGAACTGCTGGATCTTGAGGTAGACTGATTCCCATTTTTCTGAGCAACCACCATACTGATTTCCAAAGTGGTCTTACAAGTTTGCACTCCCACCAGCAATGGAGGAGTGTTCCTTTTTCTTCACATCCTCTCCAGCATAGATTGTCATTGGTGTTTTTGAATTTAGCCATTTTGGTCAGTGTAAGATGGTATCTCAGAGTTGTTTTGAGTTGCATTTCTCTGATGGCCAAGGATTTTGAGCACTTTCTTAAGTGTCTTTCAGCCATTTCAGATTCCTCTGTTGAGAATTCTCTATTTAGTTCTGCACCCCACTTTTTAATTTCATTGTTTGGTGTTTTGGTGGCTAGCTTCTTGAGTTCATTGTATATTTTGGAGATCAGCCCTCTGTCAGATGTGGGGTTGGTGAAGATCTTTTCCCATTCTGTGGGCTGTCGTTTTGTCTTACTGACTGTGTCAGTTACCTTACAGAAGCTTCTCAGTTTCAGGAGGTCCCATTTATTAATTGAAGATCTCAATGTCTGTGCTACTGGTGTAATGTTCAGGAAGTGGTCTCCTGTGCCAATTCGTTCAAGGGTATCTCCCAATTTCTCTTCTAGAAGATTCAGTGTGGCTGGATTTATGTTGAGATCTTTGATCCATTTGCACTTAAGTTTTGTATATGGTGACAGATATGGATCTATCTGCAATCTTCTGCATGCCCAAATCCAGTTGTGCCAGCACCATTTGTTGAAGATGCTATCTTTCTTCCATTGCATAGATTTAGCATCTTTGTCAAAAATAAGGTGTTCATAGGTGTGTGGGCTAATATCAAGGTTTTCAATTCGATTCCATTGATCTATCTGAGTACTACTCAGCAGAATAAAGCAATGGAATCTTGAAATTCGCAGGCAAATGGGTGGAACTAGAAGAAACCATCCTGAGTGAGGTAACCCAGTCACAAAAAGACAAACATGGTTTGTACTCACTTATATATGAATTTAGACATAGAGCAAAGGATTACCAGCCTACAATCCTCTTCACCAAAGAAACTAGGAAACAAGAAGGACTCTAAGGGAAAAATGTATGGACCCCAGGGGTGGGAAGGGGCAGGAACTCCGAGCTAATTGGGAGCATGAGGGTAGGGGAGAGGGAACTACCAGAATGAGAGCAGGAGAAGAGGAGAGGAGAGGAGGAAATGGAGGAGCAGAAATATTGAGTTGGGGCAAGAATAGAGGAGAGCAAGATGAGAGATACCATATCAGAGGGAGCCATTAGAGGTCCTAGGAGAGATCTGGCACTAGGGAGATTTCCAGAGACCTACAAGTATGACACGAACTGACAATCTAGGCAATGGTGGAGAGGATAACCTAAATGTTCTTCCCCTATAATGAGACTGATGACTATTTTTTATGCCATCCTAGAGCCCTCATCCAGTGGCTGATGGAAGCAGAGGCAGACACCCACAGATACATACTGAACTGAACTCTGGAACCTAGTTGCAGAGTGGAAAGAATGAAGAGCAAATGGGTTGGTACCAGGCTGGAGAAACCCACAGAAACAGCTGGCCTGTACAAGGGGGAGCACATGGACCCAGACTGCTGTCTGGGAGGCCAGCACAGGACTGATCCAGACCCCTGAATATGGATGTCAATTAGGAGGCCTCCGTACTCTAGGGGTCCCCTGGTAGTGGATTAGTATTTTTCCCTGGTGTAAGAAGGGACTTTGAGAGCCCATCCCACGTGAAGGGATACACTCTCGGCCTGGACACATGTGGGAGGGCCTAGGCCCAGCCCAGGATGATGTGGTGGACTTTGGGGAGCCCCTGTAGAGGGCCCTATCCTGCCTGGGGGGTGGAGAATGGATGGGGTAGGGGGTAAGCATGGGGCTGGGGGGAGGGAAGGGAGAGGGAGAAGGGATTGACATGTAAAGCAAGCTTGTTCCTAATTTGAGCTAATAAAAAAAAATTTAAAAAGCTGGGCGTTGTTGGCTCAAGCCTTTAATCCCAGCACTTGGGAGACAGAGGCAGGTGGATCTCTGTGAGTTTGAGGCCAGCCTGGTTTCCAGAGCGAGTGCCAGGATAGGCTCCAAAGCTACACAGAGAAACCCTGTCTCGAAAAACCAAATAAATAAATAAATAAATAAATAAAGCAATATACAATATACAAAAGAATCAAATGGCTGGCAAGGTTAAATCCAGTACATACAAACACAAAGAAAGCAGGAGCATAATATCAATTCTGGGCTAAGCAGGATTCAAGACCAGACAGGTTAGATGCAGCAAAGAGGCTTTATTTTGATAAAGGATAGAGTTATCTCAAATATACAGTGATCATAAATCTATATACAATAAATAATATAACATCAAAATATATAAAGCAGAGACACACAACTAGGGAAAAAATTAATTCACCCAATGAAGATGGCTCCATCTTTGTTCATTTCCTTGTTTGCCCCAACCTGGAAGTAGGGTAGAGGAAAGGGGTGTGTGAGATCCCCATCACCTACCAGCCTTTGTGCTCACCAAGCCAGGGCATTCTCATCAATAGTCATTAGCATCTCACCAAATGTCGCCATGACATCCTTTCGGAGTCAGGATTTTATTCAGAGTTAGCTTATCTACTGTCTCCTTCACTCCGGGGCATTGACCCAGGCTCCCTTTGACTCACATTGTTAGAAATTACTGGTCAGTTATTTTGTGGATTAAGCTTTCATTTGGGCCTGACTGGTTTCCACAGTCACATGACCCTTAAGGCTATGGCAGGAGTGATGTGTCTGTCACCTCATACTCTTGCAGGTGATTGATCTGTCCCTTGTTTTGCATCATGTTCTTGTTCCCCCTGTGGAGAGCATGTTTTCTGGCCCTGCCTTCCCCTTTTTGTAATTAACATTATTTTGTAGGGTGATGTTTTGAAAGCAATTGAGTATCCCATTCCTCATTTATCCCTCCAGACAGACTCACAGTTTCCCATTTTATTTGATGAGATACAGCTTATTATTGTCACTATTTATACTGTGGCAAAATTGTCTTAGACTGGGGTTTGACATCCTCTACTACATTGGATCCTTTCAACATGTTTTATTGTTTTTTGAGTACACCCTGAATCTCTAAAAGGACCGTGGGATCTCAAAATTGTTTAAACCCTGGAGTCATGCCACTTCCACATATGGTTGTTCTTGTTTCTTCCAGTGAGAATGTTACTTAGAAGGCACGATCTAGGTTTAAGGTGAGCTTGCTTCTGTGGGGCTGTCATGGCTCCTGGGACCTGGCAAAAGACTCACAGGTAGAATACGGTTCCTAAGATTTCTCTGTCTCTATTTCCCAATGTGTGCACATTTGCACCTATATTTCCCTATTTAGAAATTGATGCTTTTATGCCAACAGCCTCAACACCAGTGGGTTCATTTTAACTTTCTCTCTCTCTCTCTCTCTCTCTCTCTCTCTCTCTCTCTCTCTCTCTCTCTCTCTTTTCCCGAGAGACAGGGTTTCTCTGTCCTGGAACTTGCTCCATAGACCAGGCTAGCCTCAAACTCACAGAGATCCACCTCCCTCTGCCTCATGAGTGCTGGGATTAAAGGCATGTGCCACTAATGCCTGTCTTTTCCTTCTAATTTTCTTTTTAAAAATTGTTGTTTATTTTAATATTTTACATGTATGCGTGTTTTGCCTGCCTGCTAGTATATCAGTGCACGAGTGTGTCTGTGCCCCTGGAGGCCAGAAGAGGGCATTGGATACCCTGAGACTTGTGTTATACACGACTGTGAGCTGCCCTGTGGGTTCTGGGCATCAAATCCAGATCCTCTGCAACAACAGCCAGTGATCTTAACCATGGAGCCATCCCTCCATCCCCAAGCTACTTTATTTCCTGTTTTTGGAACTCTTTTCCCCAAAACTGAAAAGTAAGATTCCTGTTAACCTTTCTGTACAGACTTATTTAATTAGCATGCATAGCCTTTGTGTAACAATCTTCAGCTGTACCTTCTTCCGTACAGTGATACCTTCTCACCACACCTGACCCTCTGACTTGCAATTTGTCTGCTTCGGCCTGGTGGATGCCCTTCCTCAGCCTCCTCTTTCTCTTCTCCTCTTGCGCCCCATCCTCTGATTTTGAGACAGTCTGGCTGGCAGTCCTGCCTCAGCTTCCCCCATCTCTCTCCCTTCTGATACCTGCACCCCTGCGAGGACACTCATATCACTTGGGCTCTGCATTCCATTCCTGGAAGCATCCTGTGTTGTGTGCTTGATGCTCCTGGAAGAGTCCCCAGCTCTGCAGACATTGACCTTGTGTGGCCATAGCCAGTGGCTTTTGGAGGAATAGAAAGGAAGGGGAAAAGGAGCAATTTTGAGTTGACTTTTAAAAGAAGCCAGGCATGGTGGTGTAAACTTAATCCCAGCGCTCAGGAAGCAGAGGCAGGTGGATCTCTGTGAGTTCCAGGACAGCATGATCTGCATAGTGAATTTCAGGACAGCCAGGGCTGTATCGAGAGACCTGTCTCAAAAAAATAAAAAGATAAAATAAAATAAAGAGAAAAAAGAGAAACAAAGAAAAAGGAATTGGAATGTGTACCTATTGCCTAGTGTGTATTATTCTAGAGTTAATATTAATAAGCCCTCCCTGTCAGAAATCACTTAAAGATTGACAAAGGAAAAACTCTTTAATAAAAACTCATGTCCCCCTTAGGCTATTGCTGAAAGTGGAAGCTGCCACGAACAGAAGTTTTTACTAATGTATGTATACCACACATAGTCATCCTTAAGTCTCATTCATGTCCTGGCCCCAGGTCACACTTTGAACAATTTAAACAGAGACAGGGGACTGCAAGTCTGGCTACTTGGGGAGATGGGAGATTTACACAGTGTCAGAAATATTTCTTAAATATACCAGTGCTGTTCTTGAGTAGGACATAAAGGCAGCTGTGACCCTGTGCTGACTCCTTGAACTGCTCCTTAGACCAGCGGTTCTCAACACATGGGTCACCACCGCTTCTCAGGGTTTGCATAGCAGATATTTTCATCATGATTCACAACAGTAGCAAGATTACAGTTATGAAGTAGTAACAAAATAATTTTATGGTTGGGGGCCACCACAAATGAGGAACTGTGTTAAAGGGTCACAGCATTAGGAAGGTCGAGAACCACGGCCTTAGAGGTATGTTCTTTATTATGGAGATGGGCCTAATGGCTGCTATATAGAGGTTGTCTCTTTTTGTTTATGGGGATGGAGCCTCAGTGAAGGTCAATCCTGATGAACAAACATTAGCATTCTGGCATCCTAAATTTCTGCCATCTCTGACAGGCCTGGATAGCACACTGCTTATCTTTGGGGTATTATGGAGGCAATGTGCCCTCAGCTAAGTTCTGCTTTTGTGGGTTAGTGACTCCCAGTAAATCTGTAAATCCTGCACAACTTCCGTCCTATTACTTCACATTTCTTCAACATCAGCATCCTGAGTTTGACTGGGAATTGGTGAGGAGAGTGTACCTAAATATTCAATTCCAGAGAATAAAAAAGGAGAAATGAACACAAAGACACATACATTTTTAATTTAAATTAAAAGCAATCTTATTTTACATACGAATCCCAGTTCCCTCTCCCTCCTGTCTTCCCATGCCCCCCAACACATACATTTTTTTACATGAGAAAAAAACACCCACTGGTAGAAAAATAATTAAAATGCATAAGAAAAGTATGACTCAGCAGATGTGCTGGAAGCATGCTAAATCTAAAGAAATAGCCCCAGAGAACTGGGTATGGAAAGGGGTGCACAGTGCAGGTGGATTACTTTCAATCTCTAGGAAATAGATAACTTTCCAGGGGAACCATGACATGCTTCCGTGTGTGTGTGTGTGTGTGTGTGTGTGTGTGTGTGTGTGTGTGTGTGTGTGTGTCTTTAAGTAGCATAATTTATCCCACACTCTGAAAATGAAATCTCAGGAAACTTCAGTCCAGCTTTGTCCGTCACCAGAACTGTGCAAGACTCTGTCCAATGCCTCAGAGTGGATATTGGAGTCCAGAGCGGCAGCTCTGTTTACAGCTTAGCCTTCCCCAGAGAACCAGACAAACAAGCTATGCCCATTCAGAGAGACACATTTTAGGTGATTTATTCATGGCATTGGGAAGGCTTGTTAAACCCCAAATTTGCTATATAGGCCAGCATGCTGAGACCCAGGAGACTATGGCAGATTAGGTCCAAAGGCTTCTGCTGGCAGGATTCCCTCTTACTCAGGACAGGTCGGTCTGATTGCTGAGGACTTCAACTGATTGGATAAGAACTAGCCACAGTATATGGGCTAAACAACTTTATTCTAGGTCCACAGCTTTAAACGCTAATCTCAAAACAAACAAGCAAACAAACACCACCACTACCACCACCACACCACCATCACCACCACCACCACCACCAACAAAACACCAAGACAAAATTTGAGACTAGGGAGATGGCTTGGGGTTGGATGGGGTGTGTGTGTGTGTGTGTGTGTGTGTGATAAAATACTTGTTATGCAAACCTGATGACCAGGTTTGATTCCATGGCAAAAGTCAGATTCAGATGCAGTGTTGTTTATCTGTCATCCCTGGAGCTTGCAGGCCAGTCAGCCTGGCCTATGAAGTAAAGTTGCAGACAACAGAGAGACCGTGCCTCAGAACAAGGTGGAAGGGGAAAACCAAGGCTTTGTTGGTTGTTTTCTGACCCCCAAAGCACACTAAGACATGTTATACACACAAATACACTTACCACACATTAAAAATAAACAAAGATCAAATAAACAAAACCCAACCATTCAGATAAACAACAACAAACAAAACCCTCCAGAAATAACCACAATAGGTTGTGGGTTGTGGGTTGTTTGTTCACTTACTACCCAGTCTGCCTTCTTAGAATATACTCAATACACCATTGTTCCTTTGAAAAGAAAGAATAGGGACTGGAGAGATGGCTCAGTAGTAGAAGCATGACTGCTTTTCCATAGAACCTGAGTTTCTGGTACCCAAATCAGATGGCTCACAATTGCCTGTAACTCCAGCTCCAAGAGGATCCTCTGGCCTCCTCAGGCATCTGCACACACACACACACACACACACCATACACATACACACACACACACACACACACACACACACACACACACACACACACACCACACACACACACACACACACACACACACACACACACACACACACACACACACCACACACACACATACACACACACCACACACACATACACACACACACACAACACACTACACACACACACACACACACACACACACACAACACACACATACACACACACACACACACACACACACACACACACACACACACACACACACATACACACACACACACACACACATACACACACACACACACACACATACACACACACCACACACACACACACACATACACACACACCACACACACATACACACACACACACCCACATACACACCCAACACACACACACACACACACACACACACACACACACACACACAACACACACACACACACACACACACACACACACACACACACACACAACACACACACACCCAACACACACACACACACACATACACACACACCACACACACATACACACACACACACACACATACACACACACCACACACACATACACACACACACACAACACATACACACCCAACACACACACACACACAACACACACATACACAGCACACACACACACACACCCAACACACACACACCCAACACACACACACACACACATACACACACACCACACACACATACACACACACACACCCAACACATACACACCCACACACACACACACACACACACAACACACACATACACAGCACACACACACACACACACCCAACACACACACACCACAACACACACACACACACACACACACACACACCAACACACACACAACACACACACACACACACCAACACACACACACCAACACACACACACACACACCCAACACACACACACCCAACACAAACACACACACACACCACACACACACACCCAACACATACACACCCAACACACACACATACAAACACACACACACCCAACACACACACACACAGCACACACACACACACCCAACACACACACACACACACCCAACACACACACACCCAACACACACACACCCAACACACACACACACACACACACACACACACACCCAACACAAATACACACACCCAACACATTTGTATTTTAAGAAATAGGGGTGGAGCCGGGCGTTGATGGCTCACGCCTTTAATTCCAGCACTTGGGAGACAGAGGCAGGTGGATTTCTGTGAGTTTGAGACCAGCCTGGTTTACAAGAGCTAGTTCCAGGACAGCCTCCAAAGCCACAGAGAAACCCTGTCTTGAAAAACCAAAAAAAAAAAAAAAAAAAAAAAGAAAAAGAAAAAAAAGAAAAAGAAAAAGAAATAGGGGTAGAGAGATGACTCAGTGGTTAAGAGCACTTGCTGCTCTTGCAGAGGGTCCGGGTTTAATTCCTAGCACCCACATAGTAGCTCACAACTGTTTATAACTCTAGTTCCAGGGATGGAACACCATCATCTGGCTTTCTTAGGCAACAGGTATGCATATGGTGCACATACAAACAAAAGACTCACACACAAAATAAAATAAGCCAATATTCGTGTTTAAACTTTTTACTTTTTTAGAATTTCATATGTGAGTGCTGTATTTACATCATTTCTATCCTCTTTCATGACCCCTTCTTTTTTAAACACACACACACACACAGAGAGAGAGAGAGAAAGAGAGAGAGAGAAAGAGAGAGAGATAGAGATAGAGAGAGAGAGAAAGAGAAAAAGAATGTCCAGAATATTGTGTTTGTTCAAATATGTGGCCACCATAGTCTAGCTAGTCCATACACATACAAGAAATGGTCAAAAACAGCTGTCCTGGGAAGAAAGTCATGAAGAAGAGGACTAGGAGGGAAGGCTCCAGAGAATTCCCCGTCCGGGCCTGAGGAGAGACTTCTTTCCTGCCAGGCCCAATGAGAGGCCTCACAATCTTTTCTAGGGTGTGTGTGGCCTACAGGGTAGGGGAACTAGATCTTTATGTTAGTTGTTCTGTGAAAATGTGGAGCCTGGTCCTAAGAAGAGGGACCCAGAGAACATGGCAGTTTCATAACAAGAGTCCTTGGACTGCCTGGCAAATGTCCCTGAGAGACTGGTTTTTGTGTGAATGTCTGAGGCAGCCATAGCACAAGACTGCAGGGGAGAAATGGATTTGCTTGTAGTTCCAGAGGCTGGAAGTTCAAGGCTGAGGACCTTGGCCCCTCTTCGTGCTTTCCACAATTGTGTCCTTATTGTTCTCATTGTAGCTGCAAGATGCCTGACAAAAAGCAACTTGTGGAATGGAGGGTGTATTTTGGCTCATGGTTTATGACATTTAACAGTCCATTGTGGTTGGAAAGTCATGGTGTCGAGGTTTGCTCAAATCGTCCGGTCAGGAAGCAGAGAGAGATGAATGCTGGTACTCGGCCTGCTATTTCTCCTCTTTATTTGGTTAGGACGAGGGCCTAGCTGAATGGATAGTGCCAGCCACATCAGCAAGGCCCCTCCTTACTCAGTAAGCCTCTCTAGAAATACACTCCCAGAAACATGCAGAGATGTGTCTTCTCGGTGATTCTACATTCGGTCAAGTTGACAGTCAAGATTAACCATTGCAATGTTTCCAACTTGGTGGACACAGCCTTTGGTTGTGTATTGGAGGAGGGACAGAAGATGGGGAAACCCAGGTGGCCATCACAGAAAGGTGGATTCCCACAGAACTCAGGGGCACATGGGGGCTGCTGGGTATGGCTGAGTAGAGGAAGACAGGACACTGGAAGTAGAAGCTGAATACCAAACTCAGTAAACCCTTGTTTCATCCTAGCTAGGGAGACTGGCCTGTGGGAGCATCCGCTGCAGATAGGGTTGCTGTGAGTCAAAATGAGACTTAGGGGTTCAGCTGTGTGTAATGTGGCCGACCCTGTTGCTAGAGTAGAGGCTGGAGTCTTGAAAAGGGGCAAGGAGGGAAATTTCTTCAGGTGCAGACAAATTTCCCTACCCCCACTTCACATTTCCTAGGACCAAGGAGGCATGAGCCAAGGATGGGACTTCCAACTGGGCAGTGTGACAGGTGTTTTGTTAAACAAAACCAATTCTCATTTATTATCAGTTGCTTTTCTTAGTTTCTAATTCTTATTAACTTCCCTACAAAGAGAAAAGGAGGCTTGGGCTCAGCTTATTGAAAAACAGATCCAAGTCTTTACAGCCTGAAAGACCAGGTTCTGAAGTCAGCCCTCTTCAGTGACAATGCCACACAAGAACAGAGTGTAGGTTCTTTGCCCACATGCCTGCAAGCATGTGAAGCCCTTAACTTCTAGACAAACTTGGTCCTGACCAAACTCATAAGCTCCCTCAGTTCCTGCCGTATGTGTGTGCACATAAGTGTGTGTGTGTGTGTGTGTGTGTGTGTGTGTGTGTGTGTGTGTGTGTGTGTGTGTTCTGGTCTTAGTGTAACTGGGCTTTCCAGGTGGTGAAATCTGGCATCTATCTCTCCAGGGTATTTGAGGGGGACGGAATTGTCCTGGGTACACGGGTCATAGAGCCACTGAACAGAACTCTCCCTTTCTGAGTCAGGACAATGAAGCCTGTGGCGGGGTCCTTGACGTGATGTGTTTCCCCTCTGTTTTAATGTCCCTTCCTTCTCACACCCTGGCTAGTTCACTGTTGTCACTGCCTGATCATCACAGAAGACAGTCCTGGATGGAAGAGGCCATCCTTAAAGCCGTGGCTCTTGAGCATAGAGAAACCCAGGGCACTATCGTTTCTCACTGGGGATGTGGTAAGAAGCAGAAGGGGCTGATGGGATGTTCCACAGGCACTGTGCCTTCCTGGGGATTCCCGCCTTTGAATGGCAGCTGCTGTATTCTGTTACTAGGTTGGCATGGCTCATTTCTGAGGGTTTAATTCTTTCCTACCTTTGGTGGCTGATGGGACACAGGCCAAATCCTCCCTTGGCACCTTGCCATCCTGCTGTCTATGAGTCACCCACAGCTTTCTGTCCCAGGCTGACACCATCAGAGATATTCTTTCTAGAGGACGACTCTGTGTCCAGATGTTCTGGTGTCCTCATCGGGACAGGATACAAAGACAGGTAACATCTGCACATCGCTGAATCTCTTCAGGGGTTCTGTGTGTCCCACTCTCTTTGTGGCAGTCTGGGGAAGGACAGGTTCTTGACACTTATGGGTCTGGTCTTGATGCTATTGAAACTGTCCCTGAAGTTTTGCACCAGTAATGGCTTGGCCTGAACTTCAGAATAATTGAAGGTAACCGGAAAAATCACGTGATCTGTTCAGATGTCATTAAGGGGAAGGAGACTTTTTGACAGAATTCTTTTGAAGGTAAATGATTGGACCAAAAACTTACATTAAGACTGTGTTGACTTCAAGCTGTTCAGTAAACTGGCCATATATTTAAAAACACACAGAGAGAAACCACAAATAAAACACTATTCAGTCCTGTAGCATGTTTTGGACATGGATGTTTAATTACAGAGATATAAAGGCGACACGGTATTAATATGTACTCTAATATAACTTATCACAGTAACAGTTCAAAAGAAAATTTTAAGAGCAATTTTACTCTTAAAGTGTAATGTAGATGCCACACAGAAGCCAGTAAAACATTAAGGGGCGTGTCTTTGGGACTTTTTCGTGAGAGGCCTGTGACTTTTTTTGTTGCTTTGGCAGACATTTCCCTAAGGAAGCAATCTGTGACAATGTGTCTCAAGAAAACGAGCTTATGTCTCTCTGTGGAAGCAGAGGAAGCTCAGCTGTCAGTGGTGCTGAGTTAGAGTCCACAGTCAGGGGCCATAAAGTCCTGTGTTTGAGAAGCTGTCAAACCCGGTGAGGCTCTGGGTGGGACCTACTTGTGCCTTGGAAGACCAAGAAATGGAAATGCTAAGTAACAAAGCTGCAAGGAAGTAGAAGCCAGGGGTTCACAGCCGTCAGGACAAATACTGGGGGTGAACTCTGTCTAAAGACTGAGTAGTTTTGCTGCTGGATTGCTGAAGGAGAGTGTTGATCATATTGAAAATAATTAGTTCTATTAAGATATGTGTCATATACAATAAACAATGCTAGTTTTAAGCTACAGTACGTGGGTTTGAAAAATGTGTCCAGTTCTGTACCTGCCACCATGATTGCAATGCAAAAACATTCCCATCAGCTCAAGTATTTCTGTATAGTCAGTTCTCTTCCAGTACCCTCCTCCCTGGACCAATGTGAGTGGCATCCCAATGCCCGTGGCGGAGTTCTAACTCTCTCCATCTCTCCATGCTGTATTTCTAACTCATCTTGCCATTCTTCTGCTTGGTTTTCTTTTTCTGACAGGACTGTAATAAGCATCCTAGGCTGGCCTTGAACTTGGCGTCTGTCTGAGCCTCCAGAGTACATGTGTGATCATGTCTCCCTGGCTGAGTCTGACATGCTATTTCCCTGAGTTCTGATCTAGCTCTCCCCTATGTGTTCTCTCCTGGAATCCCCACCCTTTGCATTCCATCTCTGCAGGAGACAATTCTGTACATTTTTTGGGCATTCTGGGTTGCTCATGGTAGGAGAACCGTCTCTGGAGTGTCTTGTCTTGCTCACTCTACGTCTGCTGTTGACCTGGTGACCTGACATTTGGACCTCTCTCTGCTTTCTCAAGACCTACACAGACCCAGCTAACAGAGAGCCCATGCATTTCTAGCTTACAAACCATGGCCTCCTCAAAGCACAGGGAAATACACAGACAGCTCTTGTTAGTCGTTCATTTTGAAACAGTTTCAAAGTGAGGGAAAGGTTTCAGGGCCACCATGCAGCACTCTCATGGTAGCTGCTGTCCTGGGAAAGTTGGCTTCCTCTCTGGTCAGGGATCTACCTAAGAGGAATCCTCCAGCTACTTCTAGCAAGCCTCTCTTTTTCCTCCTCTTCAGTCTGGACCCAGTTGCCTGTTGGCTCATGTCCTAGACAGTTAGAAAGAGACAGGCCTTTCATTCTGGGTCAGCTTCCTTAATCTGGGTCGGGTCCTTGCAATGTCTCTTCATGTCCAGACTCAGGCTCCACTTTCTTGGCAGGAATTACACAGAATGCTGCTGGACACTTTCCATGGCACCAAGTTAGAAAGTACACCGCTGTTGGTGTGGCCAACTTTCTTCACATTTCTCTTCCGTGATCTCCACGTAATTTGTGGGGACAGACCCTGAGACTATGTCACAATTGACTATGTCACAGTTTTGGAGAGAGGAACATTTCTGATTTACCCTAAAGAATGACAACATAACAACAACTCTCATTTAACAGGAGCTTGGGGCACCTAACGAAGCCTTATGTGTCCTAGTTGGACACTCCACCCATGAGAATTGGGTACCCATGTCACTTGTTTTCCAGATAATGGAATAAAAATAAAGCCTTCTGTATTGATGGATTTTGAGCAGGACACCTCAGGTGTCACCACCGAGTTAGTCACTAATTTTTCTTCTACTTCACATAAATACAAACAAACAAATAAAAGTCCACAACTAATGTGAATGATATTAGCCAAGAAAGAGTTAAAAGCATCAAACAGAAGCCTGGATTTCCTTATGCTGCTTAAATAACTCTGTTTGTGACAACTAATGACTCGGAGGTTCCATTTATGTGTTGGTAGATAATGTACCTTAAAATCTGCAGCTGTTTTAAAATTGGGTCAAAGAAATTTATTTAAAGCCACCAGAGTTGTCAAAAATAAACCCCACCAAATCTCATTATTTCTACCCGCATTAGGTCAGCAAGTGCAAGGAAAATGAAGGATAATGACTAAAAATGTCAACCCAGTCAGAGCCATTTGGAAACTAAGCCAGGGCAGAGACCAACCCCCAGGAATCTGAACCTGGTCTCTGTATATGCAGAAGAGAGCCACCATGGGCATAGTTAAAATATGAAGATGGGTGGGGGACAATTTTGATGCTGGTCAAACATTATGAGAGTGAAATAATTTCAGATGCCCTAGAGAAAGAGACCATCATTTTCTCATGTATTAATTATGAATTAGACACTGTCTATCAATCTTTGTTTCAATTCTTAATGAGTGTTTTTATCTGAGTTCTTTTTTATTGAATCTCCCTTGGGAGGAGGAGGGTGGATTTACAGAGATTTTACTGGGCCCCATTTATTATGGGCAATTTGCCGTGGCCATAAATTTTGCGGTTGGATGGCAATAATGAGTAGGGAGCAGAGCAAATGGTGGATTGAGGCTGAGAAACTGGGTGAGATTGAAAAGGCAGGTGTATAAAAACAGTTTTTACATCCTGATATAGCTCAAGAGGATGCTGGTAAAAATGATCACTCCAGCACCTGTCCTTTGAATGGAAACAGCCCCCGCAAAAGGGACCGCGCCACGCCATTATTTACCACCGTGCTTAAAGCATCCATGAGGTGACACACAGCCTCAGCTCCTCCTGAGGCCCCTGAAGGCTGAGTTGGGATCCTGAGTTGGACCTTGAGAAGTCACCAAGAAGGGAAACCTTGACAAGGGAACAAGTGACTTAAGATGTCAGGGTTTTTTTTTTTTTTTTTTTTTTTTTTTTTTTTTTTTTTTTTGTATGTGTGTGTGTGTGTGTAAACTGTCTATAAGAATCAGAGCCCACCAGCCACAGATGAACTAGTTTTGGGCAGAAAGGGAGAGGGAGGGGAAGGAGGTTGAAAAGCTAGTAGATTTGGCTCACAGTTGGTCATTGTTAGGGGTAACCGTTGCGTACTAAGTTAGAGCATTTGTGATCCATAAGCATCTTTCCTGGCTGGCCACAACTGGAGTCCATGAGGCAGGACAGTCAAGAATGTAGAGAAACACATTCATTTACTGCTAGAAAACAAATTACTATAGTGGCTGGAATTGTTACAGTTCAATCAAAGTGGAGCTTTTACAAAATGGCGTGGCCTTGGTTAACACTGTGTGCCAGAGCAGGGCATGGAGCTAATGAATAACCTCCCAGGTTGCAGAGCCCAAAGGAAAGAATACACTTCCCACACATCCCTGGAGCTACTGATTTTAAACAAGCAGACATCAACTTCATTTTTATTCAAGCCACTGTTGGTATGGATTTCTGATGCTGTGACAGGGTCTGTGTCTCAACTAATACCATAGGCAAGGCAAGGATCTACTGTCATGGTTTTGAGCTGGCCAGACTTTGCACCCCTGTGACAAAATATCTGACAGCTGGCACAGGACTTACTTGAATTCTTGGTCTTTGGCTGTGTTGATTTGGGGCCCACCATGAGGCAGAAGGTCATAGCTGTGGGAGCATGAGGCAGAGGCTACTCACACCAAGGTCGATAGGGCAAAATAAGCCTTTTAAAGGCATACTTCCTCCCAGTGCCTCATTTCCTCCATCCAGCCCCTTAGCCACAGTTCTTGCCACCTCCAAATAGTCTACCCAAACTTTGAATCCACCACAGGATGAAACTGCAGATTAGATCAGAGAACTCATTATCTGATGGGTGCTGGAAACACTCTTGTTTTACTAACCTCAACACAATCAAGGTAATGAGGACTAACTCTCTAGGGATGTCAAGATGGCTCAGCAAGTAAAAGTGCTTGCTACCTAGCCTGATTTCCTGAGTTTGATTTCCAGAACCAACACGGTGAAAGGAGAGAGTAGACTCCTGCAAGCTGACCTCAGACCTCCGCATGCTTGCCATTCTGTATACACGCACGCATGAGCACACATCATATGAAATGTAAAAAACTTAATATAAAAAAGATGAACTCAGTTTTCATGCTGTCTTTTTATCCCTGTGACTATGAGCTCTTCTGATTATCCTGACTCATACTCCTTTCCAGTTACTTGGAGATCATGGATGTTGGCACAAAGTAGGCTTTCGTAAATATTTATTAGATGATTGACTGACTGACTGACTGAATGAATGAATGAATGAATGAAGCAGATATGTGAATGCGGTGGGAACTGAGATAGAGACACCAGAAAAGCCATCCTGAACCCCCATTGGAATTTACTTCTAGAGATTTGTGTTGAGCTGCCAAGGGCAGAAAACCACATAACAGTGACTGACCCAAATAGTCATTCACCTTCCTTACATGGTGAGGTGTGGGGTGTTTGAACTGGATTTGGGGGTTCATCGTAGTCAGGCCTAAGATTCTGCCACTCATTTAGCTTCTTCCTCTTGGTCATAAGATGGTTAAATTCCAAGTGTCCATTTCTGGAGGAACAATGGCGGGAAGAGGACTGTCAAAGACATGAAAGGTAGAACCAAGCCTGTCTCCCCCATTCCTCAACTCTGCCCCAAGTAGTCTTTGTTGTTTTTTGTTTTGTTTTAGTAAATCCTTAACATGTAGCCAAGGCTGGCCTGGAACTCACTAAGTAGGCTGGGCTAGCCTTGAATCATGAGCAATCCTCCTGCCTCTGCTTCCTAAGTGCTGAGATAATGGGCACGAGCCACCATACCTAGCTCAAGCCTGACCCTTCCTAAGAGGCTCAGTGATGGGGTATGTCCTCCTGTATATATTTTTCTCTTATTGGTTGATGAATGAAAACACTGTTTGGCCAATAGCCAGGCAGGAAGCATAGATGGAGCGACCAAACCATGAGAATTCTGGGGAGAAGAAGGCAGAAAGCGAGGCTGTGGAGAGACACCATGTAGAGACCAGGAAGATGGGATGTTCCAGGCGTTCTCTGGTAAGATAAGGACATGTAGAAATACATAGATTAGAAATACATACATTAGTAGTTATGGGTTAACAATTAAGAGAGAGATAGCCAGTAAGAAACCCTAGCCATCGGCCAATAGTTTATAAATTAATATAAGTCTTTGTGTGCTTATTTTGGGCTGAAGGGTGGCAGGACCTGGTGGGACAGAAACTTCTTCATCTCAGGTTTTTTCTGACCTTTGCAGCACCAAGGATAAGAATACAAGAGGTAGGCACTCATATTTAAGAGGCATAATTCGGGCCAATAGTTAATTAAATAACATATGCTTGTCTTTATTGTCTTGTCAATTATACTGTCAAGTGCAAAGGCAAAAATACGTGTCAAGCTATAACTTTTATATGAATAGAGATCATACCATATCAGAGGCAGTAGAAATTAATGATGACTGAGCATGGCCAGGTGTTGGGTTGATGCGTTGGCGAGGTCTGAACAAGTAATAAAGTTCAAGTGTACATAATTCATGAGTCATTATATATTTAGCTCAGACAATTGGTGTTTTTCTTTAACATCTCACCAAAATCCAATAATTATGTTATCAAGATTTTTAGAAGCCCGGGAGTGGTGGCACATGCCTTTAATTCTAGCACAGGAGGTAGAGGCAGATGGATTTCTGTGAATCTGAGGCCAGCCTGACCTACAGAGCAAGTGCTAGGACAAACAAAAACAAAAAAGGGTTCTTAGAAATTTAACATGAATGTCCTACAGCAGGAATTGGTAGACAATAGACTGCAGGGCTGGAGAGATGGCTCAGAGGTTAAGAGTACTGGCTGCTCTTCCAGAGGCCCTAAATTCAGTTCCCAGCAACCACATGGTGGCTCACACCCACCTAGAATATCTGGTGCCTTTTCTGGTATGCAGGCATACATACAGGCAGAACACTATACATAATAAATAAATAAATCTTTAAAAAAAACAACACAACAACAAAATTAGAGACTGAAGCCCAGCCACCTGTTTTTATAAATAAAATTTTACTGGCATGCAACCATGTCTTTGTTTTATTTATTGCCAGGATTATTTGTCTAGCATGCATAACTCTCTGGGTTCCATCCCTAGCACATAGGTGTGGTGACACATAACTGTAATCTCAGCACTGGGGAGGTGGAGGCAGGAGGACCAGGAAGTCAGATATATCCTCAGCTATGTGAATTCAAGGTCAGCCTGGGACACATGAGACCCTGTCTCAAAAAACAAAAAGATAAAACATTTTAATTCATGCACAATGCATATCCACATTAATTTTATAATGCTAAATTTTATTTAATTAAAAAATTTGTTTCATCTGAGTGTGGTGGTACATGTTTTTAATCCCAGCACTTGGGAGGCAGAAGCAGGGAGATAAATGAGTTCATGGCCAGCCTGGTCTTAGAGTGAGTTCCAGGACAGCTAGGGCTGCACAGAGAAACCATGTCTCAAAAACCAAAAACTAAAAGTAAAATAAAATAAAATTTCTTACTATCAGTTTTTGTAAAAATAAAACAGCCCTCTGCCAACCAACATCCAAATAACTGCCAGTGTGAGGGTTTCCTAGTGTGCTTCATGAATGCTCCGCCTAGACCAACAGCTATATGAATTTGAGAGCAACATTGTTGGATATAGCCGCATGTTCTTCAACAACCATGTGCAATTTCCATGGATGTCGTTACTGGTGGAGGCCAGGGCATGAGATGTGTGTGAAGATGATTGCTTGTCAGCGCTGGGAAATGCTGCCTTGTCACATAAAAGAGCATTGTTTCCACAGTGCCTGCTGGGAAGGAGTTAAGAAGGGAACCTGTGTGTTCCCATCACTTAAGCTTTCCCAGTGTTCAGATTCTCCCTGCTCACGGTGTAGCATCTGTCTTCAATGTCACCAGGGCAGGGATGCTCAGTGTGTCTCAAAGACACAAAGAGATGTGGAAGGGGTTCAGTAGAGCCTGGCTAGTGTTTGTGAGAACAGATATTTAGGGTGTGGGCTGTATGTTGTCAGTGTCCAAGACGTGACCTCAAATGATAGATGTCTTGTTTGTAATGAAGTGAGTGAGTGTGTGTGTGTGTGTGTGTGTGTGTGTGTGTATGTGTGTATGTAAGTGTGTGTATGTATGTGTGTGTATGTGTGTATATATGTGTGTATGTGTGTATGTGTGTGTATATATGTGTGTATGTGTGTGTGTTTGTGTGTGTATGTGTGTGTGTATGTGTGTGTGCATGTGTGTGTGTATGTATGTGTGTGTATGTGTGTGTGTGTATGTGTGTGTATGTATGTATGTGTGTGTGTGTATGTAAGTGTGTGTATGTATGTGTGTGTATGTGTGTGTATATATGTGTGTATGTGTGTGTATATGTGTGTGTATGTGTGTGTATGTGTGTGTGTTTGTGTGTGTATGTGTGTGTGTATGTGTGTGTGTGTATGTATGTGTGTGTGTGGTGTGTGTGTATGTGTGTGTGTGTGTGTGTGTGTGTGTGTGTGTGTGTGTGTGTGTGTGTGTGTGTGTGTGTGTGGTGAGGGGAAAGAGGGTATCTTCTCTAAGCAAGTGGCCCAGAGCAGAGTGTAAGGACAGACATTTCTGAATCAGCTTTCTAGGACCCCCTCAACGACATCTCTTACATTCCATTGGCCATGGCATTTCTTTGGTGGCCATTGGCTATAATGGAACCTGGATACATTGTCAACTACTGGGACACCTGGAGGAAGGGCCAGTGCCTCTCAAATAGGGTAAAGTACTCTTGGCCACACAGCCTTCTTTCCCAGCCTTGACCTTCCCAGCATCCCCTCCAGCCCCCACCCGCTCTCCCCCGTAACCAGGTCTTCCTTGCCAAGCTTCATCTTGAGCATCCATGTCTCTCTCACTCTTAGCCAGCGGTGTCATGCCCTAGATAGAAACTGATAGCCGTGAGCCCTGCATGGGCCCTTGAAGCTTCCCAAGCCAGGCTTCCAGGAGCATGATTTTGTCCTTGTAGTACTGTTACAGGGCTGATAAACGGATATGGTGGAGGACACTTAGTACTTCCTGCTTCCCTGCTCCTGCTCCACCTGTGTGTGGGCAATCTTATCTCTAACTGGATGTTGTCTACTGTCTTCTGAAGAGCTGTCAGGGTGCATGTGCACTCATGTATGTTTGAGAATACAAGTACATATGTTTGCATGTGTAAACCTGTGTGTCTAAATGTTCCTCAGTTAATACCCCAATGGTAGATGTCATTAAGGCTAAGAGATTCATAAATAACATTCTTTAGTCTAAGAGTTCATAACCGGGGTCCATATATGGCTACTTGTGAGTCCCCAGAGGCCACATGCTAATATTTTGTGTGTTTATTTTTCTGGAAGTGAAGCCCTGTTTTCCCTCAGATTTTCCAAATCCCCAGGCAGTTAAGGACTGTCATAATCAGAATAATGGCTCTCCATGTCCCCACCACCAGGATCTGTGGCTGTATGGTGTTAGGCTGTGACACTACTAGTCATGAAATAGTATATGGCATCTGCTAGTTTTGAAATAGTACATGGCATCGCACAGCTTTGAGACTGGGCTACCTTTATTGCAGACTGGCTGCTACTAGAACCGTGTCCCCTCACTTTGGAGAGCCCAGCTCTGAACTTCTCTCATCCATCGATATCAAAGGAGACCCTTCCGTCTACTCTTGCCCGAGGCCTCTTGCTTTAACCCCTAGTTGTTGTGGGATCTATGATCACACTATGAAGCCTGAGTTTGCATTTGTGTTAATTAAATAAATCAACATTGGGTCAGGAAGCAAAGCCAACAACTAGTTGACAGAAAGTAATCATAGAGAGTCAGAGGGAGTCCAGGAAATGGATAGAGAGATCCACAGGAAGTAGGAGGGAGGGACTTTAAGTGTGGCAGTCATTTTGGTTTGGTGGAGCAGAAGGATAATCTCTTTCTGAGACACCGCTCAAGAGGGAAGGTCAGCTGGTTGCTCCTCACTCTTTCTAAGCTAGCAGTTTTTCACCCCAGCCTCTAACTCCCAAGTCTTTATTGGTAAACAGAACAATAGAGGTTTAGTTAAAAACTATATTTGGTGTCAGTGGCAGGAGGTGGTGTCCCACTGGGCCACTGCCTGAGAAGTGGGCCAGGAAGAGTGGAGCCTAAGTTACTGGCTGAAACTACTGTAGAGGGATGAGTGATGAGCAAAGGGGTCAAGACCATGTTGGGGAAATGCACAGAAACACCTGACCTGAGCAAGTGGGAGCTCACGGACTCCAGTCTGACATCTGTGGAACCAGCATAGAACCAAATCAGGCCCCCTGAATGTGGGTGTCATTTGGGGGCCTGGGCAGTTTATGGGGCCTCTGGCAGTGGAACCAGTATTTATCCCTAGTGCATAAATGGGCTTTTGGAGCCCATTCCCTATGGAGGGATACTCTCTTAGCCTAGATACAGGGAGGAGGGCCTCAGTCCTGTCCCAAATGTTGTGACAGACTTTGATGATCCCTCGTGGGAGGCCTCACACTCTCTGAGGATTAGATGAGGGGAGTGGACTGGGGAGAGGGTGGGGGGAATGGGAGAACAGGAGGGAGAGGGAACTGGGATTGGTATATCGAGTAAGTTTGTCTTTAATTCAAATAAAAATTAATTTAAAAAAAAGGTGAGAAACTGTACCTAGCTACATTGGAAACATTTGCATTATACCAAAGCCCTGTGTGTACATCTATCTACCTAGACAAAGAAAAGCCCCAGCAACTCATGGAACTCTCGCTGGCTGAGGGATGCAGATACACTGGGCAGGGATTCTGTACCTGACTCAGGGACAGAACACAGCAAAATGACGTCACAGTTGCTGGTTTTCATGAAAGTCATCTTCTGGGCCCTATAAGATTTCCTTCAGGGAGTGACGGTTTTGTGGGTTTATTCTCAGGCTGCTGATTGAATCAGGGAACGGCTCTGAGCTTCTTGGATCATAGAAGTTGCCATTTCGCTGCTGGATGTGGTACGGAGCTGGGTCTTGAAGAGTCACACTGCCAGCTAGAGCTAGTGCAGGCAGGAGCTCACGCTGATTCTGCGCACATCGAAGGAAGTGGTGCCCAGCAACGCTGGCCTGCCACAGAGATGCCTGCCAAATTGGATTAGCCAGCCCAGCGTCTGTCCTAAAGCCTGAGAGATGGACACAGCACTTATTAAATGATCCTCAGGCAGGGATGTTTCAAATACTTAATCAGCTCTTCATTTCCCTCCTCCAGGGAACAGGGAAGCCTCAATGCCACCCACAGTGAGAAATTACCGATCCTGGCAGGGTCCCTGTCTGCCATTTTCACTGCAGAGCAGGCAGGAAATGTCCAAGGAGGACCAGGCAGGATGCTCCACCAAGAACTGCTTAAGTTGGAGTCAGAGGCAGAGAAGCCTTGACTCTTCCAGGCACTCACTATGGACAGAAGGGGCTTCTAATGCTCTGTGGGCTTCAAGGAGCTGAAAACAGTCTTCTAGGATGCTAAGGCAGAATGGCCCTTCTGGAGTGCAGAGGCGAGAGAGAGAGAGAGAGAGAGAGAGAGAGAGAGAGAGAGAGAGAGAGAGAAGAGAGAGAGAGAGAGAGAGAGAGAGAGAGAGAGAGAGAGAGAGAGAGACTGGGGATGGGATGGCTGTCAGCTTTTTTACTTCTTTGTGGGTTGTTGTTGTTCACTCTCTAGAGAAGTCTGGCTTCAAACTCCTGCCTCAGCCTCCAAACTCAGGTGTTTTGGAACCACAATCATGCACCACCATGCCTAGCTTTCTCTATGGCTTTAATTCAACCTACCCTGCCTCCAGTGTGGAGACACGCACCTCCTGTCTATTCTCACTGCCCTCTCTTTCCTTCCTGGAGAGACTTAAGAACCGAAGGAGAGCAAAGAGGACTTGGAGAAGCTTCTCTGTTGGCCTCATTGGGGCTTCTCTACTCTTGGTATGGATTTGGGGTGAACTTGCCTCTCCTTCTGTTCCCTATTGGACCTTAGTAAGGTCCCTCCTTCCAGGTGCTGTGGGACCTGCCAGCTTCCCAGTGTCTGTAGGTCTCTAAGAGGAGGCTTAGCAAGATTTCCACTGCACCTTATGAGGACTGAGGTAGGAGGACAGGGCAGAGAGTGAGGTGTCATAAGCTTTGCACAAAACCTTACAAGCCGTGTAAAAATCATCATCTAACTCCCTCCCCCCAAGCCTACTAAAACTGCCCATTGGCATAAGCAGGAGCAGAGGCACTCCAGTGTCTGAAGGTAACCTGTGACTTCCTAAAATACCAAAGGCCAGACCCTAAGGTAGAGTTTTGACAGGCTGATGAG
Organism: Cricetulus griseus; assembly: GCF_003668045.3. Taxonomy (NCBI): domain Eukaryota; kingdom Metazoa; phylum Chordata; class Mammalia; order Rodentia; family Cricetidae; genus Cricetulus; species Cricetulus griseus. The sequence continues at coordinate 97,791,989 of NC_048595.1, read as the reverse complement.
ACATACAGTATGTTAGGTTGTTTATTTTATTTTTTAAGAATGGGTAGGAGTGTTTTGCCTGAATGCATGCAGTGCTCGAAAGGGCGTGGGGTGGATGGCAGATCCCCTGGAACTGGAGTTACAGTGAGTTGAGATCTGTCCTGTGGACAGCACATGGAGTGTATGTAGAATGCATGTCACAGATTAACATACATTCTACATATACTTCATGTGTTTGTAGATAAACAAGGCTTGTACTTGTACTTGCAAACGGTGTAACTAAAGTTATATAAAAGTCTCAGCTTTGCACAGTGTGGTGGGGCCATTTAGGTTCTCAAACTCTTTTCTCTGTTTCAGCCTGCTCCCTGCCCCTGAAGAGTGCTCTCTTTGTCTCTCTCTCCTTCTCCCTTCCCCCTCCTCTCTCTCCCTCAGCTGTCCTGGAACTTGCTGTATAGACCAGGCTGGTCTTGAACTCACAGAGATCTGTCTGCCTCTGCCTCTGCCTCCTGAGTGCTGGGATTGAAGGCATGTGCCACCAATACCCGGCATGTGAGTTCTCTCATAATGACCTGTCCTTGCTTCTACTCTGCACAGCCCTTGTCCCAGGACTTCCTCCTGGAGGTGCCATCCAAACCCTCTAGCAGCTCATGCAATTGTTCCAACAGAAAGAGGAGAGCTAGTGGATGAGACTAAGTGGAAACCCAAGTAAACTAATCAGCAAAGTTCTGGTCAGATTCAGCCTCCCAAGGCTGGAGAGGTGGCTCAGTGACACAGTTTGTCTGGTGTGGGGCAGGCCCAGGGTTCTGTCCTCAACTTGGGGATGGGAGACAGACAGGCAGGCTTGCTTTTCCCTGCTCCAAGCTTTCTGTCATGCATCATGCGGAGTCTAATCCTGCCCTTGCTCTCATCACCATACTACACTGGAATGGCTCTCTCAGATCAGTCAGAACATTTTGTTCAGGTGCCAGCATTTTTACTTTTGATGTTTCCTCTAACCAGAGGTCTCTTCTTACTCTCTGCTGATGAGATGCTGTGTGTGGCTTCCCAGTCCTTCTGACTCCACAGGAAAAGGAATGAGCAGGTAGGAAAGGGGAGTGATGAAGCTGCGGTCCCCTGGAGCTGCTGCTGTCCTTCTGAATTAGAAGACGCACAGGGAGATGAGAGGCTCCTCTGCCTAGCAAGGTGGGAGCACCCTGTTCCCGTTCCTTCTTGGTAGGAGCCAGTTTCTTACCTGATTTATTTGCCACCCTGGTGCTCTCCTCATCTTTCTGATTAATAGTTTAGTTGGGGGTTCTGGGAAATTTACATCCAATGGTTACTATAGCAACCAGCTCTTTTGCACAGGATCCCATAGAAAATGCATTTGGGGCCTTCTGAAGGAGCTGGATTTACAAGGACCTTGGCTTACACCAGAGCAGAATGGGCAGGTTTAACCCACAGATACAGTAAGAATTATGAGCAGCTGGGCACTGCTCTAGCCATCCCATAAATTGAGGAGGACAGTTTTAGTGTCTGCTCTTCTGCCTTTCTTTGTCTTGTGCTGGACCCTTTCCTGCCCATCAACATTCTATCCAGAAAACTAGTTTCCCACAGGACTCAGGGAACAGACGGAAGGATGTGTGGCAGGTAAAATGAGCTGAAGTCGCACCTGGCAGGCTCGGGAGCCAGAAACTCCCTGTCACTGTATGTGTGTAGTTGGGGCCTTTTGGTGTGTGGCACAGAGAACATTGTACAGAGGGTAGGGTGGGGTGGCATGTGTGGAACCTCTGGGTGTCTTCCAGGCCTGGGAAGGGACACCTTGTGAGACCAGCTCTTGAAGCCCTTACTTAAACAGAATACGGGATTCAGGCATTTTAGTCTCCAGGGGCATCGTTGTCTCTTTATAAACACAATGCTGAACACACTGCTATCTGGCCCACAGATGAATGTATGAATTCCTTAAGGTTTTTTTAAGTGTGTGGGCACAATTTATTAATCCTTATGTGGTCTTTTATTATCATAATAAAACATTTTTCAGAACATGGTCAAATAACAACTGAACTGGGAATGGGGAAAAAGTATTGCCTATAAAACTTTGTCCTACACCCAAGGGCCATTCCTTGATAACAGAGTCTAGTCTCCTACAAATCAGGTAGAAACAATGTGCTGTGTAGTATGGAACACAGTCCTGCTAAAAGGGACCCCTTAGCCTTCCTGTGTATCTACTGTCTTATCCATGCAGTGGGATGGCCAACTGGTTTCAATCTCAGGCTGACTGATAGGTACAGGCTTAGCTGAAAGATGTTTGTGATAATGGATTAGTAATGTCTGCCCTGAGTACAACCTGGGAGGAGGGGACACATATGTCATTTATCTACCATCCTTGGACCAGATGTCTCTGGATCAGAAGACTTAATTTCAAACCACTTCAGATATTCCTTGTCTTCAGTCTTCTGGGCCTTTCTCTATCCTCAAGCTTGTAAAATCCTGAGGAAGCTGTGACTTTGTTACTTTACCACCTCATTACATTTTCTGTTCTTAATAAACTGGTCTGTGTGAATGGCCTCAGAACTGCCTAGAAGCAGAGAGATTTGCAGTCTGGCTTGTAAGTGACACCAATTAGTAGAGGGGAAAAGGATACAGATTCTAGGGAGCTCTTGGCCTGCAACAGCTTTCATTAGCTTATAAGCATGTAAGGGAATATTGTAGTGTGTGTGTGTGTGTGTGTGTGTGTGTGTGTGTGTGTGTGTGTGTGTGTACCTGAAATCAAATGTGGAGCTTCAATTTCATAGGCAAGCATACTACCACTGGTCTATATTCCCTTGTTGACCCCTTTAAAAAACAAAAACAAAAATGAAAAACATTATTTTGCCACAAGATTTCACTAAGATGCCCAGGTTGACCTTTGAACTTGCTCTGTAGCCCAGGCCACCCTTCTGCGTCAGTGTCCTGAGTAGCTGGCGTTATAGGCTTGCGTCACCAGATCCAGCTTGTTGTAGACTTTTGAAATGAGGGCAGTGGGTAGGTGTGATGAGTCTTTCTCTGTCTTGCCAGCTAGCTCCCAAATAACGACACAGAGACGTAAAATTAATTATGGAAGACTTGGCCTAGATTAGGCCTTAACTTGTCCCATTAGTTCTTATAACTTAAATTAACCTGTCCCTATTAATCTACATTCTGCCACGTGGCTTGGTTACCTATGCTCTGTGCCCTGTGCCCCACTTCTTCAGAGTTTTGTTGGCATCTCTGTACTGCTCATCCTGCTTCCCGCATGACTGGCTCATGACTCTGCCTTTCTTCTTCCCAGAAATCTCTCTGCCTGGCAGTCCTGCCTAGCTATTGGCTGTTTAGCTTTTTATTATACCAACCACAGCAATACATCTTCACACAGTGTACAAATATCCCACAACAGATGGGCAGCTGCAAAAGTGGGTGGAATTGGTCTTAGGGGTTTATTTTGGGCACACAGCTGTGTTCCTATTAGAGATATCTCTTTGGCAGCAAAAGGATATACTCCTCAAAAGAGAAAGATGCAGCTGGGTCAAACACCCTCCACTATTTTTCCAAGTTCCCCTACTTCTGTGGCCATGGTTATACTGGTCTATCTTAAGTTATACACGTCTCCTTAGACTACCTGCTTAGACCCCCAGTGCCATTCCAGTGGCCTGCCATGTTCTTTGCCTTCCAGCCATACTTCAAGGTCCAGATTCCAAGTGATGACACCTCTCCAGCCCCTTAGACCATGCCGAGTCCTATATCACCTGGCTGCTTCTCTATGTCTAGGCCAGCAGTGTTACCTGGCTTCTTAGCAAATCCCTGCTTCACTTGGCTCCAGGTGATCTGGGCACAGCAGAGTGAAGCATCTCAGAACATAGCCATGTGAAGGGAAACCACCCAGCTCAGATCCTGGAGGAGAGCTGAAATCCAGACTGCTCCCACAGAGGTCCTCAGTCACGTAGGGCTACCTCGGCGTCATGGAGAGTGGATGGAGTCCTGAGTGAATATGTGCTGTTGACATGAGCACAGCCATGTCAGGGATGTCAGTGCCTCAGACCCATGGGAGTGGCAAAGCCTTTCCTGAGAGAGGCTCAGAGGGATGGTTAAGCCTTCCTCCAAGCCGAATGGGAATGTTGACAGTGTGTACAGAAACTATCAAGGATCAACCACAGCTTCCTCCTCCCTGATGTTTACAGCCTGAGGCTGCTCCCCTATGGAGTACCCCACTACTGAGATGAGCTCCAATCTGCCTCCATGTTGAGAGGAATGCCACAAACCTTCCTCCTTGATTCAGATGTATTAAATAAATATGCCGAGTTTCCAGATTGCTGCTGTGGTCGGTGCCCTCCATCAGAGCCAGCACAGCTCACCCGATGGCAGCTTTTTTGTATATGTGTTTCTGTGTCTGTTCTTTATTCAGTTCCTCATCACCCCATACAGGTTTCTGGGACCAAGTGGGGACATTATGCAGGATGTGGCAAGCAGAGGATGGGTTTCTTTGTTCCAGTCACAGGTCTCTCATGGAGGCTGGGCTGGTGTGTGTGTGTGGGGGGTTGGTTAGAGGGAGGCAGGAGAGCTCTGTGCTTGAGTTGCACTTCAGGAAAGGCCTCATATGTGTTAACCTAAGGGAGTTGAGAATTGAGAGGCACACTGATCACATATAAGACAAAATTTCCACAAGAATGACATTCATTTTCTTTTGTTACTGGAGCATCTCCTTGCAGTACCCTGTCTTAATACACTATAAAAATAAATGCCAGTTATCCTGCATTTAGCAATTATATCCCACTGCCCTTTTCATTGGTATGAATAGTCAGCATTTGATCAATTTAAAACTATCTCAGTGGTAACCCTTGTTTTTTCACAGAGTCACTTGTTAGTCCACCAGGCACCCTAGAACTGGACTTGCCTCAGCCTTTGTTGGGGTCCCCTTGCCAAAGAGTATGAGTATATGAATTCCTATTCAAATCCTACATAGTCTTGGGCAAGTCACTTAAGCTGGGTCCCACCTTAGTTCCCAGTCTATTTTTCTGCAAAATGGTGGAATAAACACTATCTCTAAGGGTTTCATTTTTTAACACTTATTTATGTATTATGTATGTGATGGGCATGTGCTACCGTGCACACATGGAAGCTAGAGTTCAACTTGCAGGGACAATTGTCTCCTTTCACCGAGTGAGTTCCAGGGATTGAATCAGATCATCTGGACTGGTGTCAAGTGCCTTTACTGAAGGGACACTAGCCCACTGGAATGTGTTGCTCTGTCAGGCCTTGGCCTTTCCCCCATTCTCTCTGCCTTGCTAAAAACCATTAGACTACATTCCTGAAGCTAGCCACTAAGGACTATTCCCTTATTTGACCACTTCCTCCTCCTGAGGTTGACTACCAAAGTCCAGCAATCAGAAGCCCCCTTTGGCTCACCAAATTAACATGCCCAATTAAGATTAACACCTCATCCTAACATGGGGTTTTCTCTTTTAGCTTTATGAGCCACCCTTTGCCTGTGTGCCAATCTGTCTCCTCTTTATCCAGAGGCAGTCCTTTGTCCTTCCAGGACAAATACCCCTGCGACACTTTCCCTAATTGCCTCACCCTTCTCCCTCAGCCTCCATCTCCTTTACAACTGCATCCTAGCCCGTTCTAACATAGACCTCCACCTTTTTTCTTAAAGTTACACCTGCAAAGCTACTTGCTGCTGTTTTTCTGCCAGAGTAGAGAGCAGCCACTTTATCTTCCCCAGCTAATAGAGGCTCTCTCCGTGAAAATAGGTGTTTGGGTGTGGTTTGTGCCTAATCAAGGGTCTAGGAGGGAGCCCCCGATGTGCAGGAGTTCCCCTTAATTTACCATTGAGCTGCAGAGACAGCCCTCTTGCAGGGAGGGTTTCAAAGGTGAAGTAGGTGATGTAGCTAATCACACTCCAGAAACACGGGGTTTATGGTGTGCAGGAAGTGCCCAGTAATTAGTAGTGATGGTTGACTTTTTGAGACAGGGTGTTCTGTATCCCAGGCTGGCCTCAAACTGAACCATGTAGCAGAGGATGGACCTTGAACTTCTGATCCTTCTGCTTCCAATTCTGAGTGCTGGGATTACAGGTGTAATTACAGCTCAGCAATTAGGATTAGTTTACCCAAGTCCTAGTGCATTTCCACATGTTTGAATCAGAATCTTCTAGGTTAATTATCTATGACTGTGTAACAAATAACTCTAAATCTCAGTAGCTTAGCAGCCATTATTTGCTCCAAGTTGCTGTAGGTTGGCTGTTGGGGTTTGGCCTCTGAGGACTCATCTGGGATCACTTGTGTTTCCTGTGGTGAGCTGTTAATCAGCTGTAGATTGGCTTTCCTGAATTTGGCTGAGCTCACATACATGTTTGGGGCTTGGACTGTGACAGTTCAGCTGAGTCATTAACTTGTACCCACCAGCTGTTCAGTCTGGGGTTATTCTTGGGGTGGAGACAAGGTTCCCAAGCAAGGGAGTGGCAGGGTGCAAGGCCAGCTAAGGAGATCATCTCTGGCCAAAGCTAATCATAAGGCCAGGGATGTGAAAATGGACTCCATTCTTGATAGGTACAGCCATAAAGCCCTCAACAGTACAGACAAAGGGAGGGACATACCTGAAGTCAATTTTGCAAGCCATCTACACCAACTCTGTCTTCATAAATGCAGAATAGCACATCGAGTTTATTCCCTGAGTGCCACAGTGAGCAACTGGAGAGAAATCTCCCTTTTTTCCATTTAGTGGCTCAAGCCTATTCTTAGATCTAGTCTAATAAAATGAATTTCACACTTGGGTTACTCACCCACTAACAAACACCCTGTTCTTATCGATGCCTGGGACAAACTCCCGGGCAGCCTGGGTTTCTAGTTCCGTTACCTTCAAGCACAATAATTGTTAATTACCACTTTATTTGGTTCAGTTGTGTTTGCCAATAGTCAATTACATATGTTAGCTTTTCTTGTGATCACTGGGGCTTATCCAATATTGGAGCTCAGGTCTAGGTTTTGTTTCAGAGATGTCTTTTCCAAGGGAGTTAAGGAAAACTCTTGTCCATAACTTTATTGAATATTAGCCTTTATCTGCTTATTCCAAAGGCTTTTTATTCACTTCTGCAAACTGCACAAAGCTCAGGCTGCTGCTCTTAGAATTGAACTCCCGGCTGAAGATAAGCCGCCCCTCTGCCTGGATGGACTAAACCCCGGAACATGGAGGTAGAGGGAGAGTGGATTGTGAGCTCATTATGGTGGAGCTTGGAGGACAACAGCCCCTCCACGTTCTTCAGGGCCTTTCCTTCAGTACACCTGACTCCTTCCTATGAACTCTTCCTTCCAAATCTTGGCTTTCAAGTGATGATTGGCCTGGACCATATTCCAGTGACGGTGTTTGTTACTACTTCTAGCATTGGATATTTGCTTCTCCTCCCATCTACTGGTACTTGCTTAGGTTGTTGTGTGGTCTGGCTCCACCATACGGAAGATTCCAGTACCTAATGAGCAAACGAGTCCTTGGTCCTGGTATCTTGCTGGTTTTTTCTCAAAGACTGAATTGGTCTGTCCAGCCCCGTACCTCTGCTACCAGCATCATGTCTACACACCGACAGTTTCAGAAAATGCTTTTTTTCTCCCCAATACATTTCTATTTCTGGAACATCCATCAAGTGGCAGGTTGTTGAGCTGAGGCTGTGACCTGAGAGGCTCCATTTACAAGCAGTTCTTGACTCCACTCTGAGACTCAAGGATGACAGTGCATCTGAATGGACATACAATTAGTAGCTTCTGTTCTGAACCACCCATGAGGCACAGACTGATACATGACTTATTCATAAGAGTAGAAATTCATATATACACCACCCTGTAAATTCATCAGGGTGAATTGAAACTATAGGAGCACATAGGCATATTAAAATCACACCAAGAAAAACAGGTCCAAGAACTTTTGGGACATAGGAGACTGAGGGAAGGGCAAGGGGCAGCCCACAAGTGGACCCCATAAAGAGGTAAACACCCAGCACCATGAGACAATGGCTCCCACTGACCTGTTATCTTGTTAGTGGGGACAGAGGCACAGCTGCATAGTGCCTCCTTCAGCAGACTGACCACGACTCAGGTCAGTCCGAATTGCATGGATTCAGTAAAGATTTTTGGGACTAGCCAGTTTACAAAGAAGAGTTGGAGATACAGTAAAGACATTTTAGTACAGGAGAAAAAGGAATTGAGGCCAGCCAGTGAGATGGCTCATTGGGTAAAGGCATCTGTCACCAGCCCTGACAACCTGAGTCCAGTTCCTGGGACCCAGGTGGTAGAAGGAACAAATGACTCCACAGTTGTCTTCGGACCTCCACATACACATGGCGGCGCACAAGAGCCTCCTTCTCCTCACTAAGTAAATAAAATGTAATTAAAAAGTTTCGTTTAAAAAGAGAAAACCAGGTGTGATGGTATATGCCATTAATCCCAGCACTCAGAGGGCAGAGGCAGGTGGCTCTCTGTAAGTTCCAGGCCAGCCAAAGCTATACAAATAAGATCTTGTCTCAAGAGAAGGGGGAAAGCACAGAAAAGTAAAACATGGTCAAATGTGGGATGGAGGGTCTGTGCTTCCCCCCAAAAAGAGTAATGTAATACATTTTCCTTGAAATGAGGAGACGGTGGTGGCAGTGGAGTCCTCGAATATGACAGAGACTTTCTCATCTCAGATAAACTTAACTTCGGGAGCTAGGGTGCTAGACAATCAATGGTCACCAATGTCACTCCAAGCCAGTGTTTTCTGTGACCAAGGTCTCACAAACTTGAAGAATAAATCATATAGACAAAGAAAGGGTGGGTTTTAGAAGGAGTCTTATTATAGGTGAGAGCTTAAGAGAGAGGGAACAAGTAGGATTCCCATAGAGCAAGAATGGGTCCCAAGGAAGGAACACCAAGGGTCCTGCCCTAGGTAAAGTGAGAATTTACAAAGGTCTTTATTACAGGGATTCAACAGGAAATACAGACTCACAAATACAGGACAAGGTGGATGCCGCTGTGCGTCCAGCTGCATGCCCCTCCTTTTTGCTCTGGGAAGATTTTTACAACCGTAAGACTTGCTTCTGCTCTGACCTCCCAAGAGAGCAAACAAGACCTCTCCTCCACTCCCTTATAAGAGATCATGTCTGCACACAGAAGCCATGCCTTAAGACTGGTACCCCCCCAAAACTATTGGCAGAATGAATTCCCACATCACCTAGGGGTAAGTAAGACTTTATTGGGTTAAAGTGGAATAGCTGATCTGGTCAGTTGCCCTCCCATGAGACAGTCCCTCTCTCCATCCTGGTGTTGGGACTAGAGTTGGGGACACAACATTAGGAGCTAATGAAGTATCTGATCACACACAGCTACCAGGCTGTGCTCACTAGGTTGTGTAAAAGGAAGAGATAAAAACATGAAACTGGAATGTTTCCTATCTCGCTTGTCAAGTGAGATGAGTGCAGTGGCTTTAGAAATGCCTTGGATGGAACGAAACTGTATCAGAAGGTGAAACCAGGAGCCTTTAGAGTTATGTAGAGAGTTTAAGACATACCCTTTCCTTCTAAATTGTGTTTCTGGTGAGATTCCTAGAGAATTGAAGGTTTATGGCTGGGGAGGGAGAAAGGCCATACTCAGCCGTTAACTGTGCTGGAGAGAGAGGTCAGCTGGATTCCTTTCTCATCATGTCCTCAGGATGTCCCCTGCCTTTCTGTGCACTTCAGTCTGACCACTGGGAGTGTGCATCAAGGGCCGACAGGCAGAGAACTCCCAGCTGCCCCTGGGACTCCAGCTTGGCTCTTGTCCACTGTTGATGAGGCCTACTCAACAGCCATCTGCCTCTCTTCCTGTTTGGACCTGCTCATTGGACTTCCATCTGTCTGTCCATTCCCAGTCCCTGCTCCCATCCAAGGCTATATTTATTTGTATTTATGTGTTTTGCACACATGTATGTATGTGCACTGCATGCCTACTTTGGTGCCCTGGGAAGCCAGAAGAGGGTGCTAGATCCCCCGGGACTGGAGTGACAGGTGGTTGTGAGTCACCATGTGGTTGCTGGGAACCAAACCCAGGTCTCTGCAAGAGCAGCAAGTGATCTTAACTTCTGAGCCTTCTCTAGCACCCCTCCCTGAGTCCTGCTTCTTTGCCTCTGCAGCTGGACCCAATTCTACAACATTTGCTGTCAAGCCTGTGACACTTAAATCTGCCATGGATGTCTTTCCTGTTTGGTTCCTTACCAAAAAGGGATTCTATTTATATTTCTATCATTCTACTGGAACCTCTTGAACTTTGTTGGTGTCTCCCTAATACTCTGTAACATAAATACATTTTAAGAAATTTATTTACTTACTGTCATGTCTAATTTGAGAGTCAATAGCACTTAAGACTGGAATAAAAGAGCCATGCTTGCCTTGGTGGGCTTAATAAGGAAAGTAAGAATATCAGGTAAATTCGGCCATTGAAACAGCCATGTGGAGTAAATAGATTGTTATCCGATAAATTCTGACAGTATGGAAAGGCATGATTCTGTTCAGTTGTTTCTGACTTTGTGCTCTCACAACAAAGGCACTCACTATTCCAGGTGCTGCTTGTTAGGTGGTGACCAAGCCAGACATAGGCTCCCGCCTTCCTCAAGCATGAATTCCAGCTGTGGAGATAGGAAAAGGAGTTAGGCACTCCCTTAAATAACATGTCAAGTCTATTTACTTCCATGGCTAGAGGTATATTGATGAAGGGCCAACTTTAAAAATTGTCCAAACATGAAAAGTCCTGAGGAGCTTGAGGGGGATCACACAGTGCTAAGCAGCTTGTCATTTAGCTACCAGGGACTCAGGATTCCCTTTTATGGGTTTTTAGTCTCACTGACAAAAGAATTTAAAATGGACTCAGAAGGAAGCTTGAGGACCATCTATTAGAGTTGGAGAGGAAAAACTCTAAGCAGGCAAGCTATAAATCCTGGGAGCTGCCTGGAGGGAGATGGAGAAAAGGAAGAAAGCCATGCCTTTTTAGTTAGGGTCCAAGAAAGCCAGCATGTTCAGCTGTTGGCAAACAGCTGCCCTGGGGTGGAGTGGGGTGGGGAGTCTCTTTAGGGAAAGAGGGAGAATGTCCAGAGAGCCAGAGAAAGAATGCTTAGGGTTTTGGACAGTATCCAAAAAAGAAATAGAAAGAGAGAAAAGGACAGATTATGTTCCCCTCCCCTTTTTTGTTGTCCATTATTGAACGAGTCATAGATTCTGTACACTCAAGGGAAGGGGCTTGTGTTTGTTAGTGACAGAGAGAGGTCACTCTAAAATGTGTTTTGCCAAAGATAAACAGAGCTAAACACTAGTAAGTGTATATTTAAATTAGCAGTATGTTTCTGTACTAGAGAGGTTGGGGCCTAGCACCAACCAACCTCGGATCTTCATTAATGTGACTGGGCATTTTAAAGGGAGTAGAGAGCAGAGATGTAGCTTGGTTAGTAGAATGCTTGCCTAGCATGCATGACGTCTTGGGTTCAAACCCCAGCACTGCATAAATCTGAACCAGGGGTGGTGGTGAAGGACTGTAATCCCATCGCTTGGAAGGTGGAAGCAGAAAAATCAGAAGTTCAAGGTGATCTTCAACTGTACAGTGGTCTAGAGGCCACTTGGGATACATGAGACATTGTCTAAAAAAATTAAAAATAAACAAAGGCAGCAGAGTCAGGAGAGAACAGATGCTCAGTAGTCAGGGGACAGGGTGAATAATTGGGTTGGTCCTTATGGACCATCTACATCTGTTAGCCACAGTTATCAAAGTTGGGATTCTGTCCTCCCAGACACTGGAAGCAGAGGCCTTGTCTATTCTGATGAAAACACTCTAAAGCGATCACCTCCAGGGCTTTGAGAAAGGCATTCATGAGTTACAGGATATAACCACACATATCAGAAGGATGCAGCTACCCTCGCAGCCCTTTTTAGTAAGTGCTAAATGGTGGTCCAAGGGTTTAAGGTCAGGTGTGGCTGAGGCAAAGTTCCCTGTGGATGGTTTCGGGAATGCAAAGTTTACCATGTTAGGTAAACTAGAAAGTTCATTTGGTATAGAAATGTGTTTAAGGAAGACCAGATGCTTTAATAACCCTAGCCAGGTGGGAAATTTGGGATAGGAGCTGTTAGATTTCTCAGGCTGTGTAAGGAGACAGACAGCAGAAAGAGACAGGGAGTCTGACCTTCAGCAGATGGGACTGTGTTTATTATCACACAACGAGGGGCAGCTCTCTCTCTCTCCTCTCTCTCTCTCTCTCTCTCTCTCCTCTCTCTCTCTCTCTCTCTCTCTCTCTCTCTCTCTCTCTCTCTCTCTCTCTCTCTCTCTCTCTCTCTCTCTCTCTCTCGGGAAGTTGAAGGGTCCGCCAGGGAAAACTGTTGGGGATGATGTGAGGAGTTTAGGAATGAGGAAATTGTTGCAGCATGTAGCTCAGGTTTCTTCCCTGTAGTCTCTCCTTCCCGAAGTTGTTTGCTGAAGGTGAGACAGACTATCCCAACAGACATTCCTATTCTAGGATGGCCAAGTGTTTTAGTCACTGTTCTATTGTGGTGAAGAGACACCATGGCCAAGGCAACTCTTAAGAAAGCATTTAATTGGGGACTTTCTTACAGTTTCAGAGGTGTGTCCGTTATAATCACGTGAGAGCATGATTGAAGGCAGGTGTGGTACTGGAGAAGTAGCTGAGAGAGAGATTGAGAGAGACTGTGAGTGATAAGAGTGAGAGTAAGAGAAAGAGAGTGACCTTGGCCCTGGCATGGGCTTTTGAGACCTCAAATTCCACCCCCAGTGACATACTTTCTCCAACAAAGCTTACATGAACCCATGGAAGTCATTCTTATTCAAACTGCTTTGGGTCTGGGGTCACTCATTGATTCACTGGTTCGACAGTTAACAAACTTTTAACAAATAAGAGGCTTTATTAAATACTGACCAGGACCATGGATACTAGCCAGGTATATACCTGAGATACATGCTCAGAATATGGCCTCAAATTACTGAAGGGACCAGGTCCTCACTCAGCCCCCTGCTTTAGCAGCCATGACAGGCTGCAGAAAAGACCTAGTAAGATGTAGGCCTCTGACTCAGCAACATGTGCTGAGCTTCCTGACCTTGTCTTCCCATCTCTTTAGCTGGTCTTCAGGTCAATCAGCTTTCCCAGCCAGGTGATTGCCAGATCCAGTTGTATTAAGTCTTAGAAGAGGAGACAATCTTTATAATCTTATATAGAATGTCACATCTCCACCCAGGGCCAGAGGTAGAACTCAGGTTCTATTCTTCTAACCAGGAGGAAGTAGCTTTTCATTAACCTAATGTCCCCTACCCTTTCCTATCATACTTTAAATGTTAAGCCTTGGTGTTTCCTTTTGCAACATTACCAGGGAAACAGGAGGTGAGGCCCCAAACTAATTATAAGGGGAGGGTCTATCCTGAATGGCTTCTAAGCCTGGGTATCTACCTAACACTTCAGTAGAAGAGTCCCTGTGTGGACAGAGCTGGTGGTTGTGTTAGACCCCCAGAAAACTCAGGGGTACCCGGGGTCCCAGGCCACGTTCTCGGTCACCCCAATCACCAGGCGGATTTGAGAGCTTGCTGCAAACTGCAGGAGGCTTTATTGTAATTTAACGAGCTAACCCCATGTTAGCTCGGGTCTTTCACCCACCCGCCATGGCGGATGGCTAGCAAAAGACAGCTCCTAGGGTCTCCCAAGAGATCTTATAGGACAGCATAAGGGGGGTGTCTAGGGGTACGCACAGGCTCAGGATTGGTGTGCCTCCAGGCTTGGAGGGCTTGCCCTGTGTTGATTGGTCAACTGGTTGTTATGGCCCATAGGCCCTCCCAGGGTGGTTGTTATGCTCTGTGCGTCATTGCTGTGCGCTTGTCCGTAAAGTACACCCAGGGTCGTAAAGCATAGTGCCACCAGCTAACTTCTGATTGTTTCCTTGTCACGAGGCAGGCATCTGACTTTCTAGTGTCTAGGACAAGGTCATAGAAGCACGTGTTCAGCCGTTATGGCTGCCAAAAGGGAAGCTGGTCCCTTCAGTTGGTGATGGCAGATCCTATGTCACTGGCTATAAGGCTGGGATGGGAGGGTGGAGGGCGGGGACCATGGTGAAGAGGGAAAAGAGCAGTGACTTTGAATAGGAGCCCCGTGGCCCGAGAGGCTCTAGGGCACATTCCAAGCTGATTTGCAGTCAGTCAGGCTGTTTTTCACTTGGACAACTTTATATATTATGCTCTAGTGTGAACAGCAACCTGGACATACTTAATGATGTGGGAAGCCAGTAAATAAAATAATTACCAAGAATGACAGGCACTTAATAAGAGGGTCTGAGAGGAGGATGGGGGAGAGACAGGGTCGGATGCATCAAGATGAGAAGCTGAGGAGAAAGGACCTGTGAGTGCTTGAGAGTAGGGGAGAGTGGGGATTTCACTTACCTTTGAAGACTCACTCCTTTGCCCTGTGGAATCAGCTTTGATTTAATAGAACCTAATATTTCTGGAAAGCATCCAACCAAACTGGCTGATACTCTTGAAGGCATCATAATCTTCCTCATCTCCCCAGCTACCCTATAACCCTACACCCGAATTTCCCAAGGAGACAAACATCACACTTCAGGTTTAGATTTACATTAGAAAGAGGCCTTAATTACTTCTGATCGCCCCCACACCTCTGAGGAGCTGATTTGAGCTTTTCAGATGCAAAGAGTGTTAATTGGCTAAGAGGCCCAGCTGAGCAAAACCACCCCAGAGAAGGAAGGAGGTGGGGAGGGGCTCAAGAAGAGGGCACTGATGCACTTGCCAAGTTTCCTGGAGAGCTGAAGGAGTGTGAGAGGAATTGCACTGAGTTCAGTCTCCTTCAGGCCTCCTCTCACTCATCCTCTCCGGCTGGCTGTCTCCCGGAAGCCTACACCCCCTGTGCCTCACCCCTGGCTTCCCAGCAGGCTGCGCTCTCTTGGCTCCTGGTTTCTAATTACAGAACTTCCCAGCCTGCACAGGATGGTAGTCTGGGAAGTGGATGGCCCTTTTGCTAGGACAAGAGTCCCTGGCTGAGCATTGTCTCTTCATAGCCTGGGAAATACAAGATGAGTGAAAACAACAAATGGTTATGTTAGTAGGCCATCACTCATCTCGTTCTCCAGGAGTCCACACTGTGAAGTCTCAGACGATTCCTGCCAGAGTAAATCTCCTGTGTGGGTCACTATAGGCAAATACCTATTTGTGAGAATATTGAATATCTACTCCCACATGAAGTCAAGGCCCCTGTTTGTTTAGTTTGTGGGTGTTCTATTTGTAGCAACTTTATATAAATATAATGAATATTAAACTTTAGTATGGTGGTTTAGGAAAAAAGGCCCCCATAGGGAATGGCACTATTAGGAGGTGTGGCTTTGTAGTGAAAGACCCCCAGAGGCTCAGGCCCCCAGGATTTCAGCCCAGGACCGTGGCAACCCCAATCACCAGATAGAGGCGAAAACTTGATGAAAATAGAAAGAGGCTTTATTGCAATTGTTTAACGAGCTAACCCCATGTTAGCTCAGGTCTTTCATCCATCCACCGTGGTGGATGGCTGGGGAAAGACCCGGAGAAACCACGGGACAAAGATCTTTTAGGGCAGCGTAAGGGGAGTGTCTAGGGGTACGCACAGGCTCAGGATTGGTGTGCCTCCAGGCATGGAGGACTTGTCCTGTGTTGATTGGCCAACTGATTGTTATGGCCCATAGGCCCTCCCAGGGTGGTTGCTGTGCTCTGTGCGTCATTGCTGTGCACTTGTCTGTAAAACACACCAGAGCCATAAAGCATCCACCAGCTAACTTCTGATTGGTTCCTTGCCACAAGGCAGACATCTGACCTCCTAGTGACCAAAGTCAGGCAAGCACATGTTAAGCTGTTATGGCTGCTGAAATGGGGAGCTGGTCCCTTCAGTAGGAGTAGATGTGTCCTTGTTGGAGGAAGTGTGTCACTGTGGGGCTGGTCTATGAGATCTCCTATGCTTAAGCTGCACCCAGTGTGTAATAGTTCACTTCCTATTGCCTGGGGATCGAGATGTACAACTCTCAGTTCTTTCTCCAGCACCATGTCTGCCTGAATGCTGCTATGTCCACCATACTGAGAATGGACTAAATCTCTGAAATTGTAAGCCAGCCCCTTTTAAATGTTTTCCTTTATAAGAGTTGCCGTGGTCATGGTGTCTCTTCACAGCAATAGAAACTCTTAACACATGCAGACTTAAAATGTTGAGTGAACAAGAAATATGACCAAAACAACACCAAGGCACTTTACTTTGTAACCTGGCTGCTCAAAGTATTGACAAAGAAAACCTTTTAAAAATAACAAGTCAGGGGCTGGAGAGACGGCTCAGGGGTTAAGAGCACTGACTGCTCTTCCACAGGTCCTGAGCTCAATTCCCAGCAACCACATGGTGGCTCACAACCATCCCTTATGAGATCTGGTGCCCTCTTCTGGTGTGCAGATATACATGGAAGCAGAATGTTGTATACATAATAAATAAATAAAATCTTTTAAAAAAATAACAAGTCAGGTTGGGGGCACACATCATCTCAGCACTCGGAGCCTGGAGCAGAAGGATCATGCTTGGGTTATATGGCAGCTGTTTAAATAAATAAACAAACAAAAATGCTGGTTGTGGGGAGGTATTTCAGTAACATAGTGCTTACCTGGCACATGTAGGGCAGTGGGTTTAATTCTCCCACAGCAGCTGAAACAACAGCAGCAGCCCCAACAGCAGCAGCAGCAGCAGCAACAACATACATTGTGCTCATAGTGTTATCCAGAAGCCAAGTACATTCTGTTGGATGAGCAAAGAAAAACTGTTCAGGAAAGACAATGGAGTAAAGAAAGAGAAAGACAGAAGACTGGGAGGCAGAGAGAACAAGAACGATGACAGCAGTTTTATTGAGGCTGGCTGGTGTCTCCTGTCAGGATGAGAGAGGAAACCCAGAGTTGGGAGTTTCCTGGGGGACTCGGGGTTAGACATTTTTATTAAGACCCCCGAGTCTTTCTCATCTTCTCTCCAAGATGTTTGTCTCTGGGTGGGCTATTTCTTTCCAGAAACCTTTCCCATTAGAAAAGGGGCACCCTCCACAGTCACTTAGAAAGCCTACTGTGTTTTCCCTACCTGCCTATATCCTTCTCACTTTCCCACAATAGGAACAAAGACAGGAGAGTAACAGAATTTTCAACAGAAGCATTGTGTGAGAGAAGACTGAAAGACAAAAATTAGAACTGGAAGGATGTTTCAACAGTTAAGAGCACTTGCAGTTTGCCCCAGCCTGCCTTCAGTGACTCAGTGACAGCAGCTATATCATCACCAGTCACCAAATTCAAGATGTATACCCTTTAAAAGGTCCAGGCCATTAGAAGGTTCAGGCATTACCTTGGCCTGGCCAGGTTACCTGGCAGTATCCACTCAGGCAGTACCCTGGTCAGCCCAGGGTTCCATGGGAACTAAGTCTGCACACAGGTGTAGAGGACCCCTTTAAAAGACAGACCCCTGCCCCATATGCTCTCTTCTCTCTCTTCTCTTCACTCTCCCCCCCTGCTCTCTGCTCTCTCCTCTCTCTTCCTCTTCTGTGTCTCTCCCACTCCCACTCCTGCTCCCCCTCCCCACCTGTAATAAACTATGGTTAATGGATCTCTCTTTTCCGCATCTCATCTCTTGCGCCTTTCTTTTTATATTTTTAAACTTAAACAAGAGCTTAAATAAAGCTTTTGTATAAGATCTGTTGTGTGGTGTGATCTCTGCAGCATACCTTGGCCAAGACTCTCCAAGGTACTCCACCAAAAAAGCCCTAACACTGGTGCCGACGACTCGGTAGGATATCCTGGTGCCTGCATGGTCCCTCTTGGGGTCTAGCCACACTGGGATCCTGCCCCTTATCTCAGGTCCTCCTGCAACAGATTCGTTTTCCATCTATGACCTGGCCCTCCATCCATTACCAGCGATTGGTGAGTGATTCTTCTCAGTCAGCTTAAATGCTTCCCTGAGTCTCCGGTACTCTTAGAGATGGACATACTGACTCTTCCCTTGGGTGAGGCTTCAGTTTTGAACTTGGTTTTCACCTTTGGTTTCTTTCAAAAGCCCTGGTACTAGGTACCGAGTCTCTCCTCAGGTTTAGCCGGGCTAAGCCCTGGCCCCTGTCTGGTGAGGTGACAACACACTGTATAGCTTGTGCCTTCCCCCTTAAAGTTATCGTCCCTGCCACCCCCCCCCCCCATCCTAGGGACTTCTGGACTTCAGGCCTTGGACCTCCTCCTCTACTTCACCCATGGGAGCTACATCATCTGTCCCACTGGACTTCCCCCTTGAGATGCCTCTTGGAGACCCTCTGATTCCTCCACCTAACACACAACTTAAGGACTTCTGAACTTGTCTTTGAAGTAGAATCTGGCCTCAATACCCCTTTGATCATCCATCCAAATGCAGCCAACCAAGCAATCGGAGAAAGGGGGGGGGGTTCCCCATTCCTTAATTCTTTTCTCCACCTCAAGTCCTGTTTGCTTTTGTCTGGTTCTCCACCCTGCCCCATCTACTCTCACCATGTAAATATTTTGTCTTTAAGTTAGTGTTGAACAATCTATAAGTTTGTTACAAAATGGGAGCTGGAGCCAGACCTCGCAGGAGTGGGGAGCAAAGGAGCAGGCCAGCTTTGATGTGCACACAAGAACAGCAAACTCCTGTTCTCCACTGCTGCAGCCATCACCCCTCCCAACCAAGCTGCTGATCCAACTCTCCATCATTTGTTTGTGAATTTACTTCCAATTCTTCCCCTGCTGCTTCCCTCTGGCCTGCTGTGCCCTCCACATGGGCACCTGTGTGAGTCTCAGCTCCTCCTTGTCCCTTAACTGTTCCTTTTCTTGTCCTATGCCATAAACTGGAGCCAGCTTCTTCACCCTTAGGGCTCCCACCTTGTGCACAACCTTCTTTCTTGGCTCTGGGTCCCTCTACTAAAGACACAAACACTCACACTCGTGGCTATCTCTGGCTTCAGCCTGCAGTGATCAGCTTCCTCTTGGAGCTTATAGGAACACACCTATACAGTGCTCCACTTTGCAACTCTCTCTTCCTCCTCAGACTCAGATTTTATTTCAGCAGCCTGGCCTCAGTACAGATCAACCGTCAAAAAATTGGGGAACTTGGTTTCCAGATTCTCACAAATAGTGACAACTGCTACTGCACAGACAAATGATTCCCAAATATCTTATATCTTTACCTTGCTCTATTCTACACTTTCTGTACTTTCCACTCTTAAAAATCTCTTATCTTTATGTTTGTTCTGACTGGGCGGTGGTGGTGTATGACTTTAATCCCAGCACTAGGGAGGCAGAGTCAGAACTCACAGAGAACTCACAGATCTCTGTGAGTTTGAGGTCAGCTGGGTCTACAGAGTGAGTTCCAGGACAGCCAGGGTTACACAGAGAAACCCTGTCTTTAAAAAAATGAAAGAAAGAGAAAAAGAAAGAAAGAAAGAAAGAAAGAAAGAAAGAAGGAAAGAAGGAAAAAAGAAAGTGATTGTTCTGTGCCCTGCTCTCAAAAAATCTAAACTGTAAACTGTTTACAGAGCTGTAAACTCTATCTAAGGATTTTTTAAATTCATCAAAAAAAAAAAATCTCTTAAGATTATGCTGTAGGGCTGGAGAGATGGCTCAGAGGTTAAGAGCACTGACTATTCTTCCAGGGGTCCTGAGTTCAATTCCCAGCAACCACATGGTGGCTCACAACCATCTACAATTCAATCTGGTGCCCTCTTCTGGCATGTAGGCAGAAAATTTAAAAATCTTAAAAAAAAAAAAAAAAGGAGGGTTTTAGACTCAAAAAAAAAAAAAGATTATGCTATAAACTCTAATGATGTTTTAAATTCAGCAAAAAAATCTCTTAAGATTATGCTGTAAACTAAGGATTTGTAAATTCATTGGGTATGGTTAAAAAAAATCTATGAAATCTGTAACAAAATTTGGCTTTAAACTTAAAAGGCTTATAATTAAAATCTATACATGGGTGTGTGTGTGTGTGTGTGTGTGTGTGTGTGTGTGTGTGATTTAACTCTTGTTTAGGATATATATGTATGTGTGTATGTAACTTGGATTCAATTCTGTGTATATGTGTATGTAACTTGGATTCCATTCTCATTTAAAAATACATATATATGGAAAAATGTAGAGCTCTACTAGGAAAACAGATGTTTTAAATAGCAACCATGTGGCTCTCCTCCATCTTGGCTGGTGACTTCATCAGGATGCAAGCAGCCATATGGCTGGTAGCCATCTTTACTAAGGTTAAAGAGTACAAGCCATGTGACTTCACCATCTTAAAATGACCACATGGCATAAAGCAACAACTGGAAAGCTTAGTCCTAATGAGCTTCCTGTTTATCATTGTATCTCCTTTTAGACTAAGAGGCAACAAAAAGTCAAATATTTTAGATTAATATGGATTTTTATATAATGATAAAAATACAAAGTTAAATTTGCTACAACATACTATATATGTGATTCATCTCTGGTTTAGAATATACTGTATCTGATGATAAAATTTTAAGGTTATAAAGGTCTATTCAGGTTAATAAAAGGTGACTTAAGATATATGTCTAACTACTTATATCTTTGCCAACTGTGTAACCCCAGACTACTAGAAAATTTAGAGAAGTAACAGCTATGTTTCATAAATAAGGTATACTTAATAATCAAGATTTATAGATTCCTAAGGTCTACTCAAGATCATAGTAATATTTTTCTAGCCTCATCTTTGCTCACTTTAAGCTTTAGCTATTTGGATAAACTAAGACATTAAAAAACAAAACCAATAAAACTACAATATTCTATAATGGTAGCCTATAAAAGGATCAGTAAAGTTGCCAGTCTTTCTGTGGACTGTACCTATGATTTAAAATAGCTTATTTCAATACTAAATGAGCTTCAATTAAAAAAAAATGTTGTGCTTTAAGGCTAAACCTGACAGGTATGAAATGTAAAGTCCTAGTCTTATGAAAACTACTAACTTGTAAAAAAAAAAAAAACTAAAAATAATCAAGGCATGAAAATTAATAGTTGCCTTATAAATGATCAAATTCTTTAATGTTTTCAGAAGTATACTTGTCATGCTAAGTACTAATGTAATTAATTACAGAAATAAGCTTTATTTAGTCTATAACAAGCAACTAAATCAGGTTTATTTAATATATAGATGGTCCTCTTGTTAGATCCCCGGAAAACTCAAGTACCCGGGGTCCCAGGCCACGTTTACGGTCACTCCAATCACCAGGCAGATTTGAGAGCTTGCTGCAAACTGCACGAGGCTTTATTGTAATTTAACAAGCTAACCCCATGTTAGCTCGGGTCTTTCACCCACCTGCCATGGCGGATGGCTAGCAAAAGATGGCTCCTAGGGCCTCCCAAGAGATCTTATAGGACAGCATAAGGGGGGTGTCTAGGGGTACGCCCAGGCTCACGATTGGTGTGCCTCCAGGCTTGGAGGGCTTGCCCTGTGTTGATTGTTCAACTGGTTGTTATGGCCCATAGGCCCTCCCAGGGTGGTTGCTATACTTTGTGCGTCATTGCTGTGCGCTTGTCCGTAAAGTACACCCAGGGTGGTAAAGCATAGCGCCACCAGCTAACTTCTGATTGTTTCCTTGTCACGAGGCAGGCATCTGACTTTCTAGTGTCTAGGACAAGGTCATAGAAGCACGTGTTCGGCCGTTATGGCTGCCAAAAGGGAAGCTGGTCCCTTCACTCTAACTCTTCAGAGATCTCCTGCATATGGCATTTAAAATGTTTAATAAAAGAGCTTTTCATGATAGAGAGAAATGCCAGCTCCTGGCAGTACCCCTAATCTCCTCCAAAGAAGATGGATGGGCACAGAAGAACTCCACCAGGAGCTTGCTTTAAATGTGGCATACATGGTCACTAGATAAAAAGCTGCACGTAACCTTGCCTACTACAGGACACTGTCCAAATTGTGGACAAGCAGGACCCTGGGGAGTTGATTACCCCACTTAGCCTAGACAACACAAGACCCCTCAAGTTTCTACTCCACAGGAAAGTCTGTCGTATCTTCTAGGTTTGGTGGCTGAAGACTGAGGCTGCCCTGGGACCTCTGCCCCAAACAACCACAGAACCTAGGGTGACTTTCCAGGTAGTCAGTAAGTCTCTGCCATTTTTAATAGATCCAGAGGCTGCTTGGCTGTACTTCTATTCTGGTAAAATTTACCCTTCTCAGATCTCTAATGGTGTTGAGAACTAGGCTAGTGATAGCTTTGCCAGTTGAATAGCAGCAACCAAGGCTTCATTCAGCTGCTTTCTCAGTTCTCTTCATATGTAAAACTCACTTTCATAGAGCTACTACTAGGTGTAGACACAGTTTACCTTGTTACCAGACTCGGAAAGAGATAAACTCACAATACAGATTTTAAAGTAACTTTTTACTGTCCCTTTATTTAAAGGAACTCGCTTTACAATGACTGCTCTCAGTAATCAGTCACCCAGGTCCATGGTGAATGATTAGATGCGAAAAAACTGAAAAGTTTATGTAAGGTCTGGGGATATGATAAGGTCTGAGAAAGTGTTTTAAGGTGTGTAAATGCAATTTGTAAAGGTGTAGGAAAGTGATTTAAGATATATATAAAAATGAAAAATGTTTCAGATCTCGTTCCCTCTCTGCCATTGTTATACTAAGACTTCAAAAGTCCATTATTTTAACATTAATCAGTGGAGTTCTGATAAGCTACTAATAGCTCTGGTAAGCACTGACTACTATTATCCACAGCCACAGGCTCAAGATTTTAAATTTCCTTTGGTTGTCTTCTCAGTACAAAAGTGCTTCTCACTGTGCTAAAAACATCTGTCTAATCTATACAACCCAGGCTTCTGGACAGGAAAGACTCTTTCAAACTTTTAACCCAGGATCATTTTGGGCTCCCAGCTTCTACTGTGACTCAAAGGTATGAGTCTACTGCCTTTCAACCACTGCACTTTCAGATTACAAACAAAGGTAATGTTAACACATCTAAAACTGACCTTGTGTAAACTTAAAAAATTCTTGTACACATCAGGGAATTGACCTGAACCCACCTCTTAAGGGTCAAATGGACTCCAAATAAACACTCCTGTCAATCAACCCACTAAATTTCCCCACTTACTGCCTACTCTGGGAGGGCTGGATTGCTCCCATTTCCCTGGTCTTGGGAGCCCCTCCCCCAACCACCAGGACCATGGGTCTAAAAGTATCAGATGTGCAGCTCAGAAAAAATTTCCCCTAAACTTATCTTCTGCTCCTAATATGTGTCTATGACAGCAGCCTGCCATCTCCAAGTATTCCCTCAAAATCTGCATCTTGAACAACTTCAAAGTGGTTAGCCCCAGGTGGTCCCGCCTTACAAACTGCTTCAACTGCTGCCTGCATGTCCCTAGCTCCGGATGGTCCCACAGAACCTGGACAAGGAGTGAAGCAGCCCTCTCTTCCAGGCTTAGCCATCATCCCAATTTTCTTGAGTTCCCAAAGATGTTGACACCCTCAGACATCAGCAAGCAGTCTGAAGAACACAACACCCCATTCCTGCCTCACCGGTCATCCCTTCCTATTTCCTCACTGTTTATAATAGACAAAGGGAGGAATGTTAGCCCCAGCCTGCCTTCAGTGACTCAGTGCCAGTAGCTACATCAGCAGCCGCCACCAAATATAACATGGGTGTCTCCTTTTGAAGGTCCCCACCATCATGGCCTGTTCTCTTGCTCTCTCACTCTCTTTCTTTCTGTCTTTCTCTCTTTCATGTCCTTGCTCTGAGACAGCACTTCACTGCTGCTTTGAATATGGCATGAGGGGGAAAAATACACACACCATCAGGCAGAATTTACATGGGAAGGAAGTTTTATTGAGGGAAGGGAGTGGGGGAAGAGAGAGAGAGAAGGGAGAGAGAAGAGAGAAATAGAGAGACATACAGAGAGAAAAGAGACAGAGACAGAGCTCTGTCTGCCTCCTCAGAGAAATGGCAGAAAGAGCGGGAGTGGGTGGAGCTTGTCTCTTAAAAGGACCTTTGCACCTGTGTATAGAGCCAGGGTACTGCCTGCCATGAGTGCAGGACTGGACACTCTGCCAGGTCCCCAAGGGTCAGGGCCAAGGTGTGCCTGGATGCTAACAACTACCCCTCACCCAATAAATCTCTTGTGTGAGAGCTGTGGCATGATATGATCTCTGCAGCATGCCTTGGTCCCAACCCACCAAGGTTCTCTGCCACATAAACCCTAACACTTGCTGCTTTTACAGAGGGCCCAAGTCTGGCTTCCAGCACCCACATTGGGTGGCTCAAAAATACCTGTAACTCCAGCTGCAAGGTATCTGATGGCCTCTTCTGGCCTCCACAGGCATCCCCATACAGATGCAAACATATGACACACATGAATAAAAAATTAAATAAAAATCTTAAAGAAGGATAAAACTGCCTTTCAACCTTGAGACTGTAGTCAAACTATTTTTTCTAGATCTAAATGACCACCAGCCAACATGGAGCAGATTGCTATGGTAACTTTGGCCCCAGAGTCATGGCAATAAAATAAGTGAAATGTTATAGCTAGGTCTGTGGTGACGGCAATGGAGCTGTTGACATTCTCTCATGGGAGCAGTGTAGGGTCACCAGATCCTCACCTGAAATTCCAGCCACCACTCCCTCCTGTCCCCCAACTGTGCATGATCTTGATTGCTGATAGAATACATAGGAGATAGAAGGTTTTGACACCAATGACAGAGCTTTTCTGAGTCACCACCCATGCTAGTGGAGGACTTCTTGGTGATGCAACTTCGAGTCAGCCATGCTCTTATAAGTAACACCTAACCTATGTTCTATAACTGGCTTCAATAAACTCATTGGTTCACCATGCTATATTTGGATGGACTCATTTCTTTAGTATGGGGTGTAAGACCCCAGGAATCTCAGGCCTCCAGGATCTCAGCCCAGGACCTTGGTCACCCCAATCACCAGGCGGATTCGAAAGCTTGATGCAAACTGCATGAGGATATATTATAGTTGTTTAACAAGCTAACCCCATGTTAGCTCGGGCCTTTCATCCACCTGCCATGGCAGATGGCTAGGAAAGACAGCTTAAAGCGTCTGCATAGAGATCTTATAGGGCGGCATAAGGGGGGGTGTCTAGGGGTACGCACAGGCTCAGGATTGGTGTGCCTCCAGGCTTGGAGGGTTTGCCCTGTGTTGATTGGTCAACTGGTTGTTATGGCCCATAGGCCCTCCCAGGGTGGTTGCTATGCTCTGCACATCATTGCTGTGCACTTGTCTGTAAAGCACACCCAGGGTGGTAAAGCATAGCGCCACCAGCTAACTTCTGATTGGTTCCTTGCCACAAGGCAGGCATCTGACCTCTTAGTGACCAAGGCAAGGTCATGGCAAGTATGCGTTCGGCTGTTATAGCAGCCGAAATGGGGAGATGGTCCCTTCAGGGAAGATTCTGTTTATTGTGAAGGGACCAACTCCCCATTTTGGCAGCCATAACAGCCGAACACGTGCTTGCCCTGACCTTGTCTTAGTCATTAGGAGGTCAGATGCCTGCCTTGTGACAAGGAACCAATCAGAAGTTAGCTGGTGGTGCTATGCTTTACGGCTCTGGGTGTGCTTTATGGACAAGTGCACAGCAATGATGTACAGAGCATAGCAACCACCCTGGGAGGGCCTATGGGCCATAACAACCAGTTGGCCAATCAACACAGGCCAAGACTGGAGGCACACCAATCCTGAGCCTGTGCATACCCCTAGACACTCCCCTTACGCTGCCCTATAAGATCTCAATGCATATGGTTCGAGCTGTCTTTCCAACCATCCGCCATGGTGGATGGATGGAAGGCCCGAGCTAATGTGGGGTTAGCTCGTTAAACAACTATAATAAAGCCTCGTGCAGTTTGCATCAATTTTCCGCCTCTGCATGGTGATTGAGGTGGCCGAGGTCCTGGGCTGAGATCCTGGAGGCCTGAGCTTCCGGCGGGGGGAGGGGGGGTTTAACAATTGAACAGGTGTTTCTTTAGTGAAGTCACGTGCCAATTGACTTTTATACTCTCAAATATATTCAGGGCTGGGGAGAGGGCTTAGTGGGTCTTATAATACGAACTGAACTCAGATGTGGCAGGTTTGGGGAAAGAGCTGATGTGAAATTACCAGTCAGAGTGAGCTTTATTAGGAGCCAGGCCTTGGGGTGGGAGAGCGTGAGGAGAGATAACGTTCTCCCAGAGATAACAAGAGGGCTCTTAAAGAGAGAGCCTTCCCTTCAGACATGGGAGAAGAGCTTCATAGAACAGAAAGCTTGAGATGGCAGAGTAGGAGGGAGAGCTGCCAATTATAGTGTGATGGTGGGCTGAAAGTTCACTTCTGATCCCCTAGAACTCTGTGGTTTCCAAGGGGGGGGGCGGTTCACACCTGACTCCCAGCACAGAGCCAGTACTCCATGGGACTTTAAACTTATTTTGCAACTGTTAGGAGGAGGGGCTGGGCTTGCTTTCTCTTCACACACATGCTGCCAGTGTGCTCTAATAGACACAGCAGGGGCCTGTCAGCTGCAGGAAGAGGGTAGAGGGAAGAGAAATGGCCTGATTTCTAGGAGAGAGAATCAGCTAGTGGGACTATGATCTAACAGTGGGCAATGTGCTGACCATACAGGCATGAGGACCTGGGTTTGTATCTCCAGCACCCATATAAAAGATGGGTGTGGCAGTGTGGACCTGTAATGCAGGTGAAGTGTCAGGTGGGGCAGAGACAGGTGGAGCCTGGGGACTTGCTGGTCACAGAGTGTAGCCAAAATAGCAAGCTCCAGGTTTAGTGAGAGCAATGGAGATAGATGCCCAAAGTTAGCCTGTGGCCTTTGGTGAGTACACACACACACACACACACACACACACACACACACACACACACACACACACACACAGAAAGACAGACAGACAGACAGACAGACAGAGATAGAGACAGGGAGGCAGAGAAATTAAAAAGAAAGCCCCGGGACTGGAGAGATGGCTCAGAGGTTAAGCGCACTGACTGCTCTTCCAGAGGTCCTGAGTTCAATTCCCAGCAACCACATGGTGGCTCACAACCATCCCTTATGAGATCTGGTGCCCTCTTCTGGTGTGCAGATATACATGGAAGCAGAATGTTGTATACATAACAAATAAATAAAAAAAGAAAGCCCCAATAAAACCATTTTCAAATGTATAAAAGCTGAGAAAATTCAAAATTAATATATATAACCTAAAATAAATGGACATAACCAGACAGAAGAAGAATTATATCCAATAGAATTATTTCACAGAAAATAATACAAATTATTAGAAATGAAAACTATATATGGTAACTATATTTTTTATATTACCTAAAAGCCTTTTAAAGATAACTTGCTATTCACATAAAATAATTACAGTTTAATGTAGGACTTAATAGTATGTGTAAAAGTGAATAGATAACTGTAAGGATTCAGGCATTGTGCTGGCCTGCCCCTGTCACCTGGCAGAATGCACTCAGGCAGTACCCTGGTCAGCCCAGGGTTCCAGGATTATTAGTCTGTACGCAGGTGCCAAGGACCCCTTTAAAAGGCATACTTCTGCCCACTTTTGCTCTCTTTCTGCTCTCTTTCCAGCTCTTCTCTCTGTCTGCTCTCTTCTCTCTCTGCTCTTTTCCAGCGCTCTTCCCACTGTGCCCCTGGGGAACAGACTTCTCTTCTGTCCTCTCTCTGTGTCTTTACCTCTTTTCTCTTTCCTTCCCCTTCCCTCCTCTTTCTAATAAAACTTCTCATTTAAGTTCTGTCTGCCTGTCGTGTTTGTCCCCCTCCTTGGTCACCCTCGCCTGTCATGGAATCCACCATGGTCCCCCATGCAAGGTCCCCTCAGGCTTTATCCTAACAATAACAATAGCACAAATGTTAAAGAGTAGGAAAATACGACATTGTAAGGTTTTTAAAAGACATTTCTAAGTGTGTGTGTGTGTGTTAGATAGGTCACTATTGTGATGAAACACCATGACCAAAGCAACCTGGGGAGGGTTTATCATTGCAGGAATTTGGATTAGGAACTCAAGCAGGGCAGGAACTTGGAGACAGGAGCTGCTGCAGAGGTCATGGAGGGAGCTGTTTACTGGCTTGTTCACCATGGCTTGCTCAGCCTGCTTTCTTATAGAACCCAGGACCACCATCCAGCCAAGGGATTGAACCACACACAATATCACTCAATCAATCACTCAATCAATCAATCAATCAATCAATCAATCAAATTAATCAATCAATCACTAATTATGAAAATGCCCTATAGGCTTCCCTGCAGCCCAGTCTCATGGAGACATTTTTCTCAATTGAGGTTTCCTCCTCTCTGGTACTTTAGCTTGTGTCCAGCTAAGTGCACACATGCGTGAATGTGTGCGTGTGCGTGTGCGTGTGCGTGTGTGTGTGTGTGTGTGTGTGTGTGTGTGTGTTCAGTGCTGCTATAGCATGTATGTGGGGGCAGAGGATAACTTGAGGGAGTCTGTACTTTCCTTCCATCAAATTATAAAGATCTTAGTAAATCCTGTGGGAACTAAGTGACACATTGCTGCATTACCAAGTAACTCACATATCAAAATTTTAAAAAGATGAAGATAGACTAGATTTTGAATAGAAGGACATGAAAATAAAATGCTAGAGCGGTGGTGTAGCACCAGGGCAGTACTTAAAGGAAAATGCTTGGCACCAAATAAATCTATTAGAAACAATAAAGGCCTCAAATCGGTGACCTCAGCTCTTACCTTAAGAAACTAGGAAGGAGAGAGCCAATGAGACCCAGAGAAGACAAAGAAAGGAAACACAAAGAACAAAGCAGAAGTCGGTGAATTCAAGGAGAGAAAACCAGCAATTGCCAATGAAACCCAAAAGGTGGTTCTTTGAAAAGAAAAGTAAGAACAATAAGTCTGTGATCAGATTGATCAGGAAGAAAGATCTGTGTTTCCAATATCAACACAAGGGGGTGGCGCTGCAGATTTTGCAGATGACAAAGGTTAATGAGATAATGTGGCAATGAATTCCATATCATAGATAATCTGAACATATTCACTGAAGGGCACAAATTACAAAATCATACTCAAGGAAGAACCCAAGCAAGCTGTGAAAGAAATTGGATTTTCAAGTCGTGAAGCATCATACAAAATATTTCACAGAAACATAAGCCCAGTTCAACACAATTCTTCCCAAAACTTTATAATGGGCAGGGGGTGGAGTCACAGTGGGCAGGGGGTGGAGGGCTCAGTGGGCAGGGGGTGGAGTCACATTGGGCAGGGGGTGGAGTCACATTGGGCAGGGGTGGAGGCTCAGTGGGCAGGGGTGGAGGGCAGGCAGGGCTCAGTGGGCAGGGGATGGAGGGCTCAGTGGGCACGGGGTGGAGTCACAGTGGGCATGGGGTGGAGGGCTCAGTGGGCAGGGGTGGAGTCACATTGGGCAGGGGGGTGGAGTCACATTGGGCAGGGGGTGGAGTCACAGTGGGCAGGGGTGGGCAGGGGGGAGGGCTCAGTGGGCAGGGGTGGAGTCACAGTGGGCAGGGGGTGGAGTCACAGTGGGCAGGGGGTGGAGGGCTCAGTGGGCAGGGGTGGAGTCACAGTGGGCAGGGGGTGGAGTCACAGTGGGCAGGGGGTGGAGGGCTCAGTGGGCAGGGGTAGAGTCACAGTGGGCAGGGGGTGGAGTCACAGTGGGCAGGGGGTGGAGGGCTCAGTGGACAGTGGTTGGAGTCACAATGGGCAGAGGGTGGAGGGCATAGTGGGCAGGGAGTGGAGGGCATAGTGGTCAGGGGGTGGAGTCACAGTGGGCAGGGGGTGGAGGGCTCAGTGGGCAGGGGTGGAGTCACAGTGGGCAGGGGGTGGAGTCACAGTGGGCAGGGGGTGGAGGGCTCAGTGGGCAGGGGTAGAGTCACAGTGGGCAGGGGGTGGAGTCACAGTGGGCAGGGGGTGGAGGGCTCAGTGGACATTGGTTGGAGTCACAATGGGCAGAGGGTGGAGGGCATAGTGGGCAGGGAGTGGAGGGCATAGTGGTCAGGGGGTGGAGTCACAGTGGGCAGGGGGTGGAGTCACAGTGGGCAGGGGGTGGAGTCACAGTGGGCAGGGGGTGGAGTCACAGTGGGCAGGGGGTGGAGGGCACAACTCCATTCTTCTCATGGTAGCAGCATTCCCTTGATACCAAAGCAGATGAAGACATCATGAGAAAATAGAGATAGTTTGATAATCTCAACAGTCAAATTTATGACTGCAGATTGAATCCAATAATGGACTAGGAGGGGATGCATCATGATTAAGTGGTGTTTCCACAGAAAGGCATGGTTGGTTTCACATGCAAAACTCAATCAATGTGACTCCCACATTAACAAACTGTAACAAAACAACAGCCTGGGGTGTAGGTTAGTGGTAAAGTGATCGTTTAGCATGTGTGAGTTCAACCAGCATTTAAAAACAGGAACAAAAACAACAAGAAATCTTAATTATCTCAATAGAGGGACAAGAAAGTGAATAAAATCTACCTTGACTCCTGATGAAAACTCTTAGTAAGCTAACGAGGGAAAGAAAGCTCTTCCTCCGCTTGCTCAGGGTCATCTGCCAGCTCTCCAGAGCTAGCATCAGAGTCAAGCATGGCAGACTGAGTGCTTTCCCATGAAGGTCAGGAACAACACAGGGCATCTTTTCTTCTTTTTTTCCTTTCAAGAAGTCTTTCTATTTAACATTGCTATTGTGCATGTATGTGTACGTGGTATGGGATGTGCCATGTGCACATGCGTGGAGGTCAGAGGGCCACTTTATGGAGTCAGTTCTCTTCTTCCACGTCTATGTGGGTCCCAGGGATGGCACTCAGCATTGCACGGGCAGCAAGCACCTTGGCCACTGAGCCATCTTGCTGGTCCTCAGGGTATCTGCTCTTGCCATTTTTATGAAACATTGGTCTTGGAGGTTCTGACCAGCGCCATCAAGCAAGGAAAGAAATCAGAGGGTCCAGACTGGGAAGTGAAAAAAAAAAAATCTTCCACATACAAGATGCTCATTTATGTGGAAATCTAGTGGGACACACCAAAAGACTGCTAGAAGTTACAGTATTTTGGATGCAATAGATCAGTCTACAAAAATGCAATGTTTGTTACTTGCTATCAACAGATAATTGGAAACTGAAGTAGATAGAGGGGGCCACTTACAACAGCACCAGGGGTCCTCTAAAAACCATAAATCTAAGAAAAGTTATGGAAGCCTGTTCCATGAGACTATAAAACATCACTGAGAGAAAGGAAGACTTAGAAAAAGAAAGCCATAAGAATCAACTGTCTGGATGTCAGTTCTCTCTGAAGTGATCCATGGATGAGGCACAGTGCCAGTGAGTACCCAGAGGCATTTAAAAAATTAATATTTAGATTCTAGTATTCATATGAAAAATTTGAGAAAGAACAATTAGCACCTAAGAGCTCAATAGGCTTGCCCCATGGCAGAATTCAGAGACAAGTTGGTGGCAGAGATGGATCTTCACCACATTGGGACAGTTGATGGGAACATGGCACACACTGTCTGAAGGGTCATCATGCGGAGTAGCTCATTTAGGAGCAGTTTATATAAGCAATGGGTAGCTACAGGCTGGTGGCCCCTTCTCACAGGTGACACATATATGATCTTAATCATCAGACCTAGTATATGTCTGTGCCTCTCAGGAACAAAGATGATTGTCTCCAAGGGATATTTTTTGTTAGGGACTGGTTTGCCTACATTTGATTCCTGACATCTTACTAAATGGACAGAGTAGAGCAGAGATACCCCGGGCCTTGGTAATGAACGGAAACACATTTGCCTGGTTATTGTGCAGGGCAAAGGTCATATAAAGTTGAATTAGGAAGTTGGACCTGAGATCCGGTCTCAGCACTCAGCTTCAGAACTGAGTGAAAGCATTTGTACAGGGAAGAACACTGGGACATTTTGAGGATCATGGGCATGGTGTTTTAGTGGTGTCAAGGGCATCCTGAGTACACATTTGCACCAAACAAACGTTATCACATGCCACACGGGGCTGAGAGATGGCTTGGTCTGCATAATGCCTGTAAATGCTGTGTAAATGTGAGGACTTGAGTTTCATTTCCAGCACCTGTGAGATGCTTGTAATCACATCATGGGGGAGGTGGGGACAGGAGAATCCCTACAGTAATTGGCCATTTGTCTAGCTGAATCGATGAGCTCCAAGTTTGGTGAGAGGCCCTGTCTCAGAAAATAGGTGATGAGTGATTGCAGAAGACACCTGATTGTGACTTCTGGCCTCCAAATGTATATCCACACAGCACATGTACACACACACATAGTATACTATAAATACATATAGTTGTTGTACATATGTTATATTTCTTAAAGCTATTTCATTTTATTTGAATCTTAGTCTCTGTCTCTGTCTCTCTGTCTCTCTCTCTGGTTTTTAGTTGTGACACACATGGGTTGACAGCCACTGCCCAAGGAAATGGAAATTCCTTTTGATAGCCTCTGTGGCTGTCCTGATTATCTGTGTCCTTGCCTTGGAAGCCTCACATCTCCTATACAGCCTCCGAGCAGTTTGTAGCCCAGCTGTCTGCACTGCCCTGACACTCCTGTACCATCCCCAATGGCTGGAGGGTCTGTGCTCAACACCAATTGACCGATTCCCACTCAGGCTTAAAATACAAACAAACAAACAAAACCCCTGCTCACTGTTGGTATGGTGACACTCATTTTTAATCCCAGCACTCGGGAGGCAGAGACAGGTGAATCTCTGTGAGTTCAGGCCAGCCTGGTCTCAGAGCGAGTTCTAGACCAGCTTAGGCTGTACAATGAGACCTTGTCTCAAAAAAGAGGGCTGGAGTGGTGACTCAGAGCACATACTACTGTTCCAGAGGACCCAAATTCAGGACACTGACAACTGCCTATAACTCCAGCTCCAAGAGGTCAATTCCCTTTTCTGGCCTCCATAGATACTCTACCCACACATGTGTAAATGGAGTTTGCAAACAGTAACAACAACAAAACCCTTCTCCCATGGTACCTTCATTGGGAAGGCTTTTTAGCACTTTACCATGTATGGCCACCTTCCCCCTTCTCTGAACAGGGATTTTCTCATCTATGGGATGTCTTAGAACACTCAACAATCTATAAACTAATTAGCATAGTTTGGGGTATGCATGAGATAGAATTCTACACAAGTGGTCACCATCTTATGGTGGCTGATTTTTTTTTCTTTTAATTGCTATTGAATCCCCTCCTTGTATCTCCAGAGTCCTCGAGGTTGGTCCCACATGGCACCCCGCACACTGATGTCAACTGTTTCTCAGATGTCTGCTGACTTCCCTAAATGTACCTTCCTGGAGGGCTGGCTGGAGAACATCATAAGTGAGAGGCATCAGGCCCCATCCCAGGTGCTGGGGACTAGGATTAGAAGGAAAGGCCTGGAGTGAGAGGTGAAGGTGGCAGAGAGGTACCAAAGGGGAGTGAGCGTGGGGGGAGCCGTCTGCTCCGTCACGTGCAGCTGTGTGACCTTGAGTGTGGCATAAGAAACCTCTCTACTTATGTTCCCCCTGAACTGTAAAAAGGAAGATAAAACACCTGAGAAGGTTGTATCATTTTACGGCTTAGTCACGACACAGTCCTGCAAAGTGAGCTAACAGCTCTGAGATCGTCCGGGCACAGTGTGTCTCTGCTGGGTCTGGCAGACAGCAGGGTGGGTATCCCAGCGCAGGGATAGGAGAAGGGGAGACAAGAAACAGAAGCAGAAGGGAAGGGAAGTAGATGCAAGCCAGGATGCAGTGAAACCACTGAACTGGACCACTCTGTGGGTAGAAAGAAAGGTTTATTGGGGGATCAAACGCTGGAGCTGTCTCTTCGGGTGGGGTTGGGAGACAGAGAATAACAAAATAGTGGTGGGGGGAGCCTTGCCAGTTTTAAGGGGACAGATAGATGAGAATCAGGTGGAAGTGTGGGGGGGCAGCATGCTAGCCAGAACAGCCTGAGGGGTATCTCAGGGACCTTGATCCGCAGGCTTGTTTGGGTTAATCAGGAGCTAGACACCCATTGTTGGACATAGTTGGCTGTAGGACAGATAAGGGAAGTCATGACTTTTCCTGACAGACACCTGATTTGTTGAAGAATGTTGAGTTCAGGTTTCTATTTACCTGACTGCAATCCTCTGTTTATCTGGTAAGAATCTAGCCTGAGCTAAGTGAGCCCAGGCTGTCATTTAGAACATTGTCAGCAGCACTTCCATTTTGGGGGCCCACTTTGGACCTAACATTGGGGACGGCACCTTGGACTGAGGCAATGGGACAAGGAGAGAGGAGTGCTGGATGGGGGTGTGGGTCAGGATTTCAGGCCTGAGTGCTTCATTAGGTTGGAGGGAAGGTCTCAGTGAAGGCATGACTATGTATTTGAGAAAACCAAGAGGGCAGTGTGTGTGTGTGTGTGTGTGTGTGTGTGTGTGTGTGTGTGTGTGTGTGCGTGCGTGTGTGTGTGTGTGTGTGTGTGTGTGTGTGTGTGTGTGTAGCAGAGTGGGATGTGAGGATATGAGGATGTCAGGGAGGGAGGGGACTGCAGCTCTCAGAGGGTGAGCCAGAGAGGAAGAAATGCAGAGAAGGTTTGGAGGTTTGAAATAGCTCTTTGAGTGTTTTTGCTTTACTGAGACAGAGAATCTTGTTACGTGGCCCTGGCTGACCATGCAGTCCTGATCCTCCTGCCTCTGCCCCAGTGGTAGGATTACAGGAGTGCACCACCTTACCCCATCTGTGGCCAGCAGGGTGGTTATACAAGACAATGATAGGCAGTACTAAGCAAAGATGAGCTCTGGCAGGGCCAGTTCATGGGTATCTTTAAGAGTGAACTAGCTAGCCAATAGTCTCAATAGCCTGTCTTGGCTCTCCAAGGACTGGCTCATTTCAAGCCTGAAAGTCCTGCATCCAAATCCTCCAGGCCAGAACAATCAATTGTGGACATCTTTCTGAGGAGAGGGACAAAAATCCTGGGCTCCCAGGATTCCGTGGTGCTGTTTCTGTGGCTTACACTGGGGCCGGCCTGGGAGGAATGGTACCAGGGTATAAACTGGAGGACTGGGAGGGGGCTAGGGACTTAACAGGGTTGTCTACCTGTCTTCATGGTACCCCACTAATACCTGTTCGGCTAGCCAGTGTGGGCACTGAATACTCCCACCAAGCTGTTGTCTTGCACTGGACTACTTGGAAGGATGAGACTTGAAGGAGACAGAGTATCATGTGATACTAAGTATTTTATTCCTTTCCTACCAAAATTGCCTAGCCTGGCTCAGTTTGGAAAATGTGGTGAGGTGATGGAACCTGTGGGTTCCTGTACTACTAAGAGCCAATGGGAATTAGGCATTTCAATTCCAACGGTGGTGTTAGATTGGCATTTTTCTGAGGGGTTATATGTAAGCTCAGAGATAAGGTAAGTGAAATGAGTGAGGGCTTGGCTGATTTCATCCTCCACCCCCCATCTGTCACCTTCCTTCCTTTATCATAAGGTTCAGTTGTTTCAATGGCAGCGATTTGCCAGATATCCCTGCTTTCCTTGGCAACCCCAGCTGAGGCAAACACAGGTTCTTTCATTCCAATCTTAATTGCTAATAGTACCTCCATGCTTGTACATTACATACCACACAGTAAATGGAGAGTATAAAAAATGTCTTAGTTACTGTTCTATTGCTGTGAAGATACACTATGACAAAGACCACTTATAACTTCTAGAGGGCAGTGACTTACCCAGGGCTACCCTGCCAGGCTGGCCCATGCTTGCCTAGCTTGTCACACCAGCTTGCCTGCTCTGTCCTTCTGTTTTCTTTTTGCCTTCGGAGACAGTTTTGCTCCTTGACCTCTGACTTCTTGACAGCTGTGATTAATGAGGAAGGCTCCGAATACATGACTTAGAGCTGTACCCAGTTTACGGCAAGCAGATTAGACTGTTTAAGTCAGAATAATGCTATTTAGCGAAGCTGGATTTAGTGGTGGCAGAAATTAAGGAGATTAATTTAAAGGCAAAAAGAGAGTGACAATCATAGATCAACACCTGAAAAATCTTGCTGCCTATAAGAAGCCTTAATTGAGAAGTATGTGGAAGACTCCATCCGTGAAATTCAATTATCATGCAAGCCAAGAGGAAGCACTTCCCTGGGGAAGAACCCAGCAGCAGCAGCAAAACGACCCCACCTGTCTGTTTTCATGTCAAAAGAGTGAGAAAGCTTGCCTGGGTGATGAAATATAGACAGTATACATCAGCTTAATGAAAATTTCCAGGGGTCCCCTCCTGGAATGAGAGTCCCATCCCTCCCACTCTCCTACCTTTTGTCAGCACTGCCACTGGAGACTGATGGCAGACCGTACAGGCACCCTATCCTGACATGCCATTGTCCAGGCATCAAGGCAGGGCAGGGCTAGATGGAGTTTGCCAATAAAAGCTCTCCAGCCCTGTGCCCCTTCCTCTGTCCTCTGATTGGGATCTTCTTACAGGAGCAATCAGAAGAAAAAAAAAAAAAGACAACAACTGTAATGATTACAAATGAGCTAATGGTAATTGACTGGCTTGTTAGCTGCAGGGAGGGGTGCAGTGTGTCAGGCTGAATGGGGACCTCCTCAGCTCTTCCTTTGTCCCCTGGGTTCTGCAAAGATTCACTCTTGCAACCTGTGATCTTGAGGCAGGTAGGCTGGACAGAGTCCTTTGGGCTAATTGCCTTGTGGTGTCGGTGGTGAATAAAACCTTGTTTCCTTCTGGAGCACAGAGGCTTATGTAATCTGCAGGGTGCACTCCCATCCATCAACTCAGAAAAACCCCGGGGTAATGTTTCCTGTTATACAGAGGAAGAGGTGCAAGTTAAGCAATGGATTGGCCTCACCATTTGCTGGATTCCCTTCTAATGTGCATAGCACCAAGTTGTCCATTTAAAGCAACAGTTCCCAAATTGTGGGTCTCGACCCCTTTAGAGGGTCAAACGACCCTTTCACAGTGATGGAATATCATATATCCTGCATGTCAGATATTTACACTAGGTTCATAGCAGTAGCAAAATTACAGTTATAAAGTAGCAATGAAAATAATTTTGTGATGGGGGGGTCACCACAACATGAGGAACTGTGTTAAGGGGTTGCAGCATGAGGGTGAGAGGTTGAGAACCACTGCTTTAGAAGAAGGTAGAGATTCAGTCTCTGGGGCCTTGTATTCTGGTAAAGGGATGTGAAGGTCACCAAAGGTCAAGTGCCAAAGGGTTATGGGAGAGGGGTGCTTTGGGAGAAGTCAGGGACAGGAGAGGCGGCATGGTCCCTCTGAGGGCCCGAGTGAAGTCTCTCTTGCTCACTACAGCAGCTTACATGCTTGGAAGTGACCAGTGACCAGAAATAACTGGTTAAAAAAAAATGAATGAAGGATGATGTGGTGTCTTTTTAGGCGGGCCTTGCTGAATGTAGAGACGTTAAGGAATTTGAAGGCAAGAGGCAAGTCGTGAGGTATTGGCTAAGCTAACAGGAATCCCGAAACTGTAGGACAGAAAAACTGCTTGTGACAGGAGGCTTCGGCTGGTGCTCTCTGTGAGCAAGTGTCCGATGAATCTCTTCAGCATCGGCTCATCTCATGCAGGGTGATCCTTCACACCCACCCCCTTCTCACAACAGTGCCGGGAGCATTGCTTTACAGGCCATCTGTCCCTCTTCCTGTGACTTTTCAAACTGTGTCTCTCTCTCTCAAGAATGACTTTGAGCTCTAGGGGCTGGATCCAGATACAGGCAGGCCTAACAGAGGAGAGAAAGCTTTGTGCGCATGTATGTATGTGTGTGTGGAGGAGCTGTGTCTGGTTGGACGTAATGTTCAGTGGACAGGGACCATCCATGAAAGTGGCTAGCATTGTGTGTGCCTTAGTCTGGAAAGGTGGTATATTAGTGACTTTCCTCGGTGCTGTGACCACCTGGCAAGAAACTTTGGGGAGGGAGGGTTTATTTGGGCTCCCAGGCTGACCCCCATGGAGGGGGTCACCAGGTTAGGGTCAGCCCCTGGGAAGTGACAGGAGGTCAGAGGATGGAAGGAAAGAGAAGTCAGGATACTGCCTCTCTGCTTCCTTCCTTCTTTGGCACATTGATGGTGGGCTGTGGGCCCCTTGCAGCCAGGGCATGCTGCAGTTGCTTCTCTGTAGTGTCAGCTCTTGCTAAGTCCTTTGTCCCCCCTTAGTCCTGGTGAGTGCAGCTCCCCCTGTGGCTGGCAGGTGGGATTCTCAACCTCCTCATCTCATAATAGATTTCCCTCTTAAAGACTCAATGGGTATATTTCCATTTGGCACCTGCCAGGTACCTACTGAGCATGGGGGAGGGGGGTCATGAGACTTTAGGAAAGAGTATTAATGGACCTAATTGTATTCTGTGTGTCTCCTGCAGATGATCACAGTCACAGTAATTCAAGATGGCCACAACTGAGCCCACAATGAAGGAAACAGCTATACAACAGAGCTCAGAATAGCTCAGAATAGAATTCTCAGAGTCCTAAGAATTCTAGGACTGTGGAGCTGTCAGTTCACGAGGCCTTTCTCACCGTGTCAGGATGGGCCTTTCTCACTGTGTTGGGGTGGGTATTTCTCACCCGTGTTGGGGTGGGCCTTTCTCACTGTGTTGGGGTGGGCCTTTCTCACTGTGTTGGGGTGGGCCTTTCTCACTGTGTTGGGGTGGGCATTTCTCACTGTGTTGGGGTGGGCCTTTCTCACTGTGTTGGGGTGGGCATTTCTCACTGTGTTGGGGTGGGCCTTTCTCACTGTGTTGGGGTGGGCATTTCTCACTGTGTTGGGGTGGGCCTTTTAGTGCTTCGGGCAGCTTTTGAGCTATCTATCCTTCTCCTTGTTAGCAACCTCTACTCAAACTACTGCTGGTAATCCCAACAAAAACTCATCTGTCACCAAGTTAACATTGGTGCAATCCTTACTTTGCTCACTTGTAAGTTCCCTTCTGGGTGAATTGATTGGTGTGTGTGTGTGTGTGTGTGTGTGTGTGTGTGTGTGTGTGTGTTGCAATTCACCACAAAGTCTGTCAGACCCTAAACTTTCTGTAAATTCTCACAATATTTTCCTGTGATTACTATTGCTAGTTTTATCCCTAGCCCACCCACCTCATAGAACATAGTTGTGGGGACCTGAACTCGGGTCCTCATGTGCTCCTTACACCTGAGCCATCCCAGCTCCTCTTCTTGTCTCTTTCCTACAGTGTGAATAAACTGCGAAATGATGTCCCCACCTTGGAGACAGTTTTGTGACATAGCCAAGACTGAACCTGAGTTTAGGATATTTCTGGCCCCATTTCCTAAGCACCCCATCATGCCAGCCCTCTCTACTGCTTTTACAAGAACAAACTGATTTCTGCAAACAGAACATGACTTGTCCTTTGCCACCTCAGATTCCAGGCCTTCTGTCCTCGTTTCTTTTTTCTTTCTTTTTTTTTTTTGTTTGTTTTGGGAATAAAATCTTCTAATGCTTCTGCCTCAGACTTCTAAGACCTGTGATTCCAGGCATGTGATACCACATCTGGATTATCAGCCCACTATGAACCCTGAGTTCTCAACATGCTGGCTGTGCCACCTGGCTCCCAGGTTCTGCTAGGGCCACTGGTGCCATAGAAACACCTTTCATCTCCCTCCAGGGCATAGCCAGGATGGGCACTCTGGGTCCAACATAAGCTCCTGCTCATCCACCTCTTTTCAGGTCTTGTCCAGGGGTCAGGTGTTATGAAGAGGTGCAGTGGTGACTGGCCTCTCCCTTCTGTCCTGGACTCTGGTCTTACTCCAAGAATGACTGCCTGGGTGACCCCAGGCAGCTGGAGTTTCTCTCCTGGCTTCAGTGTCCCCACTGGTAGATGAAAGTGCCTGACCCAGCCGCTAGAGTCCTGAGCTGGCCTAGTGAGGGGAACTGGGTCAGGAGGTGCCCACAGTGCACTCTCACACTGAGTCATTTGTTTCCTTTCATGGCATCTCTGCTGCCCGGCTGTCAGTTAATTGACAAACTAGACAAGGAGCAATGGATGGCACATCTATCCTTGTTTCTGTGGCCTGCACTGGGGGCTGAAAGGCTGGCTTTGTGGGGCTGCATACATCTGTCATGCTGATCTCGGATGACACTATAGATGGCCATAGTCATGGTAGAGGCCAGGGAAGAAAGGATCTGAGCCAGGATGAGGAAGAGTGATGGGACATGACATCAGCTTTAGAACGGGGCAAACTCGGCTTCCAGTCTGTGTGTTGTCATCTACGGACATGACTCTGGGAAGTCACTACCTGTAGGCCTCAGCTTCCTTATCTTTGAAATGGCATAGTGATTTACTGACCTCACCAAGTGGTCAGGAGGTTATGAGAGACACGGAGATTAATATGACTGTAGGGAGGGGCTTCAGAGAAAGCAGCACTTCTGAGGAACTAGGGTAGGGGATCTCGAGAAAACAGGCTTGGTGCAGAGTCCCTTGCCCAGAGAAGGTTATTGGGTAGGAGTTTGATGACCTAGATCACCATTATGTCCCCAATCTCCACGTTTCTAAAATGGGACCAGCATTGTGGGGCTATGGAAAGTACAGAAGGAGCCAGGGGGCTGTGACAACTGGGGGAAACAGACTTGGAGGTCTGGGGTCAGAGAAACAAGAGACTGGGAAAGGGGTTGCTATGATGGCCTCCCCTGGGTGGCTGTAGGGTGGCATTATGTTTCTTGTTACTTCCTGTCTTCTTGTGAGAGGATAAGAAGCCTTCTACAATACTGGCATTAGATTTAGTCACATGATTTACTTTGGCCAGTGAAAGTGACAGGAGCTGTTTTTGAGATGTGTCACCCAGGAGAAGGGCGGGCAGTACTGAAATATGTGAGAGGTCTATCCTTAAGGACAAACAACATTTTGTTGTGGTTCTAGGATTATATGTGCTCTCTTTACACATCTCCAGCTGGACATGTGTGCTGCTGTCCAGTCTTGATCTGGTTCTTAGCGTGGCTGGCTCCACCCTGAGGAGGGAGTGCTAGTGTTATGGCTCACATGGGTTCCAGTCACACCTAAGAGTCAACTTCGTTTGAAACCTAGGACTTGAAGGGGTGACTGTTACAGCCACATAAGTGTCAGCCATAGGACGGTCCCTTGACATGGTCCTATGGGTAATTTTCAAAACAGTGCCAGCAAACCAAGCATGTCAGAATCACTTGGGAATGCGATAAAATGCCTATTGTGAGGGTTGAGAAGATGATCCAGTGAGTCCAATGCTGGCCGTGCAAGCATGGGAATCTGAATTCCAGAACACACATAAAAAATCTGACCGTGGTGCTGTGTGCTTTTCATCCCAGTGCCAGGAAGGCGCAGACAGGCATATCCTGGGGCTCATTGGCCAGCTAACCTGGCTTCATCAGGAAGCACCAGGTCCCAGTTTGCCTCAAAAACCTAGGTGGACACATCCTGCCGGATAACACCAAGGTTGACATCTGACCTACAGATATGCACACCCACATAAGCATGTGCACACATGTACATGCATACACACAAAAGCTTAAAAGCACATTACAGGGTCTCATCTACAAAATGAAGCCCAGGGTGTTCATTTTGAAGCATTAATCCAGATGGGGGATCAAGGAGCCCCATTACCCTAGAGGGAAAGGAGAGACTAGATCTCCCAAGCCTCAGTCCTCGCTGCAGACCCAGTGAGGTCCTCCAAGCTAACACTGACTCTCTTAGGTGACACAGCATGATCCAGGTTGTCCCACCCGCAGCCAACCTGATGGAAGCGGCTGCTGCTATGGGGAAAACAAAGAAACACCCAACAAAAATTATGATGAGTACAGAATTTATAATCTGGTGGTTTCAGCAGATATTTGTATGCGTTGCTGAAATACGCACTTTCAGATCGATTCCACACTGTATGTTTTTAAATTATTATTCTAAGCTTGCAAAATGGAGTTTATTACTGATTAAAAAGTAATAAACTCAGGAATCATTCATTATTTTTCCCTCTCAAGACTCTGCCTAGGGTTTAAGATGTTGAGAAAGTCAGGGCTGGAGAGATAGCTGGGGCTGGAGAGATGACTCAGTGGTTAAGAGCAACTAATTGCTCTTCCCAGAGGACCCAGGTTCAATTCCCAGCACCTACATGGTGGCTATAACTGCAGTTCCTGGAGACTTGACACTCTCACACAGACATACATGCAGGCAAAACACCAAAGCACATGAAATAAAAATGAAAACAAGAAATTGACAAAGTCTAGGACAAATCCAGGATTTCTGATGAAGAGATTGGGGGGATGATGTGTCCAGTGGCTGATATGGGGGAACTCATTTGGGTGATGGCTTGGGGGGTGTTAGTTCCTTTTCTGGAGCCGTGACAGTTACCTGAGTGAAGGACGGTAAGGAGGATGATTGATTTTTCTCTTGGTTTCATCAAGTTCAGTTTATGGCGGCTTGGGTAGAGAATCATTGGTGGTAAGAGTGTGTGATGGATTAAGGGGGACTCAGAGCGGATAGAAAGTAGAGAGAACCAGAAAGGAGTCAAGGCAAGATGCATCCTAAGAGATATATTCAGTGACACTTCCTCCAGTTAGCGCCATTTCCCAACGTTGCCACTACTTCCCTGTGTCAGTTATTCTCATGGTTGTGATCACATACAATACAGCTTAAGGGAGGAGGGGTTTACTTGGCACTCATTTCAGAGGAGATGATCTGCCATGGCCAGGAAGATATGGGAGCCTGAGGCAGCTGGTCCCACCATGGCAGTTGACCGGAAGCAGGACTAAGCTGTAACACTCTAAGGCCAGTCCTTGGCGATCCACCTTTACCAACCAGATCCTGCAACCTCCCCAAAAGAGCATCACCAACAGGGTACCAGGTCTTCAAACTCCTGAGCCTGTGGTGGACATTGCAGATTCAAATCTTAAGGATAGGGTCTATTCATTTTGTGGTCCAAGGAGGAAGATCCCTGGGACGGTAGTGGACAGAGGCCAAGCAGCCTGAAGCTACTCCGGAGAGTTACAACTTTTTCAAGACAGATGAGAAATAGCAGAGACAGCATTTTCCATGAAGAGCGGGGACGGATCTCAGCTGTTTCTTGCTCTCTCAGCAGAAACTGAGCATAGGGTGGGGAAGGAAGACACAGCAAGACACGGGGACCAAGCGGTTTATAAAGTTCGTCTGGCACTAACATTCTGCCTGCCACCACGTGCCATAAACAGTTACTAATTTAATCCAATTCAGCTTAGTTCGAAGGCCCCAGTCACTACGCAGAGCCCAAGCATGATGGTTTGGATAAAAAGAGTTCCCATAAGCCCATCTATTCAAATACTCAGTCACTGGGGAGTGGCAGTACTTGAAAAGATTAGAAGGATTGGGAGGTGTAGCCTTGTTTGAGAAAGTGTGTCATTGGGGGTGGGTGTTGAGGCTTCCAAAGTTCGTGCCAGCTCCAGTCTCTCATTCTGCCTGAGGATCACGATGCAGCTGTCAACTACCCCAGCATCGTGCCTGCCATGCCTGCTGCGACGCTCCTGAACCTCTGAAGCTGTAAGTAAGTTCCCAATTAAATGCTTTCTTTT
The DNA here is from genome assembly GCF_003668045.3 of Cricetulus griseus. NCBI lineage: Eukaryota > Metazoa > Chordata > Mammalia > Rodentia > Cricetidae > Cricetulus > Cricetulus griseus. The sequence continues at coordinate 97,748,472 of NC_048595.1, read as the reverse complement.
GTAAGAGTTGTCTTGGTCCTGGTGTCTCTTCACAGCAATAGACCAGTGACTAATTAATAGACACCAGGCCTGTCTATTAATCCTCCTACTATACTTTAGGCCCTGGGGATCATCAGAAAATGATGGTGCATATAGCCTGCATGGATGTGGACCTGTCATGTTTGCGACTGAATTGGGCAAATGTGATACTTAATGTCAGTACTACAGTCCAGAGAGGAAAGGAATTATTTCTAAGGTAATGATGCAAAGTCCAAGGAGGAGGCTTTCTCAGAAGAGTGGTATAGGCAGGAAAGCACAGCAAGATATAAAAGAGTGAAGCAAAACTTCTATTGGCACTTAGTTCAGTTGGGTTGGCTCTGGAGTTGATGGGCCAGCAGGGCATCTGGGCTCACTGCAATGATGAGGGCCTCCTGAGATGGGTGAACCTTAGGATGAGGAACCTAAGGGGTCATGGTCCATTCAATTTAGGCTCTTACCATTTAAGACAGGCTCAGGCATCACCAATGATAATGTGCTCTCTAGCATGTCTTTTATTTGAGTATCTCTGACTGCTAGGATCTGTGTATTTAACAATGGAGCAAGATGGCTCCTGTTGTGATATCACTCCATGGGTTAGTCTTTGCCTGATCCCTGGGTACCACATCTCTTATCTGCTCCCTTTGTCCTGCTCCTCAGACACTTGAAGGTGATCAAGTCTCATGAGACAATGAGCCTGTTAATCTCCAGCTGATGGCCCAGAAACCTCAGTCATTGGGACTTCCCTGATTCTGGGTGCATCTTTTCTTTCTCATTGTCCCTAGAGTTAGACACAGCTCTCTAGGCTCAGGGTGGGCACCTTCTAGAACAAGCCCATTCCTTTCCTGCACATTTCAAGGCCAAGAACTGCTCATACATCAGCCATGTGACCTTATGACCCATCATCCATAAACCAGTGAGCTGCTTCCATAAAGTTTCCTGATGTCTCTGTGCACACAGGTAAGGGATGGGACAGGTATGGTTTAGGGGAAAGGTTTTGATCTTGTACAGGTTTTCACCCTAGAGCACCAGTGGTAGGGTAGTTTGAAATGCAGGAATCTGGATTCATTCTAGACCCATGTGATGGGGATGTCTTCTGTACATATGTTGATGAATAAAGCACTGTGGCCAATGAGGCAGGATGATAGGTGGGACTAGGAGACAAGGAGGATTCTGGGAAACGTAGGCAGAGTCAGTCACTATGTAGGACATGAGAGGAGTAACAGGTCCGGACCCTTTCTCCAATAAGATAAGACCATGTGGAAATACATAGACTAATAGAAATTGATTAGTAATTAAGACAGAGCTATTCAATAAGAAGCTCAAACCAATATAGTGTCTGTGTGTTCATTTGTGACTGACGTGGCTCTGGGACCAGGCTGGCGGGAAGAATGCTCATAAAAACCATGGAATTGGGTCTTCTTTAGTCAGATCTCTGGGAGGTCTTTACTTTTCATGGCCCCTCAAGGTCATGTTTGGTTCAGGCTCTCAGGTATAATGTTCTTCCTAAAACTCCACACTGGCCATGCTGCTCACAGCTGTATAAGGGCTGCTGTTCTAGTTTGGATAGTTGTTTCTTAAAGCCTTGTATGTAGAAGGTGTGGTCCCTAGATGGTGCTATGGGGTGATGATGGACCCTCTAGGTGGGGCCTAGCAGGCTAGGTGACTGGGGCATGTCCTTGAAGGGATCCCATCCTTCTTTCTTTCATCTCTGGCTGCACTGATGTAGCAAGCTTTATTATTAATTATGAAAGCTTGGCCTTCAATTAGGCCTTTTCCAAACTAGCTCTTACAACTTATTTTTTTTTTAATCTATGTTCTGTCACGTGGCTTGGTTACCTCTTTTTAACACAACAGATCTGACTTGTTTCAAGTCTTCTGGAGAAATTCTTGCACCTAGATTCCTCCTCCTTTTCCTCTCTCTCCCTGGAAACCCACCTATCCTCTCCAGCCAAGATATTGGCTGTTTAGCTTTTTACTACACCAATCACAGCAACACATGTTCACACAGTGTTCAAATATTCTGCAAAACCCTGAGGTGAAGAGCTCTATTCTACTATACATACACTCCACCAGGATGTTCTGCCTGGCTTCATTCCTAAGAAGCGAGCCAAGCAGCCACGGGCTGAAACCTCTGAAACTGTGAGTCAAAAGGAACCTGTCCTCCTTTGAAGTTGATTCCCTCAGGCTCCTTGTCACCTCAGCAGAAAGCTGACTGACATTCCTATTGGTTTCAAGACAAAGTATAAACTCAGGTATCACTATTTGGCCTGTGTCTCTCTATACCCTGCTCATTCATCTGTCAAAGTCCCTGCTCCTTACACCAAGTGGTCCAGTGCTCCTCGGAGGGCCAGTCTTTCCCTGCTCTGTGTCTTTGTATACTCTCAATTCTCTTTCTGGAATTCCATTCTTAAACCTTCTCCCCCAAGAAATGTCTCAGCTTCAAACCCTTCCGCAGGTGCTGCTGACTTACACAGAGTCCCATCTAACCTTTTTGGTGATTTTTTTTCTATGTGTCTGATTTACTGGGTTATGCAGTGCCCACAAGAGTGGCATTATTTCTGAATGTATCTATGAGGTTGCTTCTGGAGGAGGTAAACATTGGAATCAGTAGACTAAGAAGGGTACCTGCTATTGTTGGGACTTTGCTAGTTTGATGAAGGCTTCAATAGAACAAAAGACTGAGTAAGAAACAAATTTTTCTTTCGGTGTGGCTGTCTTTGGGATGTCAGGCTTCTCCTGCCTTCAGACATAGGTTGTGGCCACACCATTGGCTCACCTGGGTCTCAGGCCTTCAGATAGGGATTGAAATTGAACACCAGCTTTTTTGGTTGAGTTTCCAAGATGCCAGCAGTATCCCTGGGACTTTTGTATCTCCAAATCTGCACGAGCCAATTTCTTCTAGAAAATCCCCCTATTTCCCTGTGCTCTCCAGTACACTTTTATGACCTACATTGGGCTGTCATCACAAGTCCACATAAGCTTTTCTCACCAGACTGGAGTCCCTGGGGCACAGTCTATATTTGGTTTGTCTCAAGATATTCAATAAATACTGCATTACTAAGACAGCCATCAAAGGTCACGGTGTCCTCAGAAGAACTCATTGGAGGGAAGGATGATGGAGAAAGTTCATTCTTATTATTTGCATGCTCCCCAGGCAGGGCTGTGACTCCCCTCTTCTCATTAATAGTCCCCAGAGAATCAGCCCTGACCTTAGGACAATAACAGCCAGTGCCACCCCTGGAAAATGCTGTGATTACCCATTCTTTGCCTGGCTACAAGCTGGGTGCCAGTCCTAGGAAGCCGAGGTAGGGAAGCTTCATTGCCTGTTTGGTAGAGTTTGCCGTCTGTGTGTGGGGACAGGTCCAAATGACCTGCTAACAGTGTTCTGGAAGTGGTGGAGCAGGACCTCCATATGGCTAGATTGTCACTAGATCAGGGTAGAGCCTGGAAAGTGGGCACAGCAGAGGACCCAGCACAAGCAAGGAACTGTGTAGGATGAGATTGTCTAGCTGCAACAGAAGCAGGAGAATGGAGGCTGGGAAGGTGACTAGAGCCAGAAGCACTCAGGCTGCCCCGTGAGCTTTTTGGGTCACAGTGTGGAATGGGCACATTTGCCCTACGCATGATTTCTTGTTTTGAAAACTAGAAAATAGGGTTGGAGAGATGGCTCAGAGGTTAAGAGCACTGACTGCTCTTCTAGAGGTTCTGAGTTCAATTCCCAGCAACCACAAGGTGGCCCATAACCATCTATTGTGAGATCTGGTGCCGTCTTCTGGTGTGCAGATATACATGGAAGCAGAATGTTGTATACAAAATAAATAAATAAAATCTTTTTAAAAAAGAAAACTAGAAAATATGTCTTCCTATAATTTCTTTTTACTCTAAAAGAGGTGATTTATATGTTTAGGGCAGTTTTCTTGCAGATTGGAGTGAAGTGCCCTGTTCTACAAGGTTGATCATATCATCCCACTTTCACTTTTGATGGAGGAATAAATTTTATAATCCAGAGTTCTAGCTAATGAAAATATTGATTGGAGAATGCAGTTCACAGACCTACCCTCAACAAATCCATTTTAAGGTAATTTCCTTTGTACCAGTCTGATGTGTTTTACGCAAAGGTGTCAGTATGTTGTCAAGGAGACATCTCCGTAGATGAGGGCACTTGTAGTTAAGCATGATGACCAGAGTTCAATTCCTGAAATCCCCATGATGGAAGGAAGTAACAGACTCTGAGAGAGTTGTCCTTTGACTCCACATGTTTGCCGTGGCATGTGCTCACCTGCTCCCCACATAAAATAAATCAATGTAATTTTAATTAAAAAGAGAGTTAAAATGGTATTATGAATAAAATTATATAGAAGACCAAAATATCTTTGAAAAATCAAAGGAATTAAAACTTATTTGAAGAAAAGTTAAACGATGATTAAGAAAAATATGTTCTAGATGCCAAACAAATAAAAGAAATTGATGCCAACATCTATAAGGAAGGAAATATAAGGAAACAAAACAAACAAAAATAACACCAAAAGCTACTTTCTTGTTCTTTTTGTACTTTTTTGTTTTTGTTTTTGAGCCAGAGTTTCTCTGCGTAGCTCTGGCTGTCCTGGAACTTACTCTATAGACCAGACTGGCCTGGAACTCAGAAATTTACCTGCTTCTGCCTTCTGAGTGTTGGGATTAAAGGCATGCACCATAGATGTTGGGCTTGGAAAGCTACTTTTAACTCTGAATTGAATTCTGTTTCAGCACAATTATAACTCTTGTAAAATTCAAAGTTATTTCTTTTTGTTCTTTTCCTTCTTTCTTTCTTCTCTCCCTCCTGTTGTGGTATATTTGTGCACTGTGTGAAGATATACTGCTGTGACTGGCTTAATAAAGAGCTGAATGGCCAATAGCTAGGCAGGGGGTATAGGCAGGACTTCCGGGCAGAGAGTGGAAGTAGGAGATGAGAATCAAGGTGCAGGGGAGACACCTAGGATACACGGAATGAGTCGGACACACAGAATGGGAGAGAGGTAAAAGTCACGTGGTAGAACGTAGTTTAAGTTATAAGAGCTAGTGGGACAAGCCTAAGATAAGGCAGAGATTTCATAATTAATAAGTCTCCATGTTGTTATTTGGGAGCTGGCAGCCCAAAGAAAACTCCATACCCCTCCCTTCTCTGTTTCTTCTTTTTAAAATATTAATTTTATTATTTATGTAAAGGGGTGTGGGCCTGTATGTGGGTTTGTGCGCATGTACAAATGTCCTTGGTGGGGAGAAGAGGGCATCAGATCCCTTAGAGCTGTAGCTACAGGCTGTGAGGCACCCATCGTGGGTGCTGGGGACTCAACTCAGCGTTCTTAACTCCTGAACCATGTCTCCAGCCTCCTCTTTCTTTCTTCCTAAGACAAGATATCATATAGTCCAGGCTGGCCTTGAACTCCATATGTAGGTTTAAAAAAAGCGACTGGAAACATCTGCCCCCCCTGCTCCTGCCTCCCACCTGCTGGCTTGTGCTCCCTTGCTGAGTTTGTTTGATGCTGGAGATTGAATCCACGCCTTCTTGTTGGTGAGTAAGTGCTCTACCAATGGAGCTACATCCCCAATCCCCAGATCAATTTTTTCCTAGGAAATATTGGATAAAACATTATTTTAGAAGAAGGGCTTGAAGTGTGAGAAACACTGACTCTTCATTCCTCTAAGTGGCATGTTTAATTTGAAGAATGATGATGAACTTCGACTCCAAAAATCTGCTTGAAGCCACATGGAAAACTCACCACTGAAATTGGCTGCTGTGCTATTGATGGGCATTGACCTGTGAGGAACTAAAATCTTGAACTATTTCCTAAATGCTCTTGCAGACGCCTAGCATTGCAGTTCACCAAACGTGTTCCTGAATACTTTCCCCTAGCTTCCAGAGTATCTAACTTTGCTCACATTGGTTGCCAGTGAGCATAGTTTTTTTGTTTTGTTTTGTTTTTAGATTAAAGCTCATTTAAGATTATTTACTATTTGTGCTCTGTCAAATCCAGCTACCACTGCAAGGAAAAAGAAGAAATTGAAGCAAGTGGGCATCAAAATAATGATAATTTTTGTTTCTTTGCTTTAGATTTTTCTGAAACAGTGTCTGACATAACCCAGGCTGGCTTTGAACTCCAGTGTAGCTGAAGCTGACCTTGAACTCCTGAGCCTCCTGCCTCCACCTCCTGACTGTTGGGATTACAGGTGCGAGCCACCACACCCTACTGACTATTTGGTTCTTGACTATACTTTGAAAGTGGATTGCATGTCTTAGCCTCAGTTTTCCTAAAACGCAGAATTTGTTGGTTGGTGATTCATTTTCAGAAAGCAGCCCCTGAGAGTGGAAAGGGGAAAGAATAGATCCCGGATCTGTGGCTGGCCATCTCTGAGGGAACCTGCACTCTATCTTCCTGGGACCTCCAGGCAGCTGTGTTCTCTACACCTCAGGGGCAGGGGGACTGTTTCCAACAGATGTCTGTCCTCCATCAGCCAAAGGCTGCCGACCTAGCAGAAGTGAACTCTCTGGTCCTTTCAAGTTTGCACTCATCAGAATGTCACCTGACCACAGCAAGAAGCCCTCAGGGCAGAAAGCAAGAACTGTGGGAAGAGATGAGGTAGCCATGAGCCGCCATGATTGCCCACCTAGCTGCCTCTAAAACAGCTGGAGAGAAAAGGTGTGCTGGGAGGTGCCACATGGAATAACTGCAAGGGCTGGCCCATACATGATATCTAAGTATTTTATAACAAGGAACTATAGCATGTAGCAAATAACTATGAATAGAAATTACATTTTTCGATTTCATTTAAGACACTGTAACGCTGTGCAAGGTGTCTCATGCCTATTATCTTAGCACTCTTGAGGCTGAAGCAGGAGAATAGCTCTGAGTTCCAGGGCAGCCTGGGCTACCGTATAAGACTCCTCAAACCTCTCCAAAACCTGTTCTGGTTTGATATACGTACATGGCACACAAATCTTAAGTGCAGAGCTTTTTTTGTGTGAATTTCAAGTATTCTCTCATGGTTGAAAAACTTATCCATTTTATACAAAATGACTGTAACTAAGAAGGAAGTAATAATATATCTAATATACTCGTCTGAAACTTGCCCTGGGGGAGTCCTTACTTTGATTTGCGGGAAGATGCCATGCAGGCTGGCAGCAAGACTGCTGAGCACAGGGCTGTGTCAGCAGGGCTGAGACGGATGCTGTACCACCTTTGGAAGAAAGCCTGGGAAAAGATGGCTTGACTGGCTCTTGCCATTTGCATGCTGGTAAAACATCACTCAGGAGAGCCTGCAGTCTCATAGAGAAACGCCTGATTGCAGGAAGTCTGTCCTACCCCTAGAAAATTCTAAGTTCCTTCCATATGCTCCTCCCTTTCTAATCCTTTTTGGTTATGAATTTCTGCTTGACAAGACTGCTTGGTATGTATTGCAAGTGACTGTGTGTCACTTGGCAGGGTGCTTTTTCTATGAACTTGCACCATGGGGCTTGGAAATACTAAAAGGCCGTCTTACAAAAATCTCTCTAGTCCTAGAAAGACTGCATGTTGCCTATAGGGTCTAGACCAGTGGTTCTCAACCCCTTTTGGGGTCTACATATCAGGCATCCTCCTTATCAGATATTTACATTATGATGCATAACAGTAACACAACTACAGTTCTGAAGTAGCAATGAAGTGATTTTATGTTTGGGGATCACCACAGCATGAGGAACTGTTTTAAAGGATAGAAGCATTAAGAAGTTTGAGAACCACTGATCTAGATGCAACAACTTCTCTTGTCAATCAAGGATAAATGGCTTTTGTGAGTACGAGAACCTCTTTCTTTGCTTCTTGGTTCAGTGGAAGGAGCCCAAATTGGCCAGATGGCTTCTAGTCCAGTGGATCCTCTGTTATATCCACTGCTGGCAGTAGTCTTTCCTGGGGAGTCAAGGCTTTTGTTTCTGAGAGCATAGAGTAACAAGGATGGAGACAAAGTGCCCTGCTCCCATTAAAGGTTGTAGTGATATGAGCCATGTCTCCTTGCCTGGATTCCCTGGGTGTAGAGACAGTACCCTGAACGGACTGAGCACACCCGCCTCACTCTGCAGGCTACTATCCCAGCCCTACAGAGACTTGTTACTCAGCTGGTACCTTAAATGAGCCTTCCAAAGGCCACTTGCTGTCTACCAGGCCTGATGGTTCAGGGTATGGGGTCTATGTTTAAATCAGTGAACTCTGTGACTTTGAATCCGAGATAGTTTCTGGCTGGTCACCAAAACCCTTTCTTTTCCTGCTGAGGCCTTGAGCTGGGAACTAAGTCTGAGCACACTGTGCCCTTTCCCCAAGTCGGTCAGCATGGGTGGAAGTAGCTAGCCAACCCAAGGTCCTCAGCCTGTTTCTTCTGTGATGTCTTATCTACTTTGGTGGCCATCAGCTGACCACTAACCTTTCTTTCCACAGTTGCCTGTTTTCAGGTGACTGAAGGGAATAATTTAGCCAAAAATCTGGCCCATCTGTGACATTGGTTGTGACAGCCACAGTGCCATAAAGGCCTGCCTTTAATTCTAACATTAGGGAAAGAATGTTACATTCTCGTCTCTCTCTCTCTCTCTCTCTCTCTCTCTCTCTCTCTCTCTCCCTCTCTCTCTCTCTCCCTCTCTCTCTCTTTGAGTGTGTGTGTGTGTGTGCGCGCGCGCGTGTGTGTGTGTGTGAGAGAGAGAGAGAGGGGGGCGGGGGTGGAAGGATTGAGACAGGGTTTCTCTGTGCAGCCCTGGCTGTCCTGGAACTCACTCTGTAGACCAGGCTGGCCTTGAACTCAAAGAGATCTGTCTGCCTCTGCCTGCCGAGTGGTAGGACTAAATTCTTAAAGATTGGCTTCCTTGAACTATGTGGTAATATCTTTCTTGTACAAATAAAGCCTGTCTGAAGGTCAGAGAATGGAGCTTGCCACTAGCTAACCATAGATGTAGGGCTAAACAGACAGTCAGGAAGTGAGATGGCTGGGCAGAGAGAGGATATAAGCAGGGGAAACAGGAACTCACTCTCTTTTCTGCTTCTTCAATGCTAAAGTGTTAAGGTGTGGCTGTGGTTTGCTCCTTCTCTCTGATCTCTCAGCATTTTCCTCTATATCTGACTCCAGGTTTTATTACTTAGACCAATTCAGAATTCCATTTACAGAACTACTTGTGTTTTCCACAGGAAAACAGCCATTGCAAGTGTGGTAGGGATAAAGGATTTAGCAGAGGGCATTAGGGTACATTTGTTTACAGTTGTAAGCTCTCAAAGGAGAATGTGAAAGGGCTGGAGGAGCTGCATCTAGTACTGTGCTCTTAAGCACAGGTATGAACATAAGGCGGAGAAACTGCCCACAGTGGACAGTTAATATGGGTTCCCAGAGTGGGAGCTGGTGGGGGATCTTCAAAGGCTACCTCCTAACAACAGTGGCTTCCCTTTTTGCATTGCCCTTTTCAGAGCATGTTCATGATTGAATAGGATAGATAACAGTGTACCTGGAAGGCCAGTGCCAGCCTGAGATAGGAGCAGTGGTACCAAGCTAGCATGATCAGCTGCACAAAGCCTGGTGCTATGTTTGGGTCCATAATGAATGGTATAGCTATATAAAAAGACTTATGAAGAGATCCAGCAGATATGTATGTATTTGCACTCAAGCTAGCACACACATGGCAGTCTTCTATATTGGTGGGTTGGGAGGGTGTGGCAGTCAGACCCCATGGCAGTGTTACCTATGTGACAGCCTTTGAAGATCTTCCCACCAGCTCCCATTCCATAAACCCACATTGTAACAACTATTTACACAGCGTTTACATGGTGTTAGGTACTCTGGGTAACCTAGAACTAACTTAAAGTATGTGGGAAGGGCTGGAGAGATGGCTCAGTGGTTAAGAACATATACACATATACTGCTCTTCTAAAGGACCCAAGTTTGGTTTCCAGTGCCCACATTGGTGGCTTACAAACACCTGTAACTCCAGCTCGAATACCTTCTGGCTTCCATGGACAACTGCACACACACACACACACACACACACACACACACACACTAAAATGTTTTAAAAGTATATAGTAGGATGACATTTTTATGAAGGACTTGAGCATCCGAATTTGGGCGTCCTCTGGGATCCTGGAACCAATTCCTTACATATACTAAGACATAAATGTATGTATGTATGAAAAGGGAGTGGTTAATTTACTGTGTTGCAAGTAATTGGCTAGAGAAATTGCAGGGCTTCCATGATGAGTCTGCAGTCTCCCGGACAGACCTTCAAGCAAGACAGGCATTTACTGGTAGACTTTCTTCTTTTTCAGGGAAGCAACGGTTCTACCCTTGGGGACTCTCTTACAGTTTGATTAGGCCCACTGGGTTATGTAGGACAAATTCCCTACAAAGCCAACTAATGATGGCCTTAGTCACATCTATCAAAAATTTTCATGGCAATATCCAAGTCAGTGTCGTAGGCCCAGTGGCCAGCATTCTACAGCCGTTTAGGCATAATGTCCATAGATGTATATAATGTGGCAATTATTCATGCTTTACAAGAGTATGCAGTGGTGTGGGAAAGTGTTCATGAAATTCTAAGTTATGAAGGCAGACTATGAAACAATGTATAGAGTATTCTATTCACATAAAAGGATGCCTTTTTAAATATAGACAACTAAGATTCCACGTGAGAATCCTCAGAGAGGTAATTACTGAATGCTGAGAGAATAAGGAAGTATTGAAAATCTGCACTGCTTTGCTTATGCATATTTCTGACATGATTTACAAGGAATAAATGATACTTTTCAATATGAAAAAATGGGAACATTGTATTTGAGACACATTAGGAAACCCTGCTAATTAAAGAACAGGAGGTCCCTCCTGAGCATAGGGGGTATGGGTAGGGAGTCCTGTCTACTTCCCACTCCCTCAGCTTCTCCTTCACCATCTACTGCCACCAGTCACTTGTAAGGCTGGAAGCTCCCAGGTCTTAGGATGGCAACGCCTCCCTCTAAGTCCTTTCCTTATGGAATATGAGTGGATGCTGTAGGTGAGATGTCGAAAGTGAGCGTTTAATTTTGTATACACAGTGGAGAGAACCTTTAATATAATATTAATTCATTGTGCAAATTAGAAAGGTTTAATAACCACACAAGCCATCGGGAATCCTAGTGTGACTCAGAATGACATCTGCATTAATGGTCTAATTAATAATGTATATGTTAATAAGAATCTCATTAAAGCGGGGGTACAATTATCAATGCAGGACGCAATTCCTTAGTGTCTGGAGGTTGATGTAGAGCATTGGTGATTCCAGTGGCAATTTTCGGTGATAAATGACCTTTTAAGTCTCATTAATTGATTTAGAAGGCAGTGATTAGTGTAAAAACTCAAGTCCTTTAAAGTACAAAAACCACAAATCAGGAGCAATCAGGGCAGTTCGTTGCAGGCAGCTGACGGCACACAGTGGGTAATAAGACAACGGATAGGTAAACCAAGGCCACCCATCCACGCCCCCTCTCTCTGCACAGGTCTGTGTCTCATCAGCTGCTCTCAACATTTTAATAAGATGCCTTTCAACACCTATTAATGTCTATGCAGGAAGCAGTTTTAAAAGCAAGCATCACAGAATGAATTGGCCCTCTCGGTTACCTTTGTCTGTGGTTTATTGCTTAGATTCCCCCATTCTCATTTTAACCTTACTGACATGATTCCAATATGGATGTCATTTCATCATGGGGGCTTGGTTTATTGATGGCTTTTGCTTAACTGACTCATCACAGAATCTGCTGCTGTGGCTTTTCTTCCATGATCTCTGTTTCCACCAAGTTCAAGTTTCCTGAACTATATTGAATAAACTGGAGTTGTGTCAAGAAGGTCTGATTCTTGAGTCAATTTTCAGTCAATGAAAATTCCCATCATATGGCCTTTTAGCCCATGTTGATTGCATTTTCTGTTGAAATTTGCCAGCAAACATCTTGATCAGTTGTTGGGCATATGACTTAGAACTTGCCTTTATTTCTAAGATAATTTATGGATTGTGAGCAAAATTATGAGCTTGAGTAGACATTAGGAGAGAGGGAGAGAGAGGCCAAGGAAGAGAGAAGAATGGTGGATGCCGAGAGGGAGAGGCACACAGAGATGGAGAGACAGCCATGAGGCTGTGGCAGGTCCTGCTTGTTTTGTTGGCTTCTCTACTTTTAACTTTTCATCAAGCTCAAAATGTCTTGAGGTCAGTCTAACATGTGACACACACCTGTCCACCCAGCATTTGAGAGGCAGAGGCAGGAAGTATGTGAAACTGAGGTTAGCATGGGCCACATAGCAAAATCCTGTCTAAAAAACCAAGGGCTGGGAGGGAATGTAGCTTCATGGTAGAGCACTTGCCTGTCATGTGCAATGCCCCAGGCTTCCTCACTAGTACTGAAAAATGTTTTCTGGGTGGGGGGAGTCAGAGGCAGAGTTAAGACTTCTGCCTCTCTTGTCACCTAATACCATGGTCTCTGAGCTGCTGCCCTGAGCTGGATTTCATGCCATGGGGAATAACCAAGGGAACCCAAGTGGTAGTGAAGGGACCAGCTCCCCATTTCAGCAGCCATAACAGCCAAACACGTGCTTGTCTGACTTTGTCTTAGTCACTAAGGTCAGATGCCTGCCCCTTTCGGCAGCCATAACAGCCGAACACCTGCTTGCCCTGATCTTGCCTTGGTCACTAGGAGGTCAGATGCCTGCTTTGTGGCAAGGAACCAATCAGAAGTTAGCTGGTGGCACTATGCTTTATGGCTCTGGGTGTGCTTTACAGACAAGTGCACAGCAATGACGTGCAGAGCATAGCAACCACCCTGGGAGGGCCTAAGGGCCATAACAACCAGTTGACCAATCAACACAGGGCAAACCCTCCAAGCCTGGAGGCTCACCAATCCTGAGCCTGTGCGTACCCCTAGACACTCCCCTTAGGCTGCCCTATAAGATCTCTATGCAGACGCTTGGAGCTGTCTTTTCTAGCCATCCGCCATGGTGGGTGGATGAAAGGCCCGAGCTAAAATGGGGTTAGCTTGTTAAACAACAATAAAGCCTCATGCTGTTTGCATCAAGCTTTCGAATCCGCCTGGTGATTGGGGTGACCACGGTCCTGGGCTGAGATCCTGGAGGCCTGAGCTTCCGGGGGTCTTACAGTAGTAGTTAGGATGGGGGGGCCACTCAGACACTTCTTTGTATTCCCAACTCTTGGTGCAGCATCCGGCCAAAGTATGCCTCACAATGACTCCATCCTTACTTAAGGTGGAGACTCTACTGTGGCCCAAGGGCTTAGTTAGGGTTTAAGGATTCAGTGGTGGGACAAGCGGTGCTTGGGGGACGAAGAAAGAGACTGGGGGTAGGGAGCAAACATGTTGAGTGCATAAACTCAGATGGAAAGAAAAGATGGCCGGGAGTTTAGTCATTGATTTTGAAAGCAGCAGTGCCAAGTGGCCTTTGGGAGGTGGACAGTGCATGGCACAAATGACTTGGGTGCAGGTGGAGAGGCAATGTTTGAGTCCATAGTTGTAAAGTCTCTTCTTCCTTAGGTCTTGGAGCTGTGTGCTTGAAGCTGTCCCTCCACTCTGCCTGCTGGTGTCCTCTCTTAGAAGTCAGTGGGTGCCTAGGAAGAACTAGGAAACTCAGGTCCTGGCCCTGCTCATCTTCTAGGATGCCTCAGTTCCCCCACTGTCAACTGGGCATTGGACAGCTCTCCACATTAGTGTCAGCAGGTTCCTGCTCAGAGATTGAGGCTCTGACCATTGGCTCCTAGTTCTGACCCTGGGGGATGGTTCTATACAGTTGAGACCTTGGCCAGATTGCAGCACCCAATCTTTGACACTGAGAGTGGGACTTCAGGTTGTGTCACCTCATAAAGCTGCGGGTCTCCCTGTTGCTTTCAGTCTCCCTTATGCAGTCCTTATCCTGTTGGGTTGACTTTATCTAGGCTCTTCTGTCTGGAGTTGGTGTTCTGTGGAAGATAAATCCTGAAGTCTGTGGCCCTACCTGAGATGATGTCCACATTTAACCTGCTCATATCAAGCTTCACCTCAGGAGGAATCCAACATGTGTTGAGCTTTATGCTAGATTTTTCTTAAGTAAATGCACCGCTTTGGGTTTTTTAATTAATTAATTGGTGAGTTTGTTCTCGCCTCCTAACATGCTAGGACAGTCTCTCTGGTTTCAGCTGATGTCATGTATACTCCAGGCTAGCTGGTTGGTGAGCTTCTAGACCATTCTCCTTGTTCTTCCTCCCTCCCATCTTGTAGTAGGAATGCTGGGATCACACATGCACATCACTGCATTCCCCCCACCCTTAATTTGGGTTCAGGGTCTTCAGATTGGAGGGACTAGTGCCTTTACCTTCTGGCCTGGATTTTTTAATGTTAAAAATCTCGATGGAATGAGATTTGTTGCTCCTATGCTACTGATGGGGAAACTGAGACTCAGAGAGATTTAGTGGCCTGTTGGGGGCTCTTAAGATATCAACTATTTCAGTCCTGCTTCTCTCTGCCTCAGATAGAGTCTCAAGCAGGTCCTGGGCTCTGTCCGTTTGTAGGTCTACAGTGAATGGCCTGGAGGTATTTTGCAGGACATCAGCCAGCCATCACTACCAAGGTTAGCAGGGGCAGCTGAGCTAATGGATCCTAGGTGGGAGTTCCTAGCTTAGCCTTTTTCTTCTGGAAGATGGGGAGGAATGGGGGGGTGGGCCGGGGGGGGGGTGATACACCATCAGTGAGCCCGGGAAGCCCCAAGTCTGGGTTAAGCAGAGACACTGAAAGTCCATGGCTGCTTGCAGAACCTTATTATTTTAGAGAAGTGAAGTGATTATGCCCTTTACTATGCAGGGAAGGTAAGAGGTCTGCCCAAATTCAGGGCAGGGCGGGGCTGGGCTGCATGTGGTCTTCCAGCACCAGGTCATACAGTCACCTTTTTCCATGGCACGAAGGTCACCACCAGAGCTTTTGTAAAAGCTTTTCTTTCTTTGCCCCTCCCCCTTCCTTTAAGTCCTTTTTAGAGTCACTGTCTGCTTTCCCCTTGATAAGAATTTCACAGCAATTCACACACCCAGAGGGGTGAACGCATAGCAGATTGCTAGAGCCAGCCTGTAATTATCCATCCTTCTGCCGAGGGAGGAAAGAATCCGCTTGACTGGGATGGATGCTGCTGGTTCTGTCACCTTTCTGTGTTGGCAGAGGCTGGCTCTGTGGGGGCCCTGGTTGGGGAGCAGAGAGAGGTATGGCCAGCGTCCAAGGATGGTCAAACAGTGGGAGCATTAGGGACGAGCAGGTGTTTCACGTGGAGAAAGTGGCACAAGCCAGGGCATGGAGTGAGAATGGAGCGAGCGTTTTGGCTGCATTAGAAGGTGCATAATGGGAGGTGAAGTTGGATCCACCGTAAACCCTAAGTGCCTTTCTTTTACCTTGGCCTTGGCCAGCGATTATAAATGAGCGTCCCTAGAACAGATGGAGACCTCCGATAAGCCTATTTGTCCCCATAGTGCTTTTGTTTTATTTTTAGTATGTTGAGTTAGTTGCCAACCTTGCAAAATTGGAAGATTTCACACACAAGGAAAAAAAAATAAAAGGATTCCTGGCTCTCTGGAAAAAGCCAAAGATCTGGCAATCCTGGGCCTGGCAAACATGTCTGGCTGGCGTGTGTTTGGGGATGGCATTATGTGGAGAGAGTCTGTCCTTAAAAGGAGTCTGTGAACCTCCAAATTAGAATCACAATAGAAGAGTATTCAATGATATGCTTTTTAAAAAAGATTTATTTTGATTATTTTCAGTTATGTGTAGGTAGGTGTATATGCATACCTGTCTGTCTGTCTATCTGTCTGTCTATGGGTGTGTACCGGAGAACAGGTGTCTGCAGAGGCCAGAGCCGTCAGAGCCCCTGGAGTTGGAATTATGGATGATTGTGAGCACCCTGTTGTGGGTGCTGGGAACTGAACTCAGATCCTCTGCAAAAGCAGCAAGCACTCTTAACTTTTCATCTTCTCAGTCCCTGAGAGATTCTTGAAATAGGCAATGAAGGACTAGAGTACTAACTGTGCAATGACATTTAGGAATTATTGTTTGTCTCTGCACAGTGTGACTAAAGGTGATTTTTGTTTTCTTTGCTTGTCCCCATTTTCATAAGGAGTACACTAGTATGAGACCAGGCAGTTGTGTCCTGAGGCACTGAGGTGAGAAGCTTTGCTCCAGAACGTGCTCACTGGCACACCATGCTGCCTGCAGAACAATGGGGACAGCTGTCATGGGTTAGGATATAAGCCTGTGTCTTTATAATAAGTACTATCTATAGTGAGAAATTACCAATACGGAGTCAGGTAGAAATATAAGGGTATTTAATAGGGAAAAGCCTTACTTACAGAGCGACCTAGCTAGCCGGCGTGGCAGTGGTCTGTACGAAAACCCAAAAGAGAAAACGAAAGCGCGAGCGCAGTCACACTATGTCACCCTGGCCACGCCCTCGAAAGCCAGGTTTTCCACTCTGTTGGAAGGCATTATTTACTCTCTCCCACCTCTCTCCCAAGTCCTCTCTGCCAGACTGTATCATCTACTCTCTGTGGTCTTACTTTCAGCTCACTAAGTGGTCTTGCTAGCACCGTAGTAGCCAATTCTCCCACTGCTGTGACAGATACTTGAGAAAAAGCAACTTAAGGGAGAAAGGTTCACCCTGGCACTCAGTTTAAGAGGATACAGTCTGCCGTGATGGGGAAAGCACGTCTGCAGGAGCAAGAAGCAGAGACTGAACAGGAATAGGGTTATCCTGTAAGCTCCCAGCAAACCATTTCCTCCAGCAAAGCTCCTCCTTCTCAAGATGCTACAGCCTTCCAAAGTAGCGTTACTAATTGGGGACAATACCTGGTGATATTGAGCAAGTCCATTCCACTCAGAATATTTAGGAATATCTAGTAAGAAAGGGATCATACCTGTAACTATGTAATTATCATTCCTCTGGTAGTTGATAATTTCTAAGGTACTTTCATGTGCACCATTGATAGCTGGTTTGGTCATAAAGTGTGTGACTAGCTCCCCACTTGACTCTAGGCATCTGGAGTCAGAGGCCAGGGCCTTTGTCTGCTGACTAGTCCATGGGACCTCTGAGCAGTCAAATCAGAAACATCAGTTAACTGGCAATACATGGAAAAAATAAAATCAAAGAGCAAGAAAACCTAGGGTTTGAGGCAGACATCCTGGAGTCCTCAAGATGCCTGTCGATCATGGGTGGCTTCTTAATCCCTAGGTCCACGTGCACATCCATAATGGAGGTGTGCAGCCTGCTTTGGGGACAGAGTGAAGGCCAGCTGTCAGTGTGCTGGCAACTCAGTGTTGGGGACTAAGGGAACAGCTTCTGTTGTCACCTGTTGTGTTCCTTTAGAGCAGCTCTCCCACAATGTTCTGGACGGGATGGATGGACAGACCCAAGAAGTTGGTAAGTTAATGGTGGGACTAAGGCTAGAACTCAAGTGTTCTCTCTGTTCCTGGGCTGTCCATTGGTGTGCTGTTCACAGCACACATTGAAAGGAACCTGGTCCTGTGGCTGGAAGCTGGTCATTGACTTCTCTCACAACTGTTGCTGTTGCTTCTTTACTGCTGGCCACTCAAGGAGGAGGTGCTTCCCACTCTAACCAAGATGCTCTCAGCCACTGCTGTGTGGCAGCTACCACCTGTTCCTGCAGTTTTTTTTTTTTTTACTTTGTTGTTCTATTATTAGTTATGAATTCATGGCCTTAGCTTGGCTTGTTTCTTGCCAGCTTTTCTTAAACTATCCCATGTACCTTTTGCCTCTATTTTTTTTTTTTTTTTTTTTTACTTCTTATTCCATGGTTTGCTGTGTAGCTGGATGGCTGGAAATTCTCTTCCTTCTCTTGCTCCTCAATCTCTCTTGCTTCCTGATGCCTCTTTTTCTCCTTCTATTTATTTTCTCTGCCTGTCAGCCCCTCCTATCCTTTCTTCTGCCTTGCTATTGGCCATTCAGCTCTTTATTAGACCAATCAGGTGTTAGTTAACACACACACACACACACACACACACACACACACACACACACACACACACCTTTCTACCTCTGGCTAAATGACTTTGTCTCTATTCACAGGTACCCATATTTACAAAGGGGGGGGGGAACACCTCCTCCAGGTATTATCTTGAAAATAAAATTATTCAAAGCACACAGGCACCTTTAAATGTGTGCCCAACACCCTAAACTCTCAAAGGCAGAGATCTGACTTCGGTTGTCTCTATGGTTTGAGTGTAGGCAGTGCCTCCCAAACGCCCAGGTACCTGTTGGCCTTGGTCCCTGGGACAGCACCATATAGAGGTGTGGGACCTTTGGGGAGTGGAGCTTGTAGGAGGTCCTTAAGTCACTGGAGGTGTGACCTTGAAGGGTATCATGGGACCCCGGCCTCTATGTTTCTTAGCTGATGGGATGAGTATTTTTGCTCTCTAGACATTTCTACCGTGATATTCTCCTTAGAAGCCAAAATCCATGGGCCACTGCATCATAGACTGCAGCCTCCAAAACCATAATCCCAAATAAACCCTTTCTCTTCATACTTTCACTGTCTCAGGTATTTTGTTGTCCCCATGGAAACCAGAGCTGGTTCTGGAAGAGACATATAAGTGTGAGCAGAGGGGCATAGAAAGTTAGTATAAATTCTTCAGAGGTGAGGTAGTGTACCCCTAGAGTAGAGGAAAGAAGCTTTACACAAGATGTCAGGAACCCCAGTTTTGAAGCTCCAGTTTTGTGAAACTGGGTGATTCCTTCATTTCATATGAACATAAACTTATCAAGATCCCCCCTCCATGTGCCAAGGAGACCTCAGTGGACAACGCCCACATCCCTCTTGTGATGGTCTGGGGACTCTTTCTGCAGCAGGAGGAGGGGAAGGACTTTCTAAGCTGAGGCTGGAGTTGAGGTTCATCCAGACCCACAGAGCCATTGAGCTTTGGACTTCTAAACAGCTCTGTTTATCCAGCAATCAGATCATCAAGGTCATGTCAGGAGGGAAGATGTCTGGATACGTGGGAACCCCATCCCCACAGCCCCACTACACTCACCTTCCACACATTGAGCTGACTAGAGATGGTTAGGCCTTTGGAGTAAAAATTAGCTGTAAGTCCTAGCCACAGATTCTGGATGTCATTCCACAGGCATATGGTTAGTGTGGATACAAGGTAGACATGGACAGTGTCTCCAGCACTGTCCCCACCTAGTTGGTGATTGTCTGCTGTCCAGTTAAGAGCTTTAGGGAACTGAAGTTTTAGGGATCCCCTAACCTGGGCTTAGGAGGGGTGGTTGAATGAAGGCTTCTATAGATGTGATTCCGGAGCCAAAACTAATGTTTGAGGAGGTGGAGCAGACAGAGAGAAGAGGCTTCTGGAGGTACAGGCTGGAGCTGTAGTTACATGGAGAGGCAGGAGAAGAGAGGCGGCTGAGAGAGGCAGGGCAGGATTTCCACCAGAAACAACCAATGTGTTAAAAAAAAAAAAAGTCCAGCTATATTCTATTTTGTGTTACAGAATACCCCAGTCTAGGAAGTTTTGAGTTTTGTTGATTTTATTATTGTTGTTGATTTTTATATTTTTACAGATTATTTTTAAATTACATGTCTGTGTGTGGTTATGTGTACACATGACTGCAGGTGCCCATGGAGGCCAGAAGAAGGCATTGGATCCCTTGGAGCTGGAGTCACAGGCCTTGAGCCACCTGATATCAGTGGTGGGAGCATAACTCAGGTCCTCTGGAGGAGCAGTACTGTTGAGCAGCCCTAGAGTGGGGTGTTTTTAATGGGCAAAAATGTGTTGGTTCAGAGTTCTAGAGACCAGGAAGTTCAAGATCAAAAAGATGCATCTGGGGACATCCTTGCTGAGTCATCCATGGCAGAAGACAGTCAGGCAAGGGACAGTAAGAGGGGACTGAATTTGTCCTTTTATTAGGAACAAGCTTGCACTGTAGTGGTATCAACCATTCTTTGAACACTGGTGCCCACCTCCCAGTCCAGTCACTCTGGGCATTATGTTTTAAGCAATGCTCCTTGTGGCACATATTTGAACAATGGCAGGCTCTTAGTCATTCACCCTCTTAATTTTCAAGTTCGGAAACTGAGGCCCGGAGAGCTCTCAGCTTTCTGAGGGATAAAACTGAGGATCCATGTTAACAAAGACCCTTGGGAGCCATAGTATTAATCACAGACTTCTGTTTTAAATGGGTTGTGAGTATCCCCAGTTTGCTCTTGAGGAAACAGTGAGAAAACTATCTGACAAGGCCACAGATCTGGTTAGCAAGACTGAGTCAGGATTAGAACTCACGCTGCAGAAACTCCAGCCTCGCATGAAGTCCACCATGTCGGGTGGCCATCAGCACCGGTCCTGGGTCCTGAGAAGCTGTCTGCACCAGTCTGGTGTTCAAGCGAGGAAGCTCATCAGAGGGTGAGGAGTCAAAGCTCCAAGGCCATGCTGAACCAGCACTTCTATAAAAATCTCTAGGGCAGGAACTAGGCAACTGTGTGTGTGTGTGTGTGTGTGTGTGTGTGTGTGTGTGTGTGTGTGTGTGTGTGTGTAACATAGGCATGACTGTGGAATCCAGAGGTTGAGGTTGGTCTTACTCCGTCACTCTCCACTTTCTCTTTGAAGCAGGACCTCTCCCTGAAACTAGAGCTCACTAGAGTAGGTGGCTAGTGAGTTCCTGGGGTCATCCTGTTCCCACCTCCTATACTAAGAATATATAGTGGACAGGTATATGTGTCCACAGTGTCTTAGGATTTCTATTGCTGCAAAGAAACACCATGACCAAAAAGCAAGTTGGGAAGGAAAGGGTTTATTTGACTTACACTTCTATATTGCTGTTCATCATCGAAGGAAGTCAGGACAGGAACTCAAACAGGGCAGGAACCTGGAGGCAGGAGCTGATGCAGAGGTCATGGAGGTGTGCTACTTACTGACTTACTCCACACGGCTTGCTTTCTTTTCTTTTTTTGCAGGGGAGGGGATTTTGAGACAGGGTTTCTCTGTGACTTTGGAGCCTGTCCTGGAACTAGCTCTTGTAGACCAGGCTGGTCTCGAACTCAGAGAGACCTGCTTGCCTCTGCTTCTCGAGTGCTGGGATTAAAGGCATGAGCCACTAACGCCTGGCTCAACCTGCTTTCTTATAGAACCCAGGACCACCAGCCAAGGGATGGCTCTACCCAGAATGGGCTGGGCCCTCCCACATCAATCACTAATTAAGAAAATGCCTTACAGAGAGATCTTATGGAGACATTTTCTCAATTAAGGTTCCTCCCTTTCAAGATAACTCTAGTTTGTGTGTCAAGCTGACATAGAGTAGACTGCTGTTCACATGGATGCTGGGGATCAGAGTTCAGACCCTCATGCTTGCACAGCAAGCACTTTTTCTACTGAGTCAGAATCCCAGTCTCTCCACGTGACCCAGTGTCCCTATGCCCACAGCATTCTGGGATCTTGTTACATGAAGATTCAGGGTTGTCACCTAGGCGCAAGCAATTTTTAAAAGGTTTAAATTTAAACTATGTTTAATTTATACTTGGTTATGGACTACATGTGAGACTTCAATCTGTATAAGTCTGTACCGATCAAATCAGGGTTATTGGCAAACCTATCACCTCAAACACTGATCTTTCTCTGTTAGGAACAGGCAAAAATCCTTTCTGCCAGTACTTTGAAATGATCAATTAATTGATGTCAACTGTAGTTATTGCTCTGTGGGCCCTGGGATTTCATTAAAGTCCACAGATAGTGGTGATTCTCTGGTCTTGGGGTGGAGCGTTTAGCAGGGAGTCTGGAGGTCTTCTTGGGTCCTATGTCTATCATCACCCCCCCCATGCACACACCACCCCTCCTCCTGGCCCAGGCTGTTCAGTGCTGCCTTTAAACCAAGAGGGATTTTCCATGAGGACACTTAGGTGGTGGCCGCCCGCAGAATCACTGGTTGCTGGTAGATTCTGGGGTGCCAGCGGAAGAGCTGGGACTGGAGTGATGCAAGCCAGATGCTACAGCACAGCATTTAAAGTGACTCTCCTGTACCTTAGGTCGCTGCAGGTGTTGACCCAGTACTTGTACAAACCAGTGACTCAGTAGTCCCTTAGCATGGCTTGCTTGTGCCTCACTCCAGTCTGAACCTGTGCAGGAAGTCCCTCTTTCTATCCCTGCTTCCTTCCCTCAACCCTCTCCCATGTGACCTCTACGATTTCAGCTTGTCTCCTCTATTCTCTTCTGGAAGGTAATATCAGCCTTGGAATCTACTCCATTTTCCTAGGCAGAAGGTCTAGAGTAATGGCCTTTACGGTGGCTCCTGGACGAACTAGACCCACTGGCACACAGCCTGTCCTTCCAGGTAGTTCTGATCTCTGCTCAAGTTCTGGACCTGCTATCCTGGGAGTGACAGCAGGCATCAGCCCTAGATTGCAAGCTTGGCAACAGGACCTTCTGGGCTTGTCCCATGTCTCAACATAGGAGGAGGAGTTTCCTGCAAGAGATCTGTATGTGGTGTGTAAGGATTCAGGCATTATGCTGGCCTGCCCCGGTCACCTGGCAGAATGCACTCAGGCAGTACCCTGGTCAGCCCAGGGTTCTGTGAGTACTAGTCTGCACACAGGTGTAAAGGACCCCTTTAAAAGAAAGATCCCGCCCACTTATGCTCTCTTTCTGGCTCTTCTCTCTCTTAGTTCTCTCTTTCTGCTCTCTTCCCAGCTGTTCTCTCTCTCGGCTCTCTTACTGTTCTTTCTGCTCTCTCCACTCTCCTTTCTTTCTGCTCCTGTCTCCCTCGTCTCTTCTGTACTCCATCTGTGTCTCTTTACCTCTTTTCTCTTTCCTTCCCCCTCCCTCCCTTTTCTAATAACACTTCTCACAGGCGTGTTTGTCCCCCGCCTCAGTCACCCTCGCCGGCCATGGAATCTGCCAGGGTCCTCCATGCAGGACCCCCTTCAAGCTTTATCCTAACATTGGAGCCATAGAACAACATAGTGCTCTTCAGTGCTGATTTCCAGGCTACAGCCTGGAAGCATTTCGACGGTGGCTCAGATGGGATGGATTCTGGCACTGGGAGCCAAAGAATACTGAGTGTTACAGCTGGGATGGAAAGGTATTCTGGTAGTCGGAACCAAGGAATACCACAGGTCACAGTAAGCATAGCAGCTTACAGTCCTGCTTCAGGGAAAGGCTTCCCCAGTGTATCAGCTCTGCTCAGGCAGGAGAGGGTTTCCCAGGTGAAGTTATTACAGTTAAGCTTCAGTCCCCCCAGAGAGTGGAGTGTAACAACTTTGCTGCTCTGCTCTGCCCAGAGTCCTCTCTGCTCTAGCGAAAGAAAGTCTCGCCCAAACCTCATTCGAGAGATTTATTGGGAGGGAAGAATCCAGGAGAGTGGCTGCCCTCTGCCAGGGCATTCTTAGGAGGCAGAGTTTTTCTAGGGAGATTTCCAGGATGGGGATTGGTCAGATTTCAGTCCTTGAGCTCAGACTGGCTAGATCTCTTGCTCAGGGATTGGTTGGTTTTCTGCACAGGTTTAGGGTCAGATTTGGCTCTGGTTTCAGGGCCAAAGTGTGTTTCTTTCACTGGTCCTTTTTAGCCCTTTGGCTCTAATTTTAGGGCCAGGGTGTATTTCTTTCACTGGTTCTAAAATTCCAGGGACAAAATGTGTTTCTTTGGCACTGGTTTCAGGGTCAGAGTGCATTTCTTTGGTTCCGGTTGCAGGACCAAAGTGTGTTTCTTTAGGGAGTGTTTTTTTAGCTGGCCCTTTTTCCTTACACAGGAAAGGAATTGATATTTTTTCCTTCCTGTCCTCTTGGGATGTGCCCACCAGCCTCTCTTGACTTCAAGCCAAAGTGCCCCTGGCAAAGTGCTGTCCAGTATCTCTTGGACCAGGCTGCACACTGCAGCCTCCGATGTCTCCATGGACACCATTAGCTGGCCACAGAGGTCTTGCTTTAGAAATGGAGTCTAAACAAGCAGAGCAATTTTGAAGCCATAACTGAGGCCCTGTGAGCTCTAAATGTAGTGAGTGTCACAGAGGCCTTGCTGTGGCCACCCTTTCTGGATCAGGACAACTGGGAAGAGGCTTGGAAAGTAAACACTCCTGTGGCTGGAGGTGGAGTCAGACCCAGGCACACTAGACCCGCCCCAGACCCAACTCTTCAAAAACCCTGTGACCCAGGGGCAAACTTCCAATGGCCAAAGGCATTGGTACACTCTTTATTCGGCAACCAGTCCCAAGCACCTCGTAGCTGCAGATCAGCTGTATGTGTGTGTGTGTGTATGGTTTGTGTGTGTGTGTGTGTGTGTGTGTGTGTGTGTGTGTGTGTGTGTGTGTGTGTGTTGGGGGCTGGTAGAGGAACTGGACACAGGCCTTGCCCCTAGACTGAGCAGCAACCTCATGCTAATGTTTACAGAATACCTGCTGTCTTAATACATCCTCACTGCTGTAGTAGAACACCTGAGACTGAGCAATTGATAAAGAACAGAGGATGTATTTCTCATAGTTCTGGAGGCTGGGAAGCCAAGATAACAATGCTGGCAGCATCCCAAGAGAGCATCTTGAATTATGCAGCCTTAGGATGAGCACTGTGTCCTCACTGGGCAGGGGAGCAAAAGAAAGATACCCCATCTCCATGCGTTCATTGTATGGCAACATGAATCTACTCTTGATGGTGGAGCCCATGTGACCTAACCTCTCCCATTAGGCCCTACCTTCTAACACAACTGCATATGGGACTCCTACACATCAACTTGGACACATATAAACCACAATACCTAATGTGTGCTACTTTATTTCAACCATTGATTTTCCCATGCTTACTTGTTTAATTCTCACCAGGCATTGCAACAATTCCAGTGCTGTTATTAGTGATGTTATAAGGGCCCTTGGAGAAATGGAGAAATGGAGAAATGGAGGCATGAAGAGGTTGGGTAGCCTGAGCTGGCAGGGGTAGTGTTGCAAGTGGAATATAGGATACAGGAGATCTGGCTCCTGACTGGCTTTAGGTCCTAGAAGGCTCTGCTCCCTCCTTCTCACAACGTGCTAAATAGCTGTTAAGTGTGGAATCAGGAACAACTCCCCTCCTGGAGATGTGACAGGTCAGTTCCCGTTTTTTTTTTTATATGTATTTATTTATTATGTGTACAGTGTTCTGTCTGTATGTCTGCTTGGATACCAAATTTCATTACAGATGGCTGTGAGCCACCCATGTGGTTGCTGGGAATTGAACTCAGGACCTCTGGAAGAGCAGCTGGTGCTCTTAACCTCTGAGCCACCCCTGCCCCCCAGTTTGTTTGTTTTTAAGTATGGAATTTTAATTTTAATTTTATTCACTTTGTGTGTGAGCGTGTGTGTGTGTGTGTGTGTGTGTGTGTGTGTGTGTGTGTGTGTGTTGGGGGTGGGTGCCTCAGCACGGGTGAGCCAGGCAGTTAGTTTTGAGTCTGCCAGCTTTAGACCTGGCCTCTGGAGTCTGTCCATCTGCTTCCATCTTGCAGCCCCTGCTCAACCATTCTGAATGGACTCAGAGATCCCAGGCTGGTGTGCATGGGTCTCAGACCCTCTCATAGGACATTTAGGTGCAATCAACTTACATGTCAGTGCTACTGCCTAGATTTATTCAGCCAGTTGGTGTAGGGGAGCCTAATAGTTTCTGGGTAGAGATAAAAGCATTGACAAAGAAGCAAGGGCTTCTGGAATCAGCCCTTTCTTATGAGTTGTCCAACCACTGAGGTATTCCAGGTGGCCTGGATTAATCCCAAGCAGAGCCCAATGACATAGTGAACAGGAAAAAGGGCCCAAGGGGATCTATCATAAAAGGAGTGTGACACCAGCTGGACACTGTGCTGGGGCAGTGTGTGGGAGTGTGCAAGAGCCCCTGGTGTGTGGAGTGAGCAACCCTGTGCCCCTCTCATAAATTTAAGTTTTATCTCCCCTATAAACAAGAAAATTCAGTTTTAGGGATTTACCCAATGCAGCTGAAAACACGTGAGCACAAAAAGAAGTGTTTAAGACATCTAGTACACAAGGGCTTTAATTCCTGATATTCTTAAACCAGAAACGTCCCACGTGTCCTTCAACAGGACAAATGATGGCCCGCAGTGGATCACTCACTGGACAGAAACAAGACATAAACCACCACCATACACAGCCTCACAGGAAATGCTTCAAGCAGTGGGCTGATTGGAGTACACCATACACAATAGGACTTGGTTGTAGGATGCTCCAGAAGAAACTAAGATGAAGAATCAGAGCCACGCTTACAGTGGGATCGATTTGGGAAGAGCAGCAGGGAAACGCCTGCCATGGTTGTGCCCTGAGTCTTGATGTGAGGTTCTGTCTACACAGGTGGAAGAGTGTACCCAAATCCCTGGAATAGTAGGCCTAAGACCTGTGCATTTACCTGTATGAAAATTTACTTTAAAAACATAAACACATATGGGACTCTGGGTAATGATATTCGTGTCGAAGTGTTTCTAGGTAGAGCATATTGCTGTCTTTGCCTTATGTGGAAATGCACCCACAAAGTCAGGTGGGTAGACAGGTGGCTGGATGGCTGGATGACGACTAAAATTAGGCCAAATGTTAGTTTTCATGAGCCTGTGGGTGTTCACTTTGTTTTTTCAATGTTTCTGTATGTTTGAAAATTTTTGTAACAGAATGTTATTGGGGAAATAACTGGTGCTAATTGCATTTCTTGGCTGGACCCTGACTAACACAGTCTATGTGTTTTATACATGAATTTATTCAAGGGTTCCTCCATTGAGTGACATTTGGACTGACATCGCTCACTGTCACTAGCAAGGTTCCCAGCCTCCAGTGGATGCCTAGAAATAGCAAGGGCTGACTTACCTCAGGGTGGTCAGCTCTGGCGTGGGAAGGGTAGTTAGTGGTTACCCCACTGTCAGCTGCACCATAGCGATGGTCTCTGCACCTAACTCAGATCTCAGGGGTGCTGCCGAGAGGTGGAAGGTAGGAAGGAATGGTGGCCCGTCCCCTAAAGTGCATGTCCTGGTCTGGAGATCGTAGCGTGGGGGTGGGGAACTCTAATAGGGATCCTGTTGCCTGCCCTTCCAGAGGAGGGAGGACCTGCAACTCCGAGCTAGAAGGACCACACACAGACTTCTTGGGCTGCCTCAGGCCAGCAGGTGCCCAGAGACATCCTGAGCTGGGGAGGCTGGACTCCACTCCCCACTTAGCAGCATCTCTGCAATTCTCCCCATGGATAGAGAAAGAGAGAGGACTAGAGACAGGGAGACTCTGGGAGGTGGATGGGTAACTTGGGGGAGGACAGACGTTGGTGGGAGGGGCCGAGAAGTCAGGAGGGTGGATCTGCAAACAGGAAGGAGGCTTAAGGATCCTAGTGATGGTTAGAGCTAAGAGGTACATTCTGATAGCGCTGCTCACCATTTAGCAAAGTGTGGGGTAGAGAGCAATGATGGACAGATTTTCAAACATAATGAGTGTCAGAGGGAGTTCTTGATGGCTTGAAGATACTTTTTTTTTTTGATGTAGGAAAAAAAGGAACCAACTAAAGCCCCTGTTTTCCTTCTAAGCCCTTAAGCTTAATTTCAAATTTGAATACCCTAATTGCAAATCCAAACTCCCCTAAATAGTCTCATTATAACTCATTTTATTAAATTTCTTTAAGCATTTTGAAGTGCATTTGCAAGTGGATGCTTCCTGTCTTTGCTTGGAGTACTTCCCATGCCTGACCTAGCAAGCAAAACCTTTCCAAGCACTTAACTAACTCCTGCAAATTTAATAACTCAGAATCATAAATACAGTGAATACCGGATCCTCATAAACATTTCAATAAACTGTTTACAAAACTAATCAAATTATCTTACAACTTTTAATTTAAGATCACAAGTCTCAATTACCCAATTATACATTTACAATGTAATCCAAAATGTGTCAAATTCTCTTTTACATTGCAAACCCAGCAAATACCAAATATCCAGTTGATTCTTAAATTTATCACAAATGCATTAATATAAGTTTAGTTGATTTTGTTATTCCTATATTTAATTTATATCTTCCAGGGATTTTAAAGGATACCCCTCCTTTTCCGCTAAATGTATTGCTTTCTCATCACAGGAGAACAGAAGTTGTTGTGGACTACTGCCTCTCATTTCAAGCCAGCCCAGGGATAACCATAGTGTAGTTCCCATCTCTTGTACTCTGGGTGCTTGTTATGGTTTGGATATATCTCCCATGGCTCAAACGTTTGAACATGGTCCTCAGGTGGTGTGGTACTGTTTTGGAAGGTTGTAGAAACCTTTGGACATGGGGTTGTGGGGTAGGGCTTCCAGGTTCAGCCTAAGCTGCCTCTGTTCCTTGATCCACAGAGATGTAACAAGCCATGTGGCCAGTTCCTGCTGCCTCCGATGGATTCCCAGGCACCGTACTTCACCTGATATAATGGTCTATATGCACTGAACTGTGAGCCTCAACCCTCACCCCCACCCCTACGCCTAAGTGGTTTCCTTCAGACATTCCATCAGTGGTGAGAAAGACAACCCACAGGTATAGCTGGAAACCCAGCCTTCATCATCCTGGCTCAATCCTGGCTCATGTACTTTTTAATGTGGTATTAGTGGATCCCAAGCACACTCTGTTTATGCTTCTGGACTCACAAGGCCCCTTGCATTCCAATTACATCTTTACCTGAACGAGAGGCCTACTTGGAGTCTCCAATGCCCCGCCCCACTGAGACCACACTGCATTCTTTTTGATCCAACTAACCACTTGCTTCACTGTCTCCTGGAATTCTCTTCTTTTCCAATTTCTCCTCTCTGGCAGGGCCAGCACTTGTAACAAGATCCAGTGATTGGATTCAGTCTGACCCCATGCCTTTTCCTGGCAAGTCGATAAACTAAATTTAATGGCATTGTCTCAGAGGTGGGCCAAGCCAGGAGAGATACCGTGGTGGCCGTGAAGGTCATTTAAGACAACTGTGGTAGGGAAGAATTGACTGACAGTTAACTCCACCCTGGTACTCACAGTCAGGCCCTGCTCCCAGCCAAAACCTGGCACTGTAGAGACACTGGAGCTAGCCCATTCCGGCCCATCGTGGAGTTCCTCTAATGGTCTTTGCTTGGAAAGTGCTGGGTCCTGGCCAGGCCCCTCTCAGAACCGCACTGGGTGTGACTCTCTTCCTTTCTGGCTCTCCTGCCTTTCCTGCTCTCCTTCCATAGATGTTCACACTGAGGCAATGTGGGAAGGCTCTCCCTCTACTCCTGCTCCTGAGCCCCGTCTTCTTCCCAGAAGTCTCTTCCAGGAGATCTCCTGCATGTCTCACCATGACTCCGTGCCTGAGGGACTAGCCCTGGTGGAGGGAAGGGGCAGCAGGGTGGTGGGGTTGGCTCATTCCCTGACTGACTCTGTCAAGGACCGCCTGTTCCAGTGGGACACAAAGAAGCACTTTGGCACAAGGTGGCTGGCAATTTCACAAGTGGTGACCTGGGAAAATGTCTGGGTGGAGGATAGCACCTTTGATGGCACAATGGCCTATGCATCTGAAGGACAGAGGGAACAGAAGGTGTGACATCCTGCAGAGGGATAATGAGAAACTGAGAGCAGTCAACCAATAGTTAGGAGCTAAGGGTGAGAGCTGAATCTTTGGTTGACTGTTAAAGAAACTCTGAGCTCTTCGATGAAAGCAGATTCATGGCTTAGAGGTGCAGAGAGCAGCTAATGCGCAAGTCCTCTGCCCACACAGGTCTGCTGTGCTAAGGGCAGGCTCTGGTTAGGGAAGCCTGGAACCCCAGAAATTTAGGCTTGGAACCCCCAAACTGCTAGTTTTTCTAGAAACTTAGTGGAGCTATAACTTTGTTTTGGTAGAAGACACTACAAAAACTTCGCATTTTCTCCAAGATTGCAAGAGTCCCGGCCTTGAAAACAGTTCCCTGATTCCTCATCTACCAGGGCAATGACAGATTAACATCCCAGCACAACCTGATTTGGACTATATTGATTCTGGTTGAGGGAGGGAGGAGACGCTGTTTCAGTGAGGTGCAAGAGTTAGGGGGCTCATGCTGACATAAAGCAATAGAAAAAATAGCTGTGGGAGAACCAGAATTCGAGCTCCACTCAGCCAGAGTCCCAGTGCAACGCTCTTCTTCCTTTTTCTCCCTGAATCCCTCTGAAGATGCTCAATACATCAGAGTCTGAAGGCCAATGGAGTGCTCCAGTCGTTGCTCATTCTGGCTGCAGCACTTAATTAATTCATCTACCATCTAACTGGCTGGGAGGACGAAAAAGTGAGTCAGCTGACATTAGGAGGAACTGGCTCCCAGCTGCCTCCCGCCAGCCAGAGCTGCTCTATATTTGAAGGTCAGACATCAGAGCCCAGCTGTCCATGTGGAATTTAAGCACCAGGGCCCACATGACTGCAGGCAGCCAGACAGTGGGGAGGGGACACAGCCACAGACTGGGGGTCCCAGGTGCTCAGAATGGCACAGCAACCTCTCCATCTTCCTATGTGGATCTCACTTGATTTAAATATCACAGCCATAGGAGCCAGACACACGTTTCAATGTCACCTCCATTAGGGGGCTTACAAGGTTGGATGGACCCTTGAGGCAAGCACAGGCAACAGTGCCTGGATGAGAGAATGAGGTCCCACAGCTGCAGACACCCAGTGCCCCAGTGTTCTAAAGGAAAAGGGTGCAGTGTCATCTGGACTAAGCCTAGTCCTTCTGTTGTTTGCTGCTGGAAAACAGGCTGAAGGGATCTCACCAGGCTTATTGGACAGTGTTTCTGAGAGCAGGAGCCAGAGGACGGTGAAATGCCATGCAATGGTACAGTGTGATGCCGTTTTTAGTAATGGGTCTGCAAAGTGGGGGTAAGATACTGTTATAGTTACTGTTGTTATCCATTCTTCCAGAGGGGAAAAGAGAGTCATCTGCTGGCTCCAGGGGCAGGATGAGGGAATAGTAGGCTGTTGGGGCACCAATGGGAGGAAGACTTCCATTGCAGATTTATACCAAGGCAGAAGGACTGTCAAAAGAGACAGTGAGCTTGCCAGTCTGGGTGTGTGCAAGCCTAGGTTGGCTTGTTAATGACACTGAGAGAACTTACAGCTGCTAGAAGGAGACTTTCACTCAATCCCTTCTTGGCCCCTTTCAGGCCTCATGTTCTTAATTTCAGATTTGGTGGGGATAAAGGGATGGGAATGCAGGTAAGAGGGTGAAAACAGGAGACATAAGCTCTGGGTCCAGAACTGACTGGGCCCCAGTTTGCAGACCCTCACCACCCACTGCTCCCTTGTGCCCCACGTCTGCCTGGCTCTGAATGCCTGGGACCAGCTCTGAATTCCAGTTGTTTTTCAAATGGCCTTTTATGTATCTGGAAGGCCAGATGCTGAGGAGATAGCCTGGGGTTGGTTACCTTGCCTTATAGGTAGCCTTTGCCGTCCCTTCTAAGAGAGACAGTTTGAAAAGCACTTCTTGGTAATCAAGAGCTCTTGCTTCAATTCTGGCTGTTCACCAGTCTTCCACAGTACAGGGATGGGTTCCACTCTTTGCAGATTTCCAAATCATCCATCCATCCATCCATCCATTCATCCATCCATCCACCCACCCATCCATCCATCCACCCATCCATGCATCCATTCTATTTTCTGTTGTTAAGTCCCAATTCTTTTTACCTGGACACAGCACTTTAGGGCTCTAACCTCTGATTCTTCCCCCATCCTTCTTCTTGCGCCTAGACACAAAAGTTGGAATGTGGATTTGAGCAGGAAATAACTTGATCAATGTCCTTGGATCTGCCAAAAGTAGACTGAAAAGAAGTTGTCCTAATTATAAAAACATGGCCTGCATCCCTGGGGAAATCAGTCCACTTTGATATCCTGGGGTTGCAATTAGTCTCTGGGGAGCCATGTCCTAGCCTGGGCTGTGAGTAAGGAGTGGAGTTGCCAAACTGACTTAGCAATACAAGCTTAGCTCTGCCCAAGTATGGTGGGCTGAGGTCCCTACTTTATCACTCCCCATTTTGCAGCTGATCTTTGGAGAAGTGATGACAGGTGATTCCCCAGGATCACACAGGAGACTGAACTCACTAGCTGCATGTTTCTCCTCGGTGAACAGGAACAGCCTAGTTCCCAAGGAGGACATTTTAAGTGCTGCTCCCAGACCCCCAAGTACCACTGGCTGGATCTGGGGCTCTTGAAACTGGGCCTGTTTCTTTGTTGTACTTGTTTCCAATGGACAACACCTATGACTGTCCTTCAGCCACCTGCCCTGGGCTACCAAGAAATCTTTTCTCATATGTGCAGAAAGACTGAAGAACCTGGGAACTCATTTTCCCTTTAGCTAATGACTGTCACGTGCAATGCGGTCTTTGCACAGGACAACCTGGGGCTTGACATAGACTTCAGAGGCCAGAGGGATTGGCAGCTTCCTTCCAAGAGAGCCCCTTGTTGGCCTCCTCCTCTCTTTCTCGTGCTTTCCCAGGTGCTTTCCCTGGGAGCAGTCTTGATAAATTCCTTGCATGTGGATTTTGGTCCCAAGAATTCCTTATGTGTCTCCAGCTTCTAGGCCAGAGCCTGATTGGGTAGGAGCTCAGAGACAGTGAATGGAGCAATCAATGAACCTGTGAGAACAAGTCTGTTGAGAACAGCTCCCACAGGACCAGTCACTCTCCTTAAGGCTCTACCTCTTGAAGGTCTCACTTCCAACACATGAACCTTTGAGGAATACATTCAGCCCACAATGTTCAATCAGAATGGTCACAAGGCAGGTTGGATGGGACCTCCCAACTAGGACTCCTCACCGTGGTCCTCAGTGGCGATGGGAGAGAATCCAGAGAAGGGTAGGAGCTGTAGGTGGGGGTCCACTCCTACCTCCCAGTGCAGGCTCTGGTTCTGAGGGGCCCCTGGGAGCCTCAACCCACTCCCCCACAAAGGACTTTCTGCCCAAGTTTCTCTCTGGGCTGGTCCCTCATCTTGGAAGTCTAAAGGACAAGGCTCTGAGCACAGATGACCTCACAGAGGGCTGGGATTTTATTTTTTAATAATTCACACTACTGCTGGGCATTGGTGGCACATGCCTTTAATCCCAGCACTCGGGAGGCAGAGGCAGGTGGATCTCTGTGAGTTCGAGGCCAACCTGGTCTCCAGAGCAAGTGCCAGGATAGGCTCCAAAGCTACACAGAGAAACCCTGTCTCAAAAAACCAAAAAAAAAAAAAAATCTCACTACTCTATTTATTTGTGTGTGTGTGTGTGTGTGTGTGTGTGTGTGTGTGTGTGTGTGTGTGTGTGTGTACACAATCACAGGTGTGCCCCAGTGCATATGAGAAGATCAGTAGATAATTTGTGATATAACTGGATCCTTTTCTTTCTACCATATGGGTCCTGGGAATTGAACTCAGGCAGTCAGGCTGTCAGCAAGTGCTTTTACCCACCCACTAGACCATCCTGCCAGTCCACAGCCTTGAAAAGATGATCTTTCTATGTCTACCACCCAAACGCTGAGCTGATAGGTATGACCCACCATGCCTGGCCCCAAATGGTGACATAGGAGAGTGAGTCTTTAGGAGTGGTTAAAGCCAGTCACACAGTCAGCTTTGTGCAGCCCAGGGGTCAACTCAGATGATGCCAGGGGTAGCAGAACTCTCCAGCTGGACTCAGCCAACCCACAGAAACACGAGAATTATTTTTATTACTATATATTGGGGATGTCAATAGCCTAACTGCCTAATTGGAAAAAGTTTTCCTAACCAAGAGTCTTTAGCAATGGAGAGAATGGGTAGCATGGCAACAGTCTGGAATCTAGTATGGCAGCACCTCTCTGGTTATAAAGTGTTTCCTGGCCTCACCTAGGAAGGCACTACTCCACAACTGCTCTGCATTCAAACTCCTCCTTGGTGCAGGCAGTGTGGCTGTGAGGACCACTCTGCCATGGTGCCTATGAGTAAAGGACATGGAAGGGAAGCTCCATCAAGGCTTTCTTGGAAAATTTTAAGATGATGTCTTAGTTACTTTTCTATTGCTGTGAAGATACACATGACCATGCCAACTTAGGAAAGATAATGTTGGACCCTGGCTTTAAGATGGAAGCAAATGTCACCTGGCCTATAGGGAGAGGACTCTGGAGGAAGATGGGTGCAGACAAAGGCTCCGGAAGAGGAACCCTGGCAGTTTCCTGCGGAAGGGGTGCTACTGGAGATGGGGAAGGTGGCTGGGTGCCCTTAGAGAAGACTTCAGGCCTCCTGAGAACAGGGGAAGCCAAAGACCTACGTGCAAATCCTCAGGGTCTGTAAGTGGGGGAATAATGGAGAACAGGCCACATCTGGGGGCCTCTGCATGGTGCACTCAGAGAAGGGGACAGGTGTTCTGTACCAGGCTCTGTCACTGACCACCTGTATGGACTGGCACATCTCTTGATTTTCAGAACCCCGAAGGACCTCCGGTCTTAATCAGCAGATGT
This sequence comes from Cricetulus griseus, assembly GCF_003668045.3. NCBI lineage: Eukaryota > Metazoa > Chordata > Mammalia > Rodentia > Cricetidae > Cricetulus > Cricetulus griseus. The sequence continues at coordinate 97,714,026 of NC_048595.1, read as the reverse complement.
CTAATGAGTCTTTGATCTCAGGAGTTGGGAATCCCAAGAACAAAGCAGTGTCCCTGGCATCTAGTGACTTCTGGCCTGGGAGCCATGGGAGATTCATGGTTCATTTGAATACAGTGCAGTGGGGCTGGGTTTGGGCAAGGGAGAAAGGCCACCCCTGCCCCAGTTCAAAGAGGGGAGCCTCTGGTGTGGATGTGAAGCTGGGAGGACCACTGACACATGAAACGGAGTCCCACAGCCAATTGGGTACCACGTAGACTTCAGAGTAAAGGATCAAATGTTGGTTTAGTGGTTCTAAGCATATGGTCCTAACGATTTGTGTCTGTGGCACCTGGAACTTTCTAGAAATGCAAACTCTAGGGCTCCTTTAGAGCTCCTGTACATCAGATTCTCCAGGGTAGCCTGGAGCCAGCGAGGGGCAATGGAGTCCTTGTATGACTTTGGTGCCCACTGATCTGTCCATCTTTGTTAGGTGATGCTTCTCCACTGGCTGGAGGCTTCGGGAATCAGTTTGCAGTTTGTATCAGGCAATCTGGGATTATCAATCAGTCCCACAGATTGGATAGGGGCTTGTTCTAATTCGCCATCAACTGCTAGGTCTATTGGTTTGATATTGGCCTCTGGTCCTGTGGTGTACCCCTCACTTGGTTCCAAACAAGAGGGTCATTCCATCCTTCTGTGTCTGAGCCTAGGTGTCTTTCCTGTACTGGCCTCAGTAGGTGTCTCTCCTGCACTGGCCTCAGTTTCCTCCTTAGGCAATGACTGCCAATGTTGTAGATGCTGGTGACTACACTTACAGGGTTAGGACTAGCTGTGCACTGTGCCTGCAGAGGCAAAGCAGGGAGCAGAGAGCAAGCAGTGTGCACAACCAGAAGCCCATGGGCCCTGCCACAGGCCAGGGCAAGCTGGAGTAGGGCCATAGAGAAATAGTGGATGTCTATTCTCCTGGGGCTAGGGCATGCTGACTGAGTCTCAATCTCCATCCATTCTTCAGTCCTCCCCAAATGAACACAGCGAATGAGATGTGTTTGAAGAAGTGCTGCTATGCCCAGGAAATGTCAAACATTCTGTCTAGGTCCACCTCATGTGCCTCATCTTCACAGAAGCTACTCTGATCCCTCCGGAGCAGCAATTCCAGCTTCTATTGGGGTAAGAGTAGCTTGGCCATGTTCAAAGGCTTGCAGTAGTGGCTTGCATACTTTGTAGATGATCCCTGAGGCCGGCACACGAAACATATGGAGAGGAGTGGAAGAGGGAACTGGACAGCATTGAGAAAAGCTCACATGCCGGGACAAAAATGTGTGTGTGTGTGTGTGTGTGTGTGTGTGTGTGTGTGTGTGTGTGTGTGTGTGTACACCACAGTGTGTGTGAAAACCAGAAGACAGCTTTTAAAGATTTTTTTCATTATTTTATTTTATGTAGATGTGTGTGTTTTTCCTGCATGTACGTGGTACACGCTGAGGCCAGAAAAAGATATTTGATTGAAACTGGAGTTATAGACAGTTGTGAGCTGCCATGTGGGTACTGGAATAGAATCCGGGCCCTGTGGGAGAGCAACCAGTACTCTTAATGGTTGAGCCATCTCTCCAGCTCCCTCAAAGGCTTAACTTTTGACAGCCAGTTCTTTCCATCTGCTTTGTTGAGGTAGTGTCTCTTGGGTTTTGCTGCCATTGGACTGAGGACTCCAGGCTAGCCGGACTATGAGTTTTTGGATGGCTCTGCTGTCTCCATGTCCCACTGCATCATAGAAATTATGGGATTATGAATGCATGCCATGGCTTTTTTTCTTTTAAACAAGGATTCTGATGATCAATGTCAGGTTATCAGGTTTGGACAACAAACGCTTTAACCTGCTAAGCCAAGATGCTGGCCCCAAATGGAAGGTGGGGGAGGCTGCTCTATATTCCTTAGTATTCAAATCCATATATATATATATATTATATATATATATATATATATATATATATATATATATAGAGAGAGAGAGAGATACAGAGAGAGAGAGAGAGAGAGAGAGAGAGAGAGAGAGAGAGAGAGAGAGAGGGAGGGAGAGGGAGACAGAGAGACTGAGACTTCATTCCTCACATGGATGGCCCCAACCTTTTACTTTCTTGCTCTAGTACTATTGTGCAGTTCCCACTTCTAGTAAGATCGAGAGAGAGGTAGATTTTGTACCCAGATGCCATGTGGTATCTGCACACAAGACTAACTACTTTGTTCTAAGTGGTGCTGGGGCTGCTCATGCTGGCTCACACGTCCTTCATCAACCAGCCTCCTCTGTGTGATTGTGTGGCTCCAGAGAAAGGCGAAGACCAGCTTCTGACCTGCCCAGGAATTTGAGGTTAGGAACTTGGTCACAGGTTAGACTTCGAGGAGAGGGATGGATGAGAGAGAGAGGAAGGCGCGGGGTGGCAGGAAAGCACAGGAAACACCATCTCCAACACCTGCTGAATGACATCCAGAGGTTGGGAGATGCTGCTTCAAGGCCAGCTCCATTGTCCATTCAACCTGACCCTGAACAATCCTGTGTGTGTTTCCAGATTGTTCCATGTCTAGGTTGGACATAGGTCAGCAATTTCCAACCATCTCATCAGTGACATTAAATGTATTTGTAGGTGGGAATCCATTACATAAAACCGACAAGAGTGACATTGTTTTAACTTTGTTTCCATTCAGATTTATAAGCGTTACTCACTGGAGAGTCAGCCAATGGAACCTATGAGGGTTTTGTTTGTTTATTTTTTATTGTAAAGAATCCAAGTAACTCAGCATTTCAATATATATATATATGTGTGTGTGTGTGTGTGTGTGTGTGTGTGTGTATCACTAGTTGTGAATGGGGGTCAGCATCAGTAGCCAATTCATTGTTCAGATTTGGTTCCACTGGGTTGTCAGCATCTTTCTCCACACTGAGCAGTAGTTGCAGACGATAATGGATTTAAAACATTTTACCTTATGCCCTTAGAACACTCTTTAATTAGAAGCATCTAAAAACTTTAAGAGGAATAATAGGCAATTATTGTGTTTCAGGGTTCAATTATTAATAATACCCCAACCCTGTTCTTATCCCTTAAACAGTATTCAATTTGAGGGAACCAAGGAGTGGGTTTCTTAGTTACAGCACCCATTCTTTGGCAGAAAAACACCTTTCAAATATAGCTTGAAGGATGTTTGAGGTTGTCATTTAAGAAAATCTCATGCCTCAGTTCCCTTGTCTGACAGCTTTTCACTCAGACTCCCAAACAGTCAAATTAATTTTGATTGCCTGTTAAATCTGAGCTTTAGGATTCAAATTTACCCTAAACACATTATCTAGTGTTGTCAGCAGGGGGACAAGGTGACCCTAGGTGGATAAACTGTACCTATGTGTATTGGCAAATCAGACAAGAGGGATCCAAACTCACAGTGAGTTCTGATGGGTCCTGAGAGGACAGGGTGGGGACCTTACCCATGGCCCTATGTGTAGAGTCAGCTGCTTGCCGAGCAGGATTCTGATGGGGAGTGGTGTGTCAGTCAACTTGGAGTGTACTTGTTATCAGACTTGGAGTCAGTCTGTATCCCAAGAGGTCAAGTTTGGCTACTGGTCCTCAAGAAGCTTATTAAAACAATAGCAGAAGCTGGAGAGATGGTTTGACTGGCAAGAGCATCTGAGGCTTTTGTAGAGCGTCCGAATTCCATTTCCAGAGCTCAGACAGGGGCTCACAGCCATCGGTAACTCCAGTTCCAGGCGATCCAATACTCTTTTCTGCCCTCCACTCTGTGCCACATATGCACACAGTGCATGCATGTGCATGCGAGCAAACACAATTAAAATGAAATAAATTAATTTAAGAAAGCAGCTGGATTAGGGACTGGTGAGATGGCTCTATGATCAAGAGCCCATATTACTCTTGCAGAAGGCTTTTGTTGAATTCTTAGCAAATAGGTGTAATTCTGGGTCCAAGGGGTCCAATGCCCTCTTCTGGCCTGAAGGGCTCCTGTATTCACATTACATACTACAAACACATAATTTTTAAAAATCTCTTAAAAATAATCATAAAACACTCAAAATAATAACAAAAAGCAGAGAAGGGAGATTTATTAAACATCTCCACATTGGAAAGGGAGACAAAAAAACCCAGTGACTCCTCTAGTCCATCTTTGGGGTCCTGAAGTGAGATTGAAGTTTAAATAGAGGACTGGAACTATGCACATCTAAGCAGTCTGGTCAAGGCCTGGTCCCACCCACCATCCAGCCATCTTTGCCTTGCCTTGTAAGGTGATCTGACAAGTTGTTAGAAGAACTGTCAACTCTCTTTAGGAGGAGGCATGGAAAGAGGCCAGTTTCCTTTTTTGGCTGTCACTAGGCTCCAAGGCTCTCAGCCTTTTCCTTTTCCCCAATGAGATTCCTGAGGAATTCCCATTTCTTGGGGTCCATTGTTTCAACAGTCTGCTAGCCAGGTTGGGGGTGCAAGTGTCTCTTTAGAATGTCTTCATTTCTGACAGGCTTACACGGACGATAGAGTGTCCAAGCTCCTGTTACATGCCCCTAGGGGAACGCTGCAGACAAACCACCTCCCCAAGCAGCTGTGGGTGCATGGAGTACAGAAGCCCAGTTGGAGGGGCTTCCTCCCAGACACCCAGGGATCTGAGCAGCAGGCAGCAGGAGTGGATGTGTCAAGGCCAGCTGCTCAGCATGTCTGTCCAAAATTTAAAACGCCCTTAAACATATTTAGGGGAGGCTGGGGAGATGGCTCAGCTAGTAAGTGCTTGCTGTGGAAGCCAGGAAGCCTTGACTTCAAACCCCAGTACCCTCTTAATGGTCCTGTAATCCCAGCGTGAGGAGGCAGAGCTGGTGTTTCCCAGGGCCTTGCCAGTCTAGCCAAGCTGGCAAGCTCCTGCTTCCCTGAGAGACCCTGTCTCAAAAAATAAGGCGGAGAGTGTCTGAGGAAGACACAGAAGTGAATCTCTAGTCTCCACATGGAGCGTACACACATACATAGCTATACACACATGTGTATGCTCCCACATGCAAATACATACATATGTGTGCTCACACACAATACTTGTTTATTTTTTAGGCAATGTTTGGTGATGGTGATGTACCCAAAGGTCTTTTTTTGGTTCCTAGAAGCTCTAAATAGCCTATAGCCTACTTTGGAAACTCCAAACCTGGACTGCTGTCTGAGGTCTGCCCACCTGGCCCTGGATGGGCACAATGGCCTTGTCAGGATTGATTCTGTTTTCCTCTCCCATCCCCCACCCTGCATGTTTGTTGGAGTAGAACCCAACCCCCTAACCCCCAACCTATGGGATTCCCTTCTAGAAAAGTCATTACTGCTTCTCTTGGTCGCCTGCCAGCTCTAAAGTGTCTTTTTAATTGCATCTAATTTGGCCTCATCTCATTAAATCCTTAATTTAAACCGGAGTGATCCCTCCAGCTCTAGCTGCCTAATGACAAAGGGGCCTGTGCAGCCCTTCCCCCTTCTGAACAGCTCCTCAGTCAGGCTGCTCTCATTTCCAGGTGGTCTCTCCGGGAGGTTTCTGACAAGTGGCTGTCGTCCTTGCCATGCTGAGCATGGCGCCCAGCCAGGAGGGCTTCCCGGGAGCTGTAATTACTGGGAAAGGCTCACCCCACCACCCCACTGGAGCCCCAGCTCACAGCCCCAAAGTGGCTGCTGCAACAGTATCCAACTCTACAGGTGCAGGCATGATCGAGGAATGAGGCAGAGATCACACAATGAACACATGGCAGGAATCACAGAGTCCAGGCGCCATGCTTTAAAGCAGTCTGTAAAGTTGACCCTCAAGAATCCTACAAATGAATTACAAAATTTAACACCCCCACCCCGACCACTGAGACACACACACACACACTTTTCATAATGCAAGTTTAAGTAAGCTGAAGATTTTGTTCTGGGCTGCCCTCAGGCTTTCCTTACACCCAGGCTGCCTGTGGGCTGATAGGCCAGGGCAACACAGGATCTCCCTGGCCTCATGCTGTAGATGGGGGCATTTAAGCTTATGGGTGAAGTGACAGGTTCCAAGACCTATGATCTCAGTGGAAGGGCTCTCTCTCTCTCTCTCTCTCTCTCTCTCTCTCTCTCTCTCTCTCTCTCACACACACACACACACACACACACACACACACACACACACAACTCATCTCCTCCCAGATTCACCCTGGTCCCTCTTCTAGTCACCCAGTACCTCAGTAACTCTTGGAACATCTGTCCCAGGGCCTTTGCCCTTGCAACACTGTCTACAACGCTGCCCCCTGTATTTCACCCAGCTTATGTCACCTTCCTATCAGCTCTAACCTGCTCTCTTCACAAAGCATCTTCACTGAACGCCCCCCCTGCCTGCTGCCCCTGTCTTAGGGTTTCTATTGCTGTGAAGAGACACCATGACCATAGCAACTCTTATAGGAAACATTCACCAGGGCTGGCATACAGTTGAAAGGTTTAGTCCCTTACTGTCATTGTAACGGTGGGAGGCAAGGCAGCAGGCAGACAATGCTGGAAGAGGTAGCTGAGAGTTCTACATCCAGATTGTCAGGCAGCAGGAACAGAGTGAGATAATAGGCCTGGCTTGAGTTTCTGAGTCCTCAAAGCCTACCCCCAGTGACACACTTCTGTTCGAATAGTAAAAGCCCAGATATTGCCGTTCAAGCTGAAGATCAGAGAAGTAATGCAGTCAGCTATTAGCTCTTACCTCTTCCAAGGTTGAAATGGAGATCCTGCCTTCCCTGAGACTGGAAATTGAATCTCACAGGAGACTCTTTGCTTCTTCCTTATATACTCTCTAGTGCTGGGATTAAAGGCGTGAGCTCTGTTACTGTTTTAGACTGATTGACTCTTGTGTAGTCCTGGGTGGTCTTAGACTCACAGATCCATCTGTCTGTCTCCTGAGTCCTGGGATTAAAGATGTGTGCCACCACTGCCCAGCTTCTACAGCTGACTAGTGTGGCTGGCTTTGCATTCTGATCCCCAAGCAAGCTTTATTAAATCATAAACAATATATCAGGACACACTTCCTTCATCAAAGCCACATCTACTCCAACAAGGCCAGTCCTCCCAATACTGCCACTCCTTACGGGGCTATGGGGCCATTTGCATTTGGACCACCACACCTTCTTTCTTTAGTGTGTTGGTATTTTTGTATTTTATGTCTGCTGGCTTTCACCACTAGTTCATATGTATGGGTCTGTTTGACATTTGTGGCACTGCTGGTGCAGAACATTGTCCTGTCCTCTTCATGACCTGTGCCTGGTGCCCAGAACAATGTCTGGCACATATCAAGTCTTCCTCGCTTACTTGTTGCTTGGCTGTATCCCAGTACCATCTCTCTTTCAGGATCTGCCATTTCTAGTAATTCTCAGCTCCTCAGTTTGCAGGACCAACAACTCACCAACCTCATCTGAATCAGCCTGCCAAGGAGAGTCAGCAGGTCCTCCCCTGGGGATGACTCCTTGTCTGCAGCTCAGGGACCTGGCTCACTATGCTGTGCTGACTCGGGAGGCTGACTGCTACAGAAATGCCTATTGCTTCCAAGATTCTTCTTCCCATGACTGCTCAGAGTTTCTGCATGGCTTGGACCTAGGAGGGAGACACAGGACCGAGAATAGTCTGGGCTTCTAATTCATTGTGTCTAGGCAGATCCCTTCTGCTTGCCACAGCTCAGTTTCTTCCTCTACAAATGATGCCTCATCTGAACTGAGGAGTCAATGATAGAGAATATGTAATAGAATCCAGGGGCTGTTCAAGAGGTGCAGCCCCATTCCTGGGCTTTTGAAATGATGATGATGATGATGATGATGATGATGATGATGATGATGATAACAAAAACAAGAGAAGGCTGATTTTATTTTAGTTGTTTTGTTTTGTTCTGTTTGAGATATGGCCTCTATGTAGCTCTGGCTGGCCTGAAACCGTCTGTGTGGACCAGTGTGGCCTTGAACTCACAGAGATCTGCCAGAGAGTGCTGGGATTAAATACATGTCCCACCAAGTCCGGCCTCAGAAGCCTGATTTTATGGAATTCAATCTTTCCTTTGAATTTAGACCTGAAGGGAGAGTGAGATGGTCCAGCCAGTAAGAGTACTTGCTGTGCAAACTTGACATCCTGAATTTGATCCTGGAACCCATGTAAAAGTTGGAGAGAACCAACTCCACAAAGTTGTCCTCTAAGCTCCGCATACATACACGACAACAACAATAATAGCAAAGTTGTAAAACATAAAGAATAATTTAGTCTTGTCAAAATAAAGGGTCTAAATTTTGCTCTTTTTGAAAGCTACTAACTTCCTGCCATGGTTTCATAGATGCTGTTAGAAGATACTAGTCTCCTGCATCAGACAAAAGACATTACCAAGAAGAAGCAGCATGAGCATCCTGCTTGTGTCACTTCTTCTTCCCTAATCCTCATGGGGCAATGAAGGCCAGCCTGGGTGGTGTGGCATGTTCAGTGGGTTCTAGGTAGCTTTTACTGCACTGGACCAAATACATGGCAGAAAAAACTTAAAAGGGAGAGATTTATTCACCTCAGAGTTTCAGATTGGAATCCATCGCAGTGAGAAAGTATCAAGAGGGCTTGATCTACGGTGTTGGAAGCATGCAGCAGCAGCTTGCTACCTGGTACCAACTAGGGATGGGACAGGGAGCAAAGTCAGGCTAGGATGCCCAAGGACAACTTCTGATGACCTATGTCCCCTGGATTAGTTAGTCTTCACATTTTAAAGCTTCTACAACCCCCCCATAACACTACCAAGTGAGGACCAAATGTTCAAACACATGAGCCTGGGGGCAGGGTGCACATTTCCCTGACACAGATAAGCATAAAAAACAACCCAAACCTTTTATAATAGCTTGAAAGCAGAGCTAGCTTTGCTCCAGACCTGAGATATTATCTTTAGGCCATGGGACAGCAAGCAAACCTGCCCTGTGCCTGGGAAGAGATGCTCTCTGTCCTCCAGGGGAGATGCAGAAGCAGGAGAAGGCTTCAGGATGTAGCTCAGGTGATAGAACACTTGCATAGCATGCTCAGAACCCTGGGTTGGATCTCTGGTACCCCAGGGGAGCAGGAGAAATCTGTGGAGAGCCAGGCATGGTGGCACATGCTTGTGATCATAGCACTTGGAAAATAGAAGCTGATGGATCAGGAGTTCAAGGCCAGCTTGGTTACATAGTAAGTTTGAGCCTGGGCTTTGTGAGACTTTGTCTCACAAACAAAAACAGAAGCAAGAAACAAAGCAAGCAAGCATTCAGCCTATGGAGAAACCTCTTATGGTATACTATGTCTAGAAGAGAAGCAATGACAGCATGCTCTGGGTAGGAGGTGTTACAGTTTACATCTAGAATGTTCTCCAAAGGCTTCTGCATTAAGACTTGGTCCCTGGCATGGTGCCACTGGGAGATGGTAGAACCATAGAGTTAGGTCTTAGTTTTAGGTCATTTGGGTGTGCCTCCTGGGGAACTGCGAAACGTGGTCTTTTCTCTCTTTCATGTCCAGGCCACCACGTTTACAGCTCTGCATTGTCACATACCTCCACTGTGGTGCACATTCACACCATAGGCACCCAAGAAACAAGGCCACAGAGGCAAACCCAAAGCTGTGAGCCAAATAAGCCATTCCTCTTTATAAACCGGTCATCTCAGGTATTCAATAGAGGGATGGAAAACTGACTAACGCAGTCTCCTGGCATTTCTGGTTCTTTCTAGAACTGGGTGAGCCTGTGGGACATGCCTCATGGACCCTTCCATGCCTAACTTCACACTCTTTGGGCTCAAAAGCCTTCAGAATTCCCAGATGTGGAAGATTCAGACAGAAAGCAAAGCTGAGGCCCAGAACTATGATATGAGTGCGCAGCAGTGGCTGCCCGAGGAGCCTGCATGACCTTCTTGAAGACCACCATTTCCGACACGAGGTGCTCTCCAAACCTAACTGCTCATCGGCACAGGGGCTATCAGGCATAGCAACACTTCAGAAATGGGTTGATCTGTCATATCCCCGCGCCAGTCTTATCATTTGCAGGTAAGACCACCTCAGTCTCCTCAAAGAAGGAAGGAGCCTACATAGTCCATAGTCTAGTTAGCCAACAATTAGTGAACCAGCTTGAGTCAGAACTCTGTGACAAGCCCAAGTCCCTGCCCTGTGACACTTCAAGATTGACTGTGGAGACAGATGCTGATATGGACGTTGCCATGTGACCAAGGGCCGCAGTAGAAGCGAGCAAGGAGGAGACAGCTGTCTAGAGGAGAGCATTCCAGACTTGAGTCTTGAAGAATGACTACCCAGGAAATGGAGGAAAGGCAGAAGACAAGAAGGGACAATGGGTTTAGAGATGGCCCATCCCTATGCCAAGGAATCAGACATGGTGCATGCCTATAATCTCAGCAATATGCAGCTGAAACAAAAGGATCAGAGTGGATTCAAGGCTAGCCTTGGCTGTGTGAGTTTCAGACTAGCCTCAGAGACAATAGTGAAAACCTGCCTCGAGAGAAGAAGAAGGAAGAGGGAAAGGGACGGAAAATGGAGCATCTTTGCATTTGTCTTGAGGGCAGTGTGTGGCTCCTAGAGGTGGCAGGAGATATACATTGACCATGGTTACTGTTGCTGTTGAAGTCTATAAAAGATCTAATATAAAAGAGCAGAACAACCAGGTACATTGACACACTAGTATCCTAGAACTTGAAGGCAGAGGCAGGAAGATACAAGTTCGAGGCCAGACAGCACTGTTTACACAGAGTTCCATGCCGGCCAGTGCTATATAGTGAGGTCCTATTCCATTAAAAACAAAACAAAACAGACAAAAATCCAGAAGACTGGAGCATAAATCACCCATAATTCTTGCACCCAGGGAAAACCACTGGCAACACTATTTTTTGGAGACAGTTTTTGTTTTGTTTTGTTTTTTGTTTTTTTGTTTTGTTTTGTTTTCTGTGTAGCCCGGCTATCCTGGAACTCGCTCTATAGACCAGGCTGGCCTCAAACTCAGAAATCCACCTGCCTCTGCCTCCTGAGTGCTGGGATTAAAGGCATGTACCACCATCGCCTGCCATTGGTAACATTTAGTGAGGTTTATTCTTCTGTTTCCAGGTAGCCTGTCACCCAAGCCTGTCCTTGGGAGAGCTCTTTCTTACGTCTGTCTTCATACCCACACCTTCCTTCAGAGGACATACAAGGAAGACAGTTATGTTCTCATTTTCTCTGACACAGGCTCACAGCTGTGCCCCCCTCCTGGCAGGACCTTTAGACTCACTGTGGTGAAGGAGGAAAGTTCTCACCCTCTTCAGGCCCACAAGATGCATGGAGAGGATCTATGGGCTCATAACTTCCTCCTACTCACCCCATCCCCCATCATGGCTGCACCCCTGTCCTGCAGTAGCTCTGTGGTCTCTGGCCATCTGTGGTGTGAGGATCTATATTGAGCCTGTATCCCAACACCTATGGTGTCTGTCAGCCATTTCCTCCAGGGATCAGAACATATACCTGGCATGCATAGCTGGGGAGCAGGGAATCTCTCCCTTGGAGCCAGTCCTGCCTCCCTTCCTGTCTTTTACAAATGCCTCAGTTAAGACACAGGTTCCTGTTCCACCTGGTCTTACAGCCATTTAGCCCCAAATAAACACACAGAGACTTATATTAATTATAAACTGTTTGGCCAATGGCTCAGGCTTCTTATTGGCTAGCTCTCTCTTAATTATTAACCCACAACTACTAATGTATGTATTTCTACATGGGTCTCATCTTACCAGAGAACATCCAGCATCCTATCTTCCCAAGAGCTACACGGTGGCGTCTCCCTTGCTACGTCTCTCTGTGTTCTCTCCCCAGAATTCTCCTTCTCTCATAGTCCCGCCTATGGCTACTGGCCAATCAGTGTTTATTCATAACCAATAAGAGAAACATACACAGAAGGACATCCCCCATCAGCTCAACTAACTCAAGTTCTGAGGGGGCAGGGAGCAAAAACAGAACTCATGCCTGAAACTGACAACTGTCAAATCAAAAGAGCAAAGGCCGCTGCTGCTTCCTCCTCCTCCTCTTCTTTCTCCTCTTCCTCCTCTTCCTCCTCTTCTTCTTCCTCCTCCTCCTCCTCCTCCTTCTTCTTCTTCATACATTGAAAAGCAAGTTTCCAGAAACAGAAATATATTATGAGCACAAGCTCTCAGGTCCCTGCCTCGCTCCAGTGAGAGTGTAGAGCGAACCTCCTTTCTAGTCCAGGATGCGGGGCTCTCAGGACACTGTCTCCTTGGTCCTCTGACTGGGAGCAGCCGAGCCATTCAGGTAATGAAGCTGCTGCTTTCACACTTATTTCTGATAATTGGTCGCCCCTTTCAAGAGCAGGTGGGTTCTGGTGCAGTAATTGGCAGGGGGCAGAGCTGAGCACCTGGGGACTGGAGAGGTGTTAATTGCCAGCCTCCCTCCCAATGCCCATCTTTCTAAGGAAGGATAAGAGATCTCTGCATGACTCCTAAAGACCAAAGGGCAGGGTACACCATCGAGATGGGGTTGATGGCAAGCAGTGGTAGAGCTTGGACTCAGGAAGCAGGCTGGAAGACAGGCTGCACAGCCTGAGGTTCTGCTTCTGGTGGGAGGAGCCCACAGAAGGGCTGGTCTGGGGACTCCTGTAGTCCTTTCCAAATGAGGCTGGCAAATGTCCAGCCTGGAACCTAGAGCCTGGGTTAGTGGCTCAGGACTTCCTACCTCTGGTAGGAAGTGTTCAGACTCAACACATCATTGACAACTAGATTATTAACAGTGAGCAGGTTTTCCTCAAGCACATTATACAGTGCCCTCATTGGGCTGGGAGCCTTCATCTGCAAGGGGGTGTGGGGGGGTGCCTCTGGGACCCAGGCCTGTTCCAGTGCACAGGCACCGAGCTTTGGAGCGCCATTCTTTAGGGGAATACCAATTCAGTTTGCATCAGGGTGATGGTCTGCAACCACCCTTGGTCACCTGGAGACACTTTGTATTAACACGCAAATGCTTGTGGGAGGGTGTGCGTGCTCACAGCATTCTGGGCTCAGGCTCAGGATCCTCATCATCATCTGGTCACCTGAGCCAGAGCCTGGCAGTTAGCTGTCTCAGCATTCTCCCATCTTTCATAACAGTCTCCAGCCACACACCCTGCCTTCTGTCTCAACAACTCTGTCACAGCTGACAGCATAGCTCAGTCCCTGTTGTCTCAGTTGTCTCAGGAGACAGAGGTCTCCTGGCCTCAATTTGCCCCTCTCCACCGACCCCTATTCTTGTAGCCAAAATGGCCTTCATGAGATTCTGTCTGACTTGATTGTCCCTTACGTAAAAATCCTTCTGTGGTTCCTTGATGATAAGCATGGCAGCAACACACACACACACACACACACACACACACACACACACACGTCCTGGTCTCTGCCTTTCTCCTCTCCACCACCTGGAAAAAGCAGGCCTTTTTGCCTATTTTTCTTGTTGTCTGGAATGTTCTTCCCCCTTCTGCAGGCCAATTCCTGCTTATACTCCAAGGGCTACTCTCAATGGTGACTTCAGGTCTTCCCGGAAAAGTTATTCCTTAATCCTTTTATTTCATTTCGAGACTACTAACTGTGTAGGTAGACAAATGCTTCCCCTTTACAATATCTTTTCTTTTTTCAAGACAGTGTTTCTCTGTGTAGATTTGTAGATCAGGCTAGCCTTGAACTCACATAGATCCCCTGCTTCTGCCTCCCGAGTGCTGGGTTTAAAGGCGTACTCCACCACTGCCCAGTTTACAATATTTATCTTTGAAGCCTGTAAATATGTTATGGTATATGCTATATTAGTCTGTTTAGTCTGTTTTCTATCGTTATAACAAAATTCTTCAGTCTGAGTAATATATAAAGAGAAGGGGAGCCAGATACAGTGATGCATGCCTTTAATCTCAGCACTTGGGAAGCAGGGACAGGCAGATCTCTGAGTTTGAGGCCAACCTGGAGTACAGAGTGAGTTCCAGGACAGAGGGAGGGAGGAAGGGAGGGAAGGAGGAAGAAAAAGGAAGAAGGGAAGGAAGGAAGAAGACTCTCTCGCGCTCTGACAGGGCTAGCCTCACGGTGCAGCAAGGGGCCTCCCTGGACTGATTCCATTTCCCAGCCAGAAAGCATAGCACCCTAATATCAACCTTCTTGCTTACCATATCCCAAAACATGCGTGTGTGGTCTCTAGTCAGACTTCCCTGGGTCTCTGAGGTCACTTAGCTTTCTTTCATGCTCCAGCTTCTACCCAGGAACCCCCCCAATCATAAGCAAGATGTCAGACTCAGAGGTCAGGAACACCACGGCTCCTGGAACCATCACAGTCTCTCCATCTCACTTCCTCATTTACAGTGAGGGGACTGAGTCTGAGAGACAAAGAGGTCAAAGTGGCCAGACCATGACACGGAGGGGACAAGACAAGCACATAGGCTGGGCTGCTCCCGCCTGCCTCACCTGCCTCTCCAGGGACTCTTCCAGCAGCCCTTTTCTCAGATGGGGAACTGAGGAACACAGATATTCAATCCCTTGGGCACAGCCAGTTGGTTGAGCTCTGGACTCTCAATTTCTGTACTGTTCTGGAAGATGAAGAAACTGAGGCCCAAGGAGGCTTCTCCAGGGTTGTGTATGAACAGAAAGTGGGCTGCTGGAGTTCCTATCAGCCTTCCAAATCCATGATGGGAGGAAGTGCCTGGGCTGAGCAGAGCCTGGCTAGCATGCCATCTTCAATTAGACCGTTTGCTTTTCTGACCAGAGGACGATTTAACTAATAGCATCAGTTTTCTGACACTATTGATCGGCCAAGATTAAATATGTTTGTCACAGTCAAGTGAACTAATCACTTTATTGTATTTCAAATACTAATTTCACTAGATAGATGTTGGGGGGGTGACCCAGGGGAGGGAGGAGGAGATGGGCACGAGCATGGAGTGGGTGCAGGGAGGCAGCAGGCGATCAATGGCAGTGGCTCTGTGTAGAGGTGGCCAGAGCGGCAGGCTTTCCAGAGGCCCATGGTGCTCAGCCCTGAGGAACCTGCATCCTCTCCAGCCTCCCGGCACACGTGAAATTTGTCTTCTCAGGAGAAGCAATTTCTCAAGCATTATTGGAAAATGGTAGACATTCCCAAATAGCTATTCTAAATCACCCCTCAGCTGTGCCTCTCGAGGTTGCTCTCACTCTGCTAGATGCAAATGCTGCTTCTCTGGGCCATTACCCATTCCAGGAACCACCAATTCACAGCAAAAGCTGGAAATGAACTCATCCGTCTTTCAGGTTTGGCTCTGTTGTTCCCATAGCTCAGTGTGTTAGACGGAAACCCCAGGTTTCTTAATCAGCCCCTGGCCCGAGTACAGAGAAGCAAGGCTCCCTCTTTGTGAGACATACACACAGATACATGCAAACGTGTGGACACACAACACAAATGTATACACCTATACAACACATCCACATGTTCACACACTGTGAGTGAATACAGATACACATGTACACAAGTACACATGCTCACATGTAAGATACAGAATGCTGCATCTGGCAAGGTGGCTCACCATGTAAGGGCACTTTCTGCCAAGCCTGACTGAGCACACTTGACTTTGGTCATTGGAACCCACATGGCAGAAGGAAGGAACTGACTACTGCAAGTTGTCCTCCACACTTGCATCACGGCATCCACTGTTGCCCCTGGAGCTCAAGGAAGGCAGAGAGTTCTTCCCCATCTTTGGACTTGTGGGGCTCAGGCCTTGGGGAAAAGACACAGGTAGAGCTGGTTCCCCACTGGGCATCAGGTTCCAGTTGAAAAACCCTTCCAGTTCTCTTGAGCATGCACTGAAATGGGCACAGCAAAAAGACGGAAGACTGTGGTCCTCCTCGGAAGAGCCCTTCGTGCTGCTTACAAGCTGTCTGGAAGTAAATCAGAGTGAGTTCTTTGCAAGGAGCCTGATGTTAAACATCCCTGTAGCTTTCAGTCCAGCTCAGCTCTGAACTCTGGGTGCAGGGAAGGTTTGGTATTTTCCAGCCCTATTTGATAGAAGTTCCCGTGTCCTTTGAGGAGAAGAGACTGAACAGACGGCGGTACCATCAGTGGCCAGCTGTAGTTGGAGCTGGGGCTTGCTCCCACGGGTAGGCTGCCAACCCTTGGTGACCTCTGGCCAAACCCACCTAGCACCTGAAGCTGGCCAGGGCTCACTGCTCCTTCCTCAGCCTTGTCATAGTGGCTGCATTTCCTGGCCACAGTTTGCCCTTGAGCAGAACTCCTTGCTACTTTGTACTCTGTCTTTTGCAGAGAGCTGCAGAGCTGTGTGGAGAAAGGCTGCCCGAGCAGCAGGGCTGAGCCAGGTACTATTTTTAGAAGCATAATTTTTGTGATTTGGAATCTTTAAGATCTGGAACCTTCTTAGCGCATTTGCTCTGGCTCCAGAAGATCATCCAATGCCGGGAATTCTAGTGGGTTAAACAAGATAGAAAAATCAACAATATCTCTCCAGGGATACGTGAAAAGTCAGAGCAAGGAGCAGCTTTGCTGATCATTTTGGGTCTCTGAATGTCATTAAACCAGAGAGCATGTGTTAAACGTGTAACCCGGCCTCTGAGTTTCTGTTTGTGCTATGCAATTCCAGATGTTTTACCTCTTAAAAAAAAGAATACATGATGGAGTATCCTTTTTTTTTTTTTTTTTTTTTTTGCGGAGGGGCAGAATCTGGTTCCCCTCCTGGAGCCAGCAAATGCAGGCAGCAAGCCAGCCTCGAGGCATTTGTTAAAAGTCAGACCTAGGAAAGGTTCCACAATGGGCTTCGAGGCCCTGTGGATTTGGAGTCCAAAGGCTTGAGCTCCAGCGCTGCTTTGTCTTTGACCTCTTGAACAAGTTGCCTGAGACCCATGGAACCCAGGGTGGTTGGTGCTGGGACCAGGGAAGAAGCATGTGCACAGCGACCATGCCCTGGGAAGGAGGTATTCTCTCCCCACTGTCCCAGGCTCTGCACAGACTTTCAGAGCCTATGCCAAGCAGGGGGTACCTGGAGGGCATAGTAGGGCCCTTGGCAGACTGGCTTTGACATTTCAGGATGGAGACATCAGTGTTCTTCCTCAGTCCCCATCAAGCTCCAGCTCCCTTTCTTGGTGACACCATGGGTCTGACTTCTCAGTTGTATGCACTGGTTCTCAAGTCCCTACATTTCACAACTCCCAGGACTCTGTTCTCTGGGGTCCCCTTATCTCTGGATACTCCCTCTCTGCAGGCTTCTGGTCATTAGCCTGCTCCTTGAAAGCATTTCCAAGACTATCTTCCATCCATCCATCCATCCATCCATCCATCCATCCATCCAGCATCCATCCATCCTTTATTTATCATCTGGCTATATCACCTATCTATATCAATCATTTGTCTATCATCTATCTCTATGGCCATCAATCATCTATATATCATCTCTCTACCCACTCCTTGTGGTCTTGCCTACCCCATGTCCTCTGTCATCTTGTGTGCTTTCTGAAGACTGTGTGGGGCAGCAGGCCTATGTATCCATCTGCCTACATAACTCTTCCACTTTCTCCTTGCAGTGATTTTTCTCACACTGCCAGCCCGAATGTAGGCAGTGTCTGGCACTGACTCTGCAACTGAAGCCCATCAGAGTTTAGGACTCTGTATTTCTTTGGTTTGCCCCTTATGGTTACATGAAGGCAGTAGCTGTGCCAGCCATTCCATCTGCATTCCAGATGAGAAGAAGACATGGGAAAAGTGGTGGTGGTGGTGGTGGTGGGGAATGGGACCCCAATGGTTTAGCATTCTCTTTAGAGTCCTGCAGGAAGCTGCATCCAATAGCTTCCCCTCCTTCACCTTCTACCTCAGCAGACATAGCTGCCTACAGACATGGCAGTGTCCTTTCTGCATGTAGTTTTAGTGGGCACGCCATCATCACATCATGGAATGAGTAAGTGGTCAACGGTGGGAGGCAGCTAGGTTACTTCTCCCAAGGTCCTCCCTGTCTGCTTTAAGCTCCTCCCGCCCCGCCTGCACCCCCATCTCTTCAGCCCCTTCTATTGTATCTCCACCCGTAGCCAGGGTAACCTCCTCCACTAACTTGAGCCCTAGGCCCATCACCAGTATCTCCAGTGTCTGCCTCTTGATGCCCCCAGATTAGACACCCCAGCATAAAGTCCCCAGGCTGACATTTATGACCCTGAACTCTGAAGAATAAGCATGATCTCTGGAAAGCAAAAGTTGGGGCTTTGCTGCCATGTTGCTGGTGGATTTCAGAAAAGAGCAGCTCGCTCCAGGGGAAGGGCAACTGATCCTGGAGTGAACACACACATTAGCTCTGCCGTGCCCAGATAATGAATAGAGAGAGGCTGCTCCATCGTGCTGATTTATATTGTTATGGTTTCTTCCACAGGCCAAGGCGCACACATCCTTCCGCCTCCCACCTTCCCTATTTGCTACAGCAAGGAAATCACATTTTTCACGACTCCTGGGAATTACTGGATGGCGGTGGCTTTATTTGTTAAGGATTGAACTTGGCCATTTCTCCAATGGGGGCCGAAACCCGCTGTCACGCACAGCTTCTCATCCGGAGAGATACCGAGGAAAAGAAATCAGAAGCAGGAGTCAGTGTGACAGAGACAGTCTGGCAGGGCTCCAGGGACATGGGTCTAATAGGGTCTCGTGGCAGGGAGGCCCTCCGATGCCACTGTGCTGGAGGGGAAGAAGTGAGGGTGAGACTTTGAAAAGGGAGTGAAAGAATTGTGTCACATTTAAAGCCTCGGTCAGCAGGCAAACAGTAAATCAGCCAGAGGCTGGAAAGCAGGCCAGGCCTTCCCAGGGCAGGAGCTGGGGGCCTGCTGGCCTGGGGGCTGTGGCAAGGATTTACAGGGGTGCCCAAACCCAAGTCCTTGCCTATAAATTTTTCAGTGCATATGTGCATTTCCCTGGAGTACAGTTCAGAGCTTTTATCAATTCTCCAATCCTGAGAAGTGCTGGTCTAGTCAACCCTCTCACCACAGGGAGGGGACCAGGCATGTTCTCTAGTCAGAACAAGCCAGGACTGGGATTTGGCACTCAGGTTAAAACCTGGTGATGTGACCTTAGGCTGGTCCCTCCAAGAAGTTAAGGATTGGTACTCAGTCTTTGAATCAACGAATAACTTTGAAAAAAAAAATCTATGTTTTCAACTGTCTTTTACCTTCTTATTATTTAGAGTCTTATGTAGACTAGCCTGTCTTCCAACTTGGCTAGTTAGCTGAAGATGACCTTGAACTTCTTATCTTCCTGCCTCCACCTCCCCAGTGCTGGGATTACAGCATGCTCCATCATATCCAGTTTCTGTAGTGCTGGGATCAAACCCAGGGCTTCATGAATGCTACTCGAACACTCTACCAACTGAGCTGCATCTCCAGTCCACTGTCAACTGTTTTTCATCCCTTCAGCAAATCTGTATTGAGTATCTCATTTAAGACACTTGCTGAACAAAGCGTCACAGTCCCCACTCCCTAGCTGGGAGCTCAGTAGGGGGCTCTTGGAGGAGAACAAACCTTCTTGTTGCCATGACAACAGCTTGTTTCATTGCTGGTGTGACTATTGTGACACTGCAGTTAATGTCCTAACAAGGTCAGCACAGGCCTTTGTGAGAGTGTGGGATGAGGTCACCACTGGGGAGGAAGGAAAAGTGCTGGGGGCAGTGTCAGAAAAGGCTTCCCAGAGGAGGCGGTGACTCAACTCAACTAAAGGAGAAGCAGCAGTTGGCTTGGAAAGAGCTAGAATGTGGCTTGGGGAATGGACAGCTTAGCGCTATGGAAATCCCAAACATCCAGGAATCAACCATGCATCCAAACAGATGAATGAACTCTTTATAAGTGTCCACTGGACCCAGGCTAATACCTTGAGAAGGTCTGTCAGTCCCCTCCTGATTTCCTACAGTCTTTATAGATCAGGTAGCAGCAGCAGCATCATAACCTCTGTCTGTGTGGCCATCTGAGTTGTCCTTTGAGTCCCCTGAAATGGAATCTTCCATTGTAGTTATGCATGTCTATAGGAACAGACATTGTAGGAACAAGCGTTTTAGGGAGCAATTAAGATATTCTTCCTTAGAAACATGTTCCTCTGTACACCCTTTGACCAGAACACTGTGGGCATCATCCTTTAGGGAGTTTCTTGTAAGGTTTCAGAAAAAGGGAGGGGCTTTAACAGGCAGAGCCTTCCACACTCTTTAAATCATTTAACTTTCCCACAATCCTATAGTTTCTAGACAGAGTTCCATTAGGCTATCCTAACACAAAGTAGTAATTTGGTTTTATTATGTGCATATACAAGAGTATAATTACATATTTGTATCATCTCCCATTCACAAAGGTCCGGGAACTAAAGAAAGCCAGTAGGAAACACCAACCCTGCCTTGTTGTGTTATCAGTAGAGAAGCCACAGCCACAGCTGTTCCCTCCACCTCCTGCCACTGTTGAATTTTTTGTGCACCTTCATTTAGAATCAGACGGGCCAAAGACTTATCCATGGGAGGCCGGGCTGAGAGCCGAGGTAAGGTGGCATGTAGGCACATGACCACTGTGCTATCCCAGGCTGGTGGATTCCCAGGGTCCCTGCTCCACCAGGGACAGCCTGAGTGATCACCTCAGCGATGATTAATGCTGCCTCCCTCGGCCAGCTGTGGGTCTGCAGCCAAGTGCCGCTGACATCTCTTTATTCTTCGGCCCCACCATTATTGAAAATCAATAAACTGTCCCAGCCCAATGAAGTTCAGCAACTGGGATGGAGTCCATAAATCAAATAAAAACTAAATTATATTTAAATAGGAGCTGGGAGTAAGAAGGCTGTGTTGGAGTAGAGCTGCAGTGCCCAAAAGATGAACAAAACAAATGCCACTTGGCCAGAAAGGGAAAAGGCTGGTGAGCCTCTGAGAGCCTCTTTCCCCAGCTCTCTACAATCCAGCTATGAAGGCTGAGGCCCAGAGTCCTCCTGTGGTCACACAGCGTGAGGGCCACTGCTCCAAACCTTGAACCTCCCCAGAACCCACTGCTCTTCTCTCCCAAATGGCCCCAGACCAACTCAAAGTAACAACTGAACTTGAGGGGCAATTCAAGAGAGAGGGTCCACACAGTCAGGCCCTTTGCGCCTTCCTTTACGGGTCCTGCCTCTGTGTTTTAAGATTCTAATCAGCATCTGCTGTCAATAACTGCCACCAGAAAAGGATCTGGAGCTGGCACCGGGCTGGCAAATCTTCATGTCCTCTCAACCAAGAATATCTAATACCCTGGACAGAGTGGGGTCCTCAAGAAATTTTTGTATTACTAGAGGGCCTGACATAACTCTGGACTAAGGCGTAGGAAGCCCAGAAAGGATCTGACTGATTTGTGCTCCAGAACAGACTGCAGTGCTGTTCAAAGGAACACAGACTCCAGCAATGATGCATAAAAAATGTGCAGCGCCTACCTACAAGGGACAAAACACACAACGGTCTAAGAAGTAGGAAAATATGGGCAGTAACTCGATACAGATGGTAAAAATCAACAGATGAGAACATTATAACAGCGATCTATAGGGTTCATTGTGACCCCAGTGAAGAGAGGTTTAAGATCACAGGGGGTATGTGAAATGGGATCTATCTATGCGAGTGACTTGCTCAGCAAGAAAGGAATAGATTACTGATGCTTGCAACAGCACAAGTAAATTTTAAAACCATTATGCTGATTGCATGTATATGAAATCCTAGAAAAAGTAACAGTACAGTAATAGGAAGCAGATTGATTGCTGTAGGAAGACTGGGGAGGGACCTGACCTGTAGAGGGCACAATGGAACTTTGGGTAGGGGCCAATAGAAATGTTCTTGGAGATGATTATGAGTGTATACATTTGTCAAAACTCATTGGCTCAGCAGTTAAGGGTGACAACGGCTCTTCCAGAGAGTCTGAGTCCCCGTGTTGAGTGTCACAGCTTGAAATTCCAACTCCAGTGGAATCTGATACCTTCTTCTAGCCTCTGAGGGAACCTGCACTCCTGTGCCCACACCCCCACAAAGACACACATGTACAAATAATAATAAATAAATCTTAATTTTTTAAAAGAAACCTCACTGTGGGGGAGGGTGGACATGGCTCCTAGAAGGCTATGTGAGAAATCTGTGGGCATGAAGTAGACTGTGGTGATTGACATGCCAACTGACACATGCAATGCCATGTATAGAAGCAAACCCACCCATACAGATGAGCACAAGCACTTCTGGAGAGAGCGATGCAGAAGGGGGGTGTTTGTCAATGCCAATACTCAAGATGTGACTTTAGAGTTCGGTATTGCCATGCACTATCCCCAGGAAGCTGGGTAAGAGATAGATGGCAGTTCTGTAATAGTTCTTCCAAGTGCATGCAAATCTGAAATAATTTCTCTTTATAGCTGATTTTTGAAATGTTCCACGCAAACTGTCAAAGCTATTTCTTCTCATAACCTGCTCTTTCTTGTCATATCAGTTTCCACAGAACGTGCGCTGCACTGATACAGCATGCTGAGGAGATGTCAGGATTTCACATGTTTTTCTTTTTCTTTTTTAAGCCAACAGGGAAATGGATGGCTTTTCTGTTATCCAAGGATGATTGGAAAAGTTATGGGACACACCTGAGATTTCACCCAAGGGTTGGAGGAGTAATGAACTACAAAGAACCAATTTGAAGAGACATTGGAGAGAAAAAAATTAATGTATTTTCTACTTGTATCCTATTTAACTTGAATTGCTCAAAGAAATAGCTATGGCTTATTACATTGTGATAACAGATGATGGCCTGTATTATTCTTATATCTCCCAGTTAGTTTCAGCTGTCAACTTGACACATCCCAGAGTGATTGAAAGAATCTCAATTAGAGGGTTGCCTCTATCAGATTGGCCTGTGGGCATTTCTATAGGGGCATTTTTCTTGAGTGCTATGCCACCCCTGGGCAGGTAGTGCTGGGCTATACAAGAAAGCTGCCTGAGCCTGAGCCAGAAGGAGAAAACTTGTGAGTTGTGTTCTTCCATGTCTGCTTCAGTTCCTGATTGAATTCTTGCCCTGACTTTCCTCAATGATGAATTATAACCTGGAAGTGTAAACCCATTAAACCCTTTTCTTTCCAAGTTGCTTTTGGTCATGGTGTTTATCACCATGACAGAAAGCAAACTAAAACAAAATTGGTACCAGGAGTGGGGGGTCTCTATTGCAAGCGTCTCTGCATCTTCAACAGTGGTCTCTCTTTGGAGACTCCAACTCTGCCACATGGTGTCCCATCTCAGCTTCTCTCCATGACTTCTTATGCTTTCAAAACCAGTCCCATGTGGGAAACTCTTATATATTATTTACTAAATTCTGCAGCCAGCTTGATGTGTAGCCTTCAGCCCCCTGGACCACAGCTTCAGTGTGATAGCTCTGAAGAAACATTTCCCAGAAGATTTCATTTCAGTGATGTTGATCTTATTAATCACAGCTGACTCTTCAGTCTAGCTGACCAACTCACAGAGTCTCAACATAAAATATTAGAGAAATGGTCCTGAGAGTCTTTGCATCTCTCTGGAACATCACAAACCAGGCTTCCATTATCAGCATTTCTTTCCTCGTTCTTGTCTTTCAAGCACCCATTGAATAGTTCATGCTCAATATTCTGAGCATTCAGCATCTTTTCCAGTGCAGTTATCTGGACACTTCCACACTCTTCCCCCAAACAACATGGTCATATCTGTCACAGTTTTGTTTCCTTCATGGTCCTACACATACCAACATAGAACACACACAGCCTTTTGTATGTGCCCAGTATGAGTCCCATTTCTGTCTTTGGCATTAATATAGTCAGCCCTCTATACCTATGAGTTCTGCATTTATAGATTTAATTAACCTTCATTCAAAAAATGTTTTTCATTTATAATGGACATGTATAAACTCTAAAGTTGTATTATTATCATTCTCCAAACAATACAGTACAACTGATGCTTTTTCTACTGGGTAGAAGTAATCTAGAGATGACTTCAGGTAAATGGTAGTAGGAAGTACATGGGTTGTTGGGCCTGCTTTCCCAGATCCCTTTGCTGATGGCGTCTAAGTTCATCCAAGTCCATATATTTGCCTTAGATAGAAACTATTAATATAATGAAGTAGGAGTATAGAAAGAGCCATTTCTGGCCATGAGCTGAAGAAATACTGAGTTTCCAGCCACTGAAGCTATGGTGGCAATGGCCTGGTGGCCATGTGGCATTGTACCTGGCATATAGAGACACAATAGTGGTGGCTGTGGGGACTTCTCCAGACACATCTGGGGCTCTGAAATCCTGGCTGCTATCTGGTCTTCGTTTTCCTTGCCTGCCCTCCAGTCCTTATTGAGGATCTTTCTGATGGAATGAGTGGAGGGGGCAGACAATAAACATGATAAATTACAGAGCATATCCACAAGTATTATTATTATAATAAGCAGTATTATAAAGTGAAAGAAGGACAAGTAAGGAAAAACGGGAACCGCTGGGAGTGGGGTGAAAGGGACTGGGCCTCACAGAGAAGTGATGCTGAGCAATGACACAAAGGAGGTGGCTGGGCCTCAGGGAACAGTGGCCCTGGGGTGAAAACTCACTGAGGGCTGGGAAGCCAGTGAGAACAGCAGTGTGGCTGGAGCAGAGGACTGACAGAAGAGAGGCTGGAGAGTTCCTGGGCCGCCAGGTAGGTGGGCCAAGCAACAAGCCATAGGTACGTTACAGTTTGGATAATAAACGTGCACGTGGTGGCCAAAAGAAGGTGTCAGAACCTCTGGAACTGGAGTCATGGGTGTTTGTGAGTTGCCACATGGGTGCTGGGTACAGAACCTAAGCCCCTGTGAGAACAACCAGTGCTCTCCACTCTTTGAGTTCTAGACTGAATTGGCCTCCCAACCCCATTCCCTACAAATTACTGCCTTAAAGCCTTAGCTTCCAGAGTGGTTGTATTTGCAAGTGGAGTGTTTAAGAGATAATTAGATCAAGATGAAATTATGAGGCTGTAGCCCCTGTGGTGGCTTCAGTGACCTTATGAAAGAGACACCACACTCTCTTCCCAGGCAGAGGCATTGAGTGGGCAGGTGGCAACCCAAGGCTGGATCTAAACGGGAAATACAGCATGTGGATGTAATGTGGGTCTTGTTAGCAACTAGAGATGACTAAAGTCATAAGACAGCAGGGGAATGAGAAGAGGCACCCAAAAGAGCACCCTGGGGTGCATCATCTGAACAAATGGGGCCGGGGAATCCTTTAGAGAAGACTGAAATACCTTCCAGCTGATGGGGGAAGTACTTCTGTGTATGTTTATCTTATTGATTGTTAAATAAAATACTGTTTGGCCAATGAAATGGCAAGTTAGGCAGGACTAGGAGTCAAAGAGGATTCTGGGAAATGTAGTAGAGAAGTGCTGATCCAGGCAGGAAGTGACATAGCAAGGAGACTCATATTTAAGGGAAGGAGAAACAGGAAGGGTCCCTTTTTTCCCGTTCGCCTCCTCCAGCGGCAGGATGTGAGCCACTGGCAAGGATGGACGCCAATAAGGCATCTGATAAGATAAGTCTTATAAAATGTATAGATTATGATAATTGAGACTGAGCTATCAGATGAGAATCCTTGTCATTGGCCAAGCAGCACTGTACCTAATACAAGTTTCTGTGTATTCATTTGGGCCCTAACTCAGCGGGCTGCTGGTGAAAAGCTCACACGTGGCGGTGGGGCTCAGCGGCTTTTGGCGGAAAGATTTATCGTAACATCCAGCAAGGAAGACAATTGGCTGGGAGCAGTTTCCTGGGGCCACATGGGGAAGAAGAGGGATGTCCCCCTGTCAAACACTGAAGAGAAGTCAGAGATAGGAAAGTCACCACACACACACACACACAGACACACACACACACACCGCGTGCCTTCAGGCCTGGAAAGTTATTGGCGAGGTCATATCCCCACCATACTTCTGCTCTCCTGCTTGTCCTGCAGTCTGGTGGGTGTGAATGGCACCATTGCTGCTGTAATTGCTCTGAAATTTACTCTGCTGTTTTCTTTGAGATCCATGTCATGACTTCAGTGAGACATGGGGCTCTAGTGGAACACTGAGGGTGTGGCCACTCTTGAATGCAGCCCTCTAGTCATGTCTGGCTCCTGCACAGGTCAGAGGGCAGAGGTAACCAAAGATTTCCTGTCTTGCAGGGGTGGTGTGTCCTCTCAGAGCAGAGGAGTAAGTTTCCTGGCCACCTTTGTCTTCTGTAAACTTGCAAGGGATTCTGGGTAAAGGGAAGGAAGGTATGAGCCAAGAGACAATTAATGGGAAACTCACAGAGAAATATTGGATTTTTAAAAATAGATGACAGTGCACACCTTTAATCCCAGCACTTGGGAGGCAGAGGCAGGTGGATCTCTGAGTTTGAGGCCAGCATGGTCTACAGAGTGAGATCCAGAATGGCCATAGCTATACAGAAAAACCCTGTCTTGAAAAACCCATCTGGGGAGCAGGGGAGGAGAGGAGGGAGAGGGAACTGAGATTGACATGTAAAAGAAGCTTGTTTCTAATTTAAATTAAAAAAAAAGAAAAAAGAAAAACCCATCTTATAACTAAATAAATAACCAAATAAATAAATAAATAGGCACAGGGTCTCACTATGCAGCTCAGGTTGACTTTGAACTCAGAATATAGTCTCAAGCCCAGGACTCGCCAAGCTCTGCCTCCTAAATATTATACTTGGAAAATATTTGAGTTTTACTGAAAAGGCCAAATCACTGCTCTCCAAATTGTTTTGTGTCTGAGACAGGGACTTTGTGTCTGCAGATTTAGGGCTTTAGGGCTTGCCAGCCTCCTTATAACTGAACCTACTCCTTACAATGGGTCTCTCAGACAGACAGACAGACAGACAGACAGACAGACAGACAGACAGACAGATGGCTATTTCCCACTGGCTCTGTTTCTGCGGAGAATAATGACTGGTACATAAGGAAAAAGAAAAGACCCAAGAAGTTTGCCAATGAGGTGCTACTGTGACTTGGGGTCTTCAAGTCTTCTTTGCCTGCTGCTGAGGACCCTGGGCCAGCTAGTCACACACCTTGGGGTCTCAGCCTTCACTTTCCTGACACCTGGGTTGGGATGATGATCCCTGACAGCCAACTAAAAGTTGCAAGATTCCAGTAGTCTTGTGATGCTGGGCTATAATCAAGGGCAGAAAGAAGTCTTGACACCATTCACAGTTTCCAGACTGTCCACTCCTATGTCCACTCTGACTCTGTCACCACCCCTACTCCAAAAGGCAGTAGGGATACTGATAAGGATGAAGGGGATTAGATATGCAAGGGGATTAGATATGCAAAGTTATTCTAGACAGAGGCCACAGTGCAGGCAAAGACACACTTCCTTTTGACAGGAGCAGGCCATGCATAGTAGGTATTTTACGATGTGTATGCGACTCTTTGTAGTTTCTGAAGCTCTTTCATGCCGTCTCTTTACCATTCTGTGCAATCAATATGCTTGTTTGACAGAAAAGGAAACTGAGGTTCTAGGGTCACATGCCAGAAATCAGCAGAGGTGAGATTTGAACTCAAAACTCTTTGTGCTTCTCTCAACCTCACAGAGGCTCTGAAGCTGATGACTGGGACAACACCTATGTGTCAGGGTAATGACAAATGAGTGTGATTCATCAGGCCAGCCATGCTGCCTTTCTGTTCACAGCCAGGAGTGGGAGGCAGGCACAGACACAACAGGACACAGGACCAACCCATCACTGCTTGATCCAAGGTGTTTTTATTTGGATCCCCCTCCTGGTGCCTCCCGGGACAGCCAGGGGAAAAGGCACATTTTGATTCTAACAGAGCTGTGTACCTTTGTGCCATCCTGCCTGAACCTAAAGAGACGATAACTTCATTCCCACTTGGGGGCAACTGGTTATGTCTGGAAACATTTGAACATCCCATAAAGCTCATTTCTTTTGCAAATGAGCCAGATAACACGGAACACTTCAAAGTGAAATTCCGTTGGGCTTTCCATCTGGTGGGCCTCTGGGGGAATGAGCCTAGCGCTGCCTTTGTTAATCAGGCCCTAGGACTTGGGGTTTTATGCTGAAATACAAATAACTATGCATTTGTGGGGAACAAAGCCAAGATGTGATCTCAACTGCATTTGGACTGAAACTCCCCACTGCCTGCTAGCACGCACCCTTTCCACTCAGAATGCTTCCTTGGTCCAGATAGCTACATGATTTTTTGTCCCTGCATTCAGAGAAGGTGGGCATGGCCGGGCAACTCCCAGTCACCCTGTCCTTGATTTCCATGTGCTTTTGGAGAGAACTTTTGTCTGTGTGAGTCTGCAGCTGTCTGTGTAAACCCAAGGGCTCCCATAACCTCAAGGACACATCTCCCTAGAGTCCTGCACAGCATCTTGCCCCTTGGATCCTGCGCCTAGTGGACAGGTTAGCTGCTATAGGTTCACATTTCCTGGACCCTGCTGTGGTGAGTCACAGGTGTGTAAATGCATTAATAGGGTACACTCACTTAGTTTTGAAAGTCAGCAGGGAAAAGTGCCATAGTCCTGCATGGTCAAATGTGCCTGTAACCCCAGCACTTAGGGAGACTAGGGCTGGGGAGCTGAGACAGGAGGATTGCTATGAGGCAAGCCTGGGTGACATAGTCTGAAGTTAGCATTGGACTCCATAGTGAGTTCTAAGCCAGGCTAGTCTACCGACTGAGACCTTATCACAAACAAAACAAAACAGACACCCCCACTTCAATTCGAATTCCATTCCATCTAGAAAGCTGGGCCACAGAAGCACGGGGTTTCCCTGCTGTGTGTTCAGCATACTGTCTCGAGAGCCTTTGCCACAGGTGGCAACAGTGGTAGTCCATCTTGTACCCAGACAGCACCGAGAGTGTCCTCAGCACATTGACAGACGTGTGGTTGAGTTCTGCCATCCTGGGAGCTATTCTGAATGGCAGGCTGGGAGCCCACTCCTCCAACCCTTTCAATGACTGGGTCATCCCAAAGCCTGGGAACTCCCTTCCCAAAGAGAGTACTCAGGTGGTGGATGCTCAGCTGGGCCATTTGCTACCTAGTGTTAGGAACTAGATAGTGGCCAGGATGTCTATGGGATGAGAAGACCAGAGACACTGTCATGTGACTGGTTCCTGGTGTGGGTCAGGAGGGGGGCCACCTTTTCTACATCTCCTGGAGATCTACAGCCTTGCCTTCTCCACTTCTCCCCCCAGTGGCATTCCGGTCTCAACAGGCTCATGGCTACTGTTGGTGGTGGCCAGCCAGTGCTAGTAGCAGATGTGCAAGAAGGGCTAGCCTCAGCCCACCCTTCACTTGGCTTCACCATGGGCATGTGTCCTATCAGTACTAACACCTCCGGTACATCTCATTGGCATCAGATCTGGTTTCTGCCCCATCAAAGCCATGCGAGTCATTGGGACATTCAAACATAGAATGGATAGGAAGCAGAAACTTAGTCTTCTGGTACCTTCTTGAGACGCCAAGTGCTTAGACTACAGGATATAGGTTTGAAGCCAGACTGTCTCAAGTTTGAATCCTGAAATAAATGCCTAAAATATGAAATGCACCACTTTCTGGGCCTTAGTTGCCTAGTCTAACAGGGCCTTGCCAACCCCCAACTGAGGAGACTGTCAAAAATCAAAGGGTCAAAGCCTGGACCATATACACACAAATGGGGGCTCATAGCCCTGGGATGAGATGAGAAAGTCACACTGGTCACTTGTGAAGGGACCAGCTCTCTGTTTTGGCAGCCAAAACAGCCTAACACATGCTTGCCTGACCTTGCCTTGGTCACTAGGAGGACAGATGCCTGCCTCATGGCAACCAATCAGAAGTTAGCTGGTGGTGCTATGCTTTATGGCTCTGGGTGTGCTTTACGGACAAGTGCACAGCAATGATGTGCAGAGCATAGCAACCGCCCTGGGAGGGCCTATGGGCCATAACAACCAGTTGACCAATCAACTCAGGGCAAACCCTCCAAGCCTGGAGGCACACCAATCCTGAGCCTGTGCGTACCCCTAGACACTCCCCTTACACTGCCCTATAAGATCTCTGTCTTGTGGTTTCTCCGGATCTTTCCCCAGCCATCCACCATGGTGGATGGATGAAAGGCCCAAGCTAACATGGGGTTAGCTCCATTAAACAACTGCAATAAAAGACTCATTGCTTTTGCATCAAAATGGGCCTTTTGGGGATTCAGAATTTGGGCACAACATTTGGTGTACAGAAAGTACTTGACACTGAAGGGATGAGAATATAAGGCCACGAGAAAATGACCCAGGAACCCAAGCACCTGCCATCCAGGCTGGGCTTGTACCTCTGCAGGACCCTGTATGCCTTTAGCATTTCTATGGAAATCACATCAAATGTGCAACTGAGGCTAGAGGTAGTATCTCACATTTATAATTCCAGTTGTCCTGGCCGGCATGTCTCAGTCCCAAACCACAGAAGCCATGAGGTTCAGCCTGAGTGGGGGATCGTGGACTTGAAATTCCTAAGCAACCCAACGGCAAGCAGACACAAGCATCTTGTTATCTTTGGAGAACTCTCAGTCCCATGCTGCTGGGACTGAGTCTCCCCTTTATTCCAGCATTTTCCTTAGCTGCTTTCTAACCTGGTGATAGCTATCACCAGATACCTGGTTCTCTGGTGATAGCAGAGACTATTCTCCCTAACCTCTCCCTAGGCCCTCTCAGCAGATCCCTCCAAACCGTCTCTCCTCACTTAGACCTAGCCCTCTGCCCTGGTGCAGGCCTATTCAAATGCTTAGTTCTGTAGAGATGAAAAACTAGGGTATATTCTCCACTGAGGCTATGCCATTCAACAGCAAATCAGCTAGCATCTGCGATACAATGCAAACCGGAGCTCTCGTATACTGGATATACTGGAACCAGAGGTTTGGACCCCAAGAAAACTCTCTAATGCAATTTGTTCTCGGCTCCCGACACCCAGTACTCAGGAAGCTGAAGCATGAGGCTTACTAAGAGTTCAAGGCCAACCTAGGCTACATAAGACCCTGTCTCAAGGAAACAAAGGATCAACAAACAGTACATCTGACCCCAGATACGTGGTGTACTC
This sequence comes from Cricetulus griseus, assembly GCF_003668045.3. Taxonomy (NCBI): domain Eukaryota; kingdom Metazoa; phylum Chordata; class Mammalia; order Rodentia; family Cricetidae; genus Cricetulus; species Cricetulus griseus. The sequence goes on along the minus strand of NC_048595.1, from coordinate 97,683,005 downwards.
TGTACCCGTGGCAAGTGCCTTCTTGTTGCACGCCTTGATGCACTGAATCTCCTTATTCTTTGTCCTTCTAACAGACCCAGTTTTCAGGCCTGGAAGATAGCATTGATTGTCCCTCCTCATGAGCTCCAAACTGCTTGCAGCCCTAGTGTGCCTGGAGGCTTGAAGAACAAGCCTGGGGGTGCAGGGCTCATGATGGGGTAGACAGAGACATAGGCCAGCTAGAACAGCTGATGGAGATGGAAACATTGGAGTCAGCCAAGCAGGGAAAATTGTTTCAATGCTGGAGACCCAAAACATGCACACGGCTGTGAGTTATCTTGAAATGGGTTTTCACCTTCACTCTTCCTTTGCCCAGCTGTGAGACTCTGGCAAATCAGAGCTCAAGCTGTGCCTGTCCATCTGCCACTCAACAGGCTGTGACAGACACTCAAATAGCCTGTCTCTGAGGCACACACTCACACAAGTTCTCAGAGTCCTGCTGACATCTATATAGAGCCCATCACCACACTGATCTTGTGGAGGTTTTTTTTTTTTTTTTTTTTTTTTTTTTTTTTTTTTTTTTTTTCCCACAGCAGGGTCTTTGCTTCACTGTCCCTCCATTTACCACAACCACAGAACACACTCTCTCCAGCCTGTGTCACAAAAACCCAATGCCCAGGATGGACAGAGTATAGTTGAGCAAAACCCTGTGTGAAAAGCCTGAGGGTGTGGCTGGGTCACTGAAGAAAGCCATGGGCTTTCCCAGCCGCATCGGTAACTTACCTTCAGAGGAGCATTTGCATATTCATGTGGAAGCCTTCTCTGCTCCCCAGCTAGCTGCAGCATGAATTCAGGGCTTCTGGCTGTCTCCATACCCCCAGTGCTTCAGAGACTCTGTTAAACTACATTATAATTAGGACTAAGAAAGCCTGCAGGTGCGTTTTAATATAACCCACAAAAGCAGCACTGTGTGTCTTGGGTCCCTAGTGTTGAGACAGGCGTCTTTCCCAGTTGCCTGGCTCCAACTTGCCCTCACCTCCAGCAGCTGCTCTACGGGGAGGACCAATACAACAGGTGTAAGGTCAAAGGTGAGCAGCAGATTTGCAGGCACAAAGGACAAACTGTGGAGGGGTGATCCAAGTTCCCAGCAGTTGGCTGAACGGTCCGGCTATACAGCTGTGGCAGAATTGGGAAAAAGAGGGAAGGCTCCCTGTAAGCCTGGCTACTGGAACTGTCTTGGTCCTGCCATGGTTTTGCTTGTTCACAGTTGGTCACCCAGGGGCTGTTCATAGATTTGGGGTTGGGAAGCGAGCCAGGACTCGTCTGATTCCAATCCTCATTTAAGACACTGGGACTACGAGGGGTTCTAACACTGGCTTCAAATGTCAGTAGTCAAAGACTAGGCACAGGATCATTGAAAGATAAATAACACAGTGTCCATCTGCCCACCTGGCATTTCTCTCAGCACCCAAGCCCAGCTTTTGATAAAGAAGTGGAGGCCCAGAAGGGTGGTGCCATGCCTCCCAATGGCATCATGAGTATGAGGAGCACCGAGGAAAATATTAAAAGACAGTTTCAACAATCCCAGTCTCCCTGGTTCCTTCCCTCTCCCCTTAGCCTTTCTTTTTCTTCCTCCCTTTCCTTCTCTATCTTCATAAAAAAAAACAAAAGCCTAATATGTTTCAAGATATTAATGCTCAGGACTTACCTAAGACATCTGTACCCTTTTAAAAGCTATTGCAATTTCAAGAAACAAGATGTGCTTTAAAGGTAAAGTAAAATTGAGATCCCACTTTGTTAAGATCAGTCACTCACTAAATAGCCTTTGAGATCATCTCTGAAATATGACATTTTAAGTCAAGGAAAATTTCGAACACTTTGGATCTATCATTTCCATGTGGCCCCTCATAATTACACTCACTTCATGTTTTTGAAAGTATCATAATTATCAGCGAACACCTTTGTCCCCTTTTGTGTTCTTTGTGTGGCCCAGATTCCTGAGTTATTGAGGAAACACTCATTTAGGGATGGGGACAAGGAGTGATCGCCTCAAGGCCCTCCCAGTGAAAAGGTAGAGTCCAGGTCTCTCTAGGCTTTGGTAACTCTGTATGACAGCACATGGTTAGACCATGCTTTTTCCAGACTCTCTAGAAGCTCTGGTACTTCCTCTCTGATCATGAACTTGAACAGCAAAGCAATCAAAAACTTAACATTTTGCAAGCCAGGCAGGTGGCCTGCTTGCCAGCTGGCTGCCCAACTCACGAGCATGGCTTGTCCTGCGCTGAGCTTGGCAATAGTCAGGAGGACGATTGGGGTATAGGCTCCAGCAGATCGGCCTCGCAGATGACTGCCTAGCTGCTGAGCTGAAGGGAAAGCAGCAGAGGCGGGCAGCCAGGATAAGCAGCCTGGGAGGCAGAGCAGGTGGCCTTTAGTACAGCAGGTTTGGCAAAGTCAAGTCTGGACCTCACTCTAGGGTCTGTCAGGCTGCTGGAGCGAGAGAAGGGAATGGACTCGAATGTGCGGTGCATGATGGGAGAAGTGGGAGTGGAATACATGTCTGGCAGGTTCTGTGAGTCTCAGCTTGGTTGCCTGCACACTGGACACTGGGCATCCAAGACCACAGCCGGTGCTTGCGGTGTGGAGCAAAGGCTGGCCGCCAGTCTGAAGCTTAGTCCTGGAGGATGACGTGGGAAGGACAGACTAGTTCTGGATGTACAGGGAGGGGTCATGGTACTGAACGGATCCTGGTTCAGGAACCCTGTTTGTGTTCCTGCCACTCTCGGGGCCTCAGGTTCCCCAGCAATGTGAGGGGCTGAGGGGTGGGGAGGTTGTTTTGCCCAAGTGACTTTTGGAAGCAAACAGAAGTAGAAGTAAATCATCTCTCAAACAAGAAGGACTGACAAGGAGCCAAGGCGGACCTGAGACCCTCCCAGCCCTTGGCCTCACTGGGTACCAGCCTGCTGGCCTCTCACCATCTGTAGCAGAGACCACCAGGTGGGAGTCCAGGCTGGTGTGGCAGTGGTAGCTGTCCCTCTGAACCAGTTCTGGGATAGCAGTGAGAGAGAGGAAAGCACAGGATCCTTCAAGAATATTTTGTTACCTGTTCCTCTCATTGTCTTCCAGTCATCTTACAACCTTAGAAATCACAGACCCTACTAACAATGAAATGCATCCCTGGGCATGGAAACGCAAAGCAATTGCATTGCTCTGTAGATACTGACCGCTTTCATATCTTCTCGGCGTTCTTGGTTTCTAATATTTTTTTTTAATTTCACGCATCTAGGGGGTGTGTGTGCTGTGTCTACATTTATATATGCATGTGCATATGCGTATGTGCCATAGTGTACACATAGAGGAAAAAACAAAAATAAAAAAATTGTGGGAGTTTGTTCTCTCCTTCCACAGTCCCCGGGACTGACTTCCTTCAGGCTTGGTGGTAGGGCCTTTGCCCACTGAGCCATCTCAGTGAACCTCAGTGTTCTTGATCGCCTGCCTGTGCACCTCTGGGAATTCTTGGAACCAGGGGCATGGCTGATAGGTTCGCTTGCTCATTATGAGTTAAATCAGAGACCCATTAGCATGGTTGTCTAGAGCTACAGCTTGAAACAATACCATTCATTAATTTGTCAGTTCAAGCCTGTCTGGCCCAAATTAGCCACTTGGGTCTTCTGAAGTCAAGGTGTCAGCCAGCAGCATTCCTTCCTGATTCTGTGGAAAGAAATGACTCCTGAACTCACTCTGGTTCTTGGCTAACTTTGGCTCTTGGAGATTGGAGGGCTGAGGTCCCTCCAGATACCAGCTGTGACTACCTGTAATGAGAGAGCCTACAAATCCCCAGGGGCTCCTGTACTTAACCAGAAGGAACAGGCCTCTCTAGCCTCCTCCTCTGTGACCCCCAAAAAGAGAACTCTGCTTTGTATGTGTATGTGTGTGGCGGGGGGGGGGGGTCCCTGATTAATTCAGGGCCACTGTCCTAATTAGAGCTACCATTGCTGTGATGAAACACCATGACCAAAGCAAGTTGGGGAGGACAGGGTTTATTTGGCTTATACTTGCACATAATAGTCCATCAGTGAAGGAAACCAGGACAGGAACTCAAACAGGGCAGGAACCTGGAAGCAGGAGCAGATGCAGAGGTCATGGAGGGTGCTGCTTGCTGGCTTGCTCCTTATGACTTGTTTACAGGACCCAGGACCACCAGCCTCAGGGTTTCCCCACCCACAATGGGCTGAGCCTTCCTACATCAATCACTAATTAAGAAAATGCTGCACAGGCTTGCTCCCAGTCTGGTCTTAGGGAGGCATTTTCTAAGCTGAGGCTCCCTCCTCTCAGATGACTCTAGCTTGTGTTCTTGACATAAAGCCAGCCAGCAGAGCCATCTAGAATTGTCTCCCTTTTTCTGGGTAATATAACCTAGTTCCTAGAGTGGTTCTACTTATGTGAGGTCACAGAGGGTCATCTCAGAAGCCCAGCTACTGCAGTCAAGACCTTACCTTCAAATGAATAGATAGATAGATAGATAGACAGATAGATAGATAAGAAACCGCAAGCCAGGTGGTGCCGGAGGCAGTGTTTGCCTTTAATCCCAGCACTCTGGAGGCAGAGGCAGGTGGATCTCCGAGTTCAGGGCCAGCCTGGTCTGCAGAGTGAGTTCTAGGACAGCCAGAGCTATACAGAGAAACCCTGACTCAAAAAAAAAACCAAAAACCTCTTCAAGACAATTAATACAATCTGAAAAGTCATCAAAGAGTAACATATATTGGAGGTAGGAGGGCAAGAAGATGGGGAGTCCAAGGCTATCCTTGGCTACACAGCAAGTTTGAGGCCAGCCTGAACTACACGAGATCCTGCCACAAACAAACAAACAAACATGGGAATGTGCTAGTGGAGATTATGGAGGAGATAATTCCCTTTCAGAGCCACCCTGCCCAGGTCACATGAACTACATTTCAGTTTGATCATGTTGAATTTGGCTGTCTTACCAGCCAGACTAGAATTCCCCCCAAACCAGAACTTATGACTATTTATCTGATCAACAGCCTCAAAGCCCTGGTGTGTAAGCTAGTGCTAGGGTAGGTATTAGTTTGTTTTCTGTTGCTATAACAAAATATCCGAAGATGGGAACTTTGTAAAGTGCAGGTTTTTCATTCATGGTTTTTGAAGCTGAAGATCTAATACTGAAGAGTTCCTTCTTTTGCAGTCTCTGGTATGGATTTCCCAGATGGTGTCTCACCGTGGTGGAGAATGGCCACGAGAGAATTCTTGAGTTTGTGGGGCAAAGGATTCCATCCAGAAGGAGTCCAACCATAAGCAGGGTGTTCTGGCCTCTAGGGACCCACAGAAATGATCAGATGGGAGACACAATGATTCCAATACTTATTTCCTTTTTGGTTTTTTAACATAATTTTTATTTTTTAAATTTCATTTGAGGGAGGGATGCATGTGTCATCCCATAGGTGTATGGAGATCAGAAGACAACTTGAAGGATTTGGGTCTCTGCTTTCACCACATGGTTCCTGGGAATCAAACTGAAGTTATCAGGTTTGGTGGCAGGCATCTTTACTTGCTAACTCAGCTCACTGCCCTGCTTGTTATCGTCAGTGATTCAACCTCAGGGGGAGCAGAGAACAAGACAGAACCTTAAACCTTCTCTCTACTCTACCCTCACAGCCTCGGCCAGCTTGTCCTCTGTTGGAGGAAGCCTTGGAACCTGTCCCCTGCTCCATCTTTGCCTCTAAGCTTTACATCTGCTGTTCTCTTTGCTTAGCATTTCCTTCTTCCTAAACTCCACACAGGAACTTCTATTGAATCTTCAACAGCGGATTCAAATATCAGGTCTGGGAGCCCCCTTCAGAGGCATCGAAGTGCAGGAGTGCTGAGACAAAGGGCTTTCAAGCTAGAGAGCTCTGGTTCTGTCCTTTCCGAGCTGTGTGTCCTCAGCCAGTTCTGTAAGAGAGCTGAGCCTGAAAGACCCCTGGAGGCTCAGGCTCCCAGGATCTCTGCCCAGGACCTCGGAGACCTCGTGACAAGGAACCAATCAGAAGTTAGCTGGTGGCACTATGCTTTACGACCCTGGGTGTACTTTATGGACAAGCACACAGCAATGACTCACAGAGCATAGCAACCACCCTGGGAGGGCCTATGGGCCATAACAACCAGTTGGCCAATCAACACAGGGCAAGCCCTCCAAGCCTGGAGACACACCAATCATGAGCCTCTGCGTACCCCTATACACTCCCCTTACGCTGCCCTACAAGATCTCTTGGGAGGCCCTAGGAGTTGTCTTTGCCAGCCATCCACCATGGCAGGTGGGTAAAAGACCCGAGCTAACATGGGGTTAGCTCGTTAAATTACAATAAAGCCTCGTGCAGTTTGCATCAAGCTCTCGAATCTGCCTGGTGATTGGGGTGACCATGGTCGTGGCCTGGGACCCCGGATACCTGAGTTTTCCAGAGGTCTAACATCACCTCTAGACCTCACTAGTTTCCCCAAAAGCCCAATAAGGGAGGTCTGTTGTCTTCCCATTTTTCAAATGAGGAAACTGAGGCTTAAAGATGTTAGACTCAATATTAATCTGTTCCCAAACTTATTTCTTTTTTTTTTTAAGAAGATGTATTTTATTTTAATTATGGGCGTGTGTGTGTGTGTGTGTGTGTGTGTGTGTGTGTGTGTGTGTGTATGTGTCGTCTGTCTGTCTGTCTGCTTGCCTGCCTGTCTGCCTGTCTGTGGGTGTCTATCTGTGGGTGCACATGCATGCAGAGGCTGGAAGAGGCTGTGGGATCCACCGAGGCTGGAGTTACTGGTGTGTGTGAGCACCTGACTTAGGTGCTGTGAACTAAGCTCTAGCCCTCATCCACCACACAGTGCACATTCTTTACCTCTGAATGGTCTTTCCAGTCCCCTCCCACCTATCTGCCCATCTGCCCATCCTCGGATCCACCCATCCGCTCATCTGCCCATCCACCCATCCTGTGTGTTCACACTTTGTGCCACACTGTGTTCTAGGAATCACTGGAGCAGCCGCCACTGGAGCAGCCGCCACCCTACCCTGTTCCCCCCTCTCCTCACCTCTGGACCATCACTGTGCTTCCTCCTTCCGTGTGCCCCACTGGAGTGTCTATCTCCCTTGTCAGTTTCTTCTGATTTGGAGTCACCTAGGAGACACACCTCTGACTGTGTCTGTGAGGGTGCTTCCGGAGTGGTTTGACTGAGAAGGGAAGAACCACCATGAGTTAAAGTCCTGGCCTGAATAAAAAGGACAAGGGAGAAGCCCTGGTGTGCACCAGCCTTCTCTGCTTTCTGAGCCACTGGGATGTGAGCAAGCAGCTCTTCCTTGCCATGATGGATGGTACCTTCCAACTGTGAGCTATGATGAGCCTTTCCTCCATTGTGCTGCTTCTTATTAGGTATTTGGTCACCAAAATGAGAAATGTAACTATACACCCACACTCTGGCAGCAGGCAGTGTGAGTTCTTTCCTATGGATTTGTGTGTCCTCCAGCCTTACCAGAGTCTGCAAGAGCATCTGATACTCTACTGAATTCATGAGTCATAGTGGGTACTTTTCAGGAAGTGGCTAGAGAACAAACCGCTTATGCAGTGGGATGATTATAAACCACACATGAGCAGAAGAGCCAACATTCTGCTCCCTCGCCTTCCATCCCTTATCCGGCAGTATCTCAGCTACAGCAGGCCCCACAGGAGCCGGCCCCAGACAGATAAAAACATCAAGGCCAGTTCCAACTTCACACGAGATCCCGGAATTTAATTTAACTCCTACAGACAGCATGCTGATGCTTCTGTGGGCTCCCAGAGCAGCCTCATGGAACAGCTGGTAACAGCTGTGGTGGCTTTGCATTCACACCTCCCTTAGAATCCCACGGGATTCCATGGAGGCAAGGATCTTGCAGAAAAACTCACAGATGTCCAGGACTCAGTTTGGGGAGGAACTGTGCAATCACTTGGTGACCTTTCTTGTGTTTTAAAAACAACTCAAATGAGAGCCTGGGGATCGCCCCAAAGTCTCATGATTTTCCTTTGCTTTTGATGACTGGCTTTAAGAATTAAACAGGGGGCTAGGGAAACAGCTCAGTAGGTAGAATGCTTGCTATGCAAGTGTGGGGACCTGAGTTCAGACCCCGAGAACCTCAGTAAAGCCAGATGTGGCCATTTGTACCTGCAATCCTAGCACTGGGAAGGCAGCATCACAGGGATCCCTTACTTCACTGGCTGGTTAGGCTTGCCAAATTGGTGAACTCCAGGTTAAGTAGACACCCTGTCTCAAAAAATAAGGTGAAGAGTGACTGAATTACATACCCAATGTCACACATACATGGCAAACACCTGCATGCACACACACCCATACAGCACACACACATGCATATAGCATTCAATAGCTCCAACACACACACACACACACACACACACACACACACACACACCACTGCACACACATGCATGCATATAGCACTCACTAGCTTGAACATACACACACACACACCACCACCACCACCACCACCACCACCACCACCACCACCACCACACATGCATATAGCACTCACTAGCTTGAACACACATTTAGAAGGTAAACAGGTGCAGCATTCTCCAGCCACACAGGGGTCTCATGCTGACACTCTCCCCACCTCCTCATGCCCCACAGCTGTGTCACTGCCACCAGCTGAGGGCAGACACCAGGGTGGATAAAGGAATCTGTCTCGCTGAGTTCCAGACAGCCATCCAAGCTCCTCACTTCGTTATCTCTATATTAAATTCTGGCTTTTCATATTAAACCATGACTATTTTTATATTAAACTATGACTCTTCCATATTAAAAACCCTGATACCAACAGCAGATAATTTAGTGGCAAAGCAGCTTTTAAAGTGAAACAAATATAGGACACATTTTCTGTGGTTTTTTTTTTTTTAATAATTTTCTATTAGCAGCTGTGGTTAGCCCTGATCTTATTCCACATATTGATTAAAATTACACTTCTAACTCACCACACATTGTAGTTTCTAGGCCAAATCTCTTGGAACTTTCTCTCCTAACTGTAACCTTGGAACTACATCATCCAAGCTTGCTTATTTGACTGAACTCTAACAATTTTTGACTGAATTCTGTAACATTTTAAAGCGTGTTTATTTATTTATTGAGAGCTTATCCAAGCTAGGGCTCTAGGGTGAGTGATTTCTGGAGCAGGGCTGGACCATTATGAATAAAATGAAACCACAACTCCAGAATAACTCATGATTAACCCAAGAGTGAAATCAGTAAGAGATCATTAAAACCAAGGCAGGCCGAAGGAAGGCAAGGGGTCATCAAGGAAGACGAAGTTGGCTATGTAAACATTTGAATGTCTGTGAGAGAAAATGTCAGAAATAAAATTACAAGTGATAGCTGAAGAAAAACATTTATCATTTATACTGCAGGTGAATAACTAATTAGTACAAAGAACTTTCTACCTCTCCATATAGAAGGAAACAACTCAAGCGGCAAATGTGAAGAAGCCTTGATGAGAGACCACTTACAGAGAAAGATGCTGTGCTCAAGCAGAGAAAGAAACACAAAAATAAATCTATCTATCTAATATTTGGTCTATATTTAAATCTGTGTCTGTATCTATATCTATGTCTATATCTATATCTATATCTATATCTATATCTATATCTATATCTATATCTGTATCTTTGCTTCTCAGGCCAGCCAGGCAGCATTGAAGATGAATAACACTTAATCCTGGTGAGGAGTCAGGGGGCGTTGCTAGGCTGGTTTGGGATAAGCGAGGAGGCTATTTTGAGGCAACTTGGCCAAGTCCATCAATTGCCTCAGACATTCGTTTCCAGCAACTTATTCTGTGCACTTCCCCATTCAGCTGTGCAAAGATCCACAACTCAGGTTGTTCACTGCAGCTGTTTGCACCCTGAACAGTGTAGATGTACATTGAGAAGAAACAGTTGTTAAATGAAGGATTGGGGAAATGGCTCAGCCAGTAAATCCTTGTCTAGCAGGCCTAATGACCTGAGTGCCATCCCTGCAATAAAGATGGATCAGAGAACTGACTTTACAAGGTTGTTCTGAAACACACACACACACACACACACACACACACACACACTAATAATAAATATCTATATTAAAAAGAATTCATGTGAAAAGATATGAGCAGATCTGTCCAGCAAGTACAATAATTTATGTAATTCCCATGATTGTGTGAAGGGCTAACACACAGAAACACCTGTGACAGGTGCACATATAGTTAAGAGGTCTGGAAGCATGGACATTGCTGAAATGAATGACTTCTTAAGACTCATTAGCATGCTTCTTGTTTGAATTATAATTATAGAAATTATAAACATTTAGAAAAAATTGGTCCAGCTCCTTCTGCTGGATCCTGTTCTCTTCCCCAATGCCACTGGGCTCCATGTCAGTCTCCAGGCGTAGACCTGTGATGCTGGATTTTAGTGTCCTGGAAGACTATTAGTTTTCAGTTTAGGCACTGGGTTGATTATGACAACCTCACAAGTTCAGGGACAATGGAGGAGCTGTCGGGAGGAGGCAGAATGAGGAGTGCTGCTTGGTGCATGTTGCATGGGAGGTGCCTGGGGTCAGTAGAAAGGTGAGCTTGGTAGGGAAGGCAGGGTTTCTGGGCAACCCTCTGTGATGGGAGCTTGTCACAGTTTGCTCACACCTTGGTAGATCAAGAAGCAGAGAGCTCAGGCCGGTGTCAGAAGTGGAAATAAGGCCAACCAGGAGATCCATGCCCCCCTACTGAGCCCCTCATCCTGTAGGACTCTATAACCTCCCAAAACAGCATAACCAGCTGGAGAGCAGCTGTTGAAACTCACAAGCAGAGTCAGTTGAGATTCAAGCTGTTACGAACACACTGAAGGTTTGAGAGGAACTGTCTCTTGCAGTCCCGTGGCTTTGAGGAAGTTACTGAGTTTAGCGTTGTGGATGTGACACGGAGAGGGATGCAGGGAGGGGTTGATGTCCCTTGATGGGGCAGCTGAGAGCCACCCTTGCCATGGTTCCATTCTTTCCCCAACATTGATAACACCGGAGGCTTCATGTACTCCTTTTCCATTGCTCCGTTTGTCGTTATGGCATGGCCACCATTGCCCCAAGCAATGCTTTAGGACAAGAGGCAGTAGCTTTTGTCTAATCCCTCTCCTGCCTTTCTGTGGGTGAATGAAGATTTGCATAGGCCTATGTAAGATCCTGAGCACAAGACTCTACTTTCTCACCAGACACTTCGGTATGTTTCATGCATTGCTCTTGACACTGCAGTTAGACATAGTTCTGACACCTTAAGGCCTTACAGTTCCATGCTTTTGACCCTTCTGTGGGTATGAGTGAACCCTTTTTTTTTTTTTTTTTAAATTACGGGTTCCCCTCTGCTCATTAAAAGAGAATACAGCCGGGCATTGGTGGCGCACGCCTTTAATCCCAGCACTCGGCAGGCAGAGGCAGGCGGATCTCTGTGAGTTAGCGGCCAGCCTGGTCTCCAGAGGGAGTGCCAGGATAGGCTCCAAAGATACACAGAGAAACCCTGTCTCGAAAAACGAGAGAGAGAGAGAGAGAGAGAGAGAGAGAGAGAGAGAGAGAGAGAGAGAGAGAGAGCGAATACATAGTTTATATTTTTATTGGCTCTCCTTGCCCGCCCCCAAGAATATTGGATAATATCAAGTTAATCACTATATCTTCTTTCTTTTAAAAAAGATTCTTTGTTCTTTTTAAAAATTTCATGAGTATATCTGTGTGCAGGTTTGTGCATGTGAGTGCAGGTACCTATGGAGACCAGAAAAGGATTCTTGTCAGATTCTCTAGACCTGGAGTTACAAGCAAGTGTGAGTCACCCAATCTGGGTGCTGGGATCTGAACTTGGGTCATCTGGAAAAGCTAGAAATGCTCTTAACTGCTGAGCCACCTCTCCAGCTCCCAATATAGTTTCTCATATCCTACTTTTTCCTAGATTATTCTAGATCCAATCAAGATTGATCACATGAAGATAGTATGGTTCTAGCATGTAAACAAACACACCAATGGAACAGAGTGGAGATCCAGAAGTAAATCTGTCATTTCTGTCTTAGTTAGGGTTTCTATTTCTGGCAACTTTTATAAAGGAAAAACATTTAACTGGGGTGGCTTATATTTTCAGAGGCAGGACATGGTGGCATGCAAGCAGACATGGTATCTGATATATCTTGATCAGAAAGCAATAGGAAGTGGGTTGGGATACTGGGTGTGGCTTGAACATATATGAGACCTCAAAGCCCACCTCCAGAGTGACACACTTCCTCCAGAAGACCACACCCACTCCAATAAAGCCACACCTCCTAATAGTGTCACTCTCTTTGGGGACCTTTTTCTTTCAAACCACCACAATCCCTGACAAAGAGCAACAGCACATCATGGGAAGAGACAGTCTCTGAGGTAAACAGAGTTAGGAAAGCATGTTGAGAATGGAATGTGACCGTGTGGTTTCAATGTGAACGGCCATGTTGGGAAAATTGGTTCCCAGGTGGTGGCACTGCTTTGGAAGTTTGTGAAACCTTTAGAAGAGATGAGCCTTCCTGGAGGAAGTGGGGCCACTGGGGACAGACCTTGAGGTGGCCCCACCCCTGTCTGTTCTCTGTTCTTTGACTCAATGTGACCAGATGCATCATGCTCCCGTTGCCATGCCTTCCCTCCCATTATGTACTTCATGTCTCTTCTCAAAACTGTAAAATAGGACCTTCCACCCTTAAGTTGTTGGGTATTTAGTCATAGCAACAGATCCTATAACTAACACAGACCCTTGTCTCACATTGTATAAAACAAAAAATGTCTGGGGCTAGAGAGATGGCTCAGCGATTAAAAGCTCTTGGTGCAGACTTGGATTCAGTTCCCAGCATCCCTATTTGCACAGCTCACAACTGCCTATAACTCCAGTTCCAGGGGATCATCTGAAGGCCTTTTCTGGTTTCCATGGGTCCACATACATACACACACACACACACACACACACACACACACACACACACACACACAAATAAATCTAGGCTGGAGAGATGGCTCAGAAGTTAAGATCACTTGCCATTCTTACAGAGAAGCAGAGTTCAGTTCCCAGCACCCACATGGTGGCTCACAGCAACCTGTAATTCCAGTTTCAGGGCATCTGATGCCCTCTCTGGCTTCTGCAAGAACCTACACACGTGTGGCATATACAAACACACAGGCACCTAAATATAAATCTTTCTTTAAAATTAACTCACATCAGGCATAATGGTGCAATGCTTTTAACCCCAACACTTGGGCAGCAGAGGCAGGCAGATCCCTGAGTTCAAGGCCAGCCCTGTCTGCATAGTGAGTTCCAGGACAGCCAGAGCTACATAGTGATACCACGCCACAAAAAACAAATAAAACAAACAAAAAATCAACTCATAATGGACTAAAGGATTAAATGTAAAGGTCCAAAATGATAAAACTACTAGAAGAAAACTATGTTAGCTTTCCATTACTGTTGCAAAACATCTTAGATAATCAATGTAAAAGCAAGAAAGGTTTATCTGGACTCAGACTTTAAGATGTTTTAGTTCATATTTGGTTGCTTTTGACCCGTGGGGGCATGGAATACCATGATGGGGACAAAAGATAAAAGAAGGAGGACTGACTGCTCACTTTATGACCAGGCAATAAGGCAGGATAGGCCAGGACTCCAACACCTTCTTCAAGACTTGACTTCTTTCTGATACACCTTAGAGGTTCCAAAGCCTCTTTGGTGACGGACTTCCAAATCACGGGTCCTTTGGGGAATATTCAATACCAAAGCTACAAGAACAACAACAAAAAAGAAAGAATGAAAATTAAAAAGTTTCCTGATACCAATCTAAGCAAGTTATCTAATTCTTTTTTAAAATAATTTAAAATTATTTTATATTTTATTCACATGGGTATTTTGTTTGTATGCATGTCTGTGTACCATTTATGTGCAGTGCACAAGGAGACCAGAGGAGGGCATCAGATCTCCTGGAACTGCCATGTGGGTGCTGGGAATTGAATCTGGGTCCTCTAGAAGAGCACAAGTGTCTTTAACCAGTGATCTATCTCCCAGCTGTCTGTCTGTCTGTCTGTCTGTCTGACTATCTATCTATCTATCTATCTATCTATCTATCTATCTATCTATCTATCTATCACCTTTTTAATCTATGTACTGCAAGCTCAAAAGAATAAGCAATAGAAGTAAAAATAGATCAAACTGAAAGCTTCTGTACAATAAAGGAAATAAGCAACTGAGCGAAAAGACAGTCCATTGAACAGGAGAAAAAATTGCAAGCCAGTAAGGAGTGTGTGTGTGTGTGTGTGTGTGTGTGTGTGTGTGTGTGTGTGTGTAAAACGCAAATAAATCAATAGCAAGGAAACAAAGGACAGCACTCTAAATGAATGAGGAACTTGAACCCAAATGCCATGAGCCACTCACAAGAGGGCCACACAAAGGCCAATGGGTGGACACAAGAATAGTGCTCAATATCAGATCATTAGAGAAATACAAACTCAAGCCATAGCAAGGTATCACCCACACCAACTAAAATGATCTAAGCTAGAAAGATTAGTGTTGATGAGGACACAAAGAAGGGCACTCTCCCACACCCATTCCACTGAGCACAGCTGGATAGTTCAGAGAATGCTCTGGTCTTAATGTCTCTAACCACACACGCAAAGTTCTTCTCCCCACATGAAGTCACATATGGATGCCTGGAGGGCCTCATTCTGCCTTCCTGGTGAGTATGTTGGGGTGTGACAAAGTGGATCTAAATGAAGTTCAGAGGAGTGGGGAAATGGTGGACCAGGCATTCCCCATGGAAGTCAAATGCTTCAGGGATGTATTTGAAGAACAAATGTTTACTCTTGTTCAAGGATGGGGGAACAAGACAGTGGGAACCGAGACACAGGATGAGGGGAAAGATGGGCTTCGGTTAGCTTCTGAAAGTCTTGAAAGCTACAGGAAGGTTATGAGCAGATGGAGACATACACACTCATGAAAAGTAAGTGTGACTGAAGTGTGCCCACGTTGTCTCTGGAAATCTGCCAACCAACTGAACTTGGCTTGGAAGAGCTACGAGACTTTCAAAAACCAGATGCACGTAGTTTCTATTGTTCTACATCCTCTCTAGAAAGCCAGCATCCCACAGGAGTCATGTGACTGGCTTTTCTGGAGGATGCTGTAGCGATTAGTAGGAGGTGCTGTTCACTGTAGGAGTTAGTTCTCCACTTTCCCCATACCAGGTGAAGCCAGAGATCTCACTTTATACCCCCAGCAACTGATGAAGGACTGCACGGGAGTCAGACTCACTCACTGGAGTGGAGTGAACAGAACAATGAGGGTTATTTACAACCATTTATGGATGTGCTCCGTAGATGGCCATATTTAGATGCAATGGTTTGTGACTTTCCGAGATGGTTCCTGCACATTTTTGAAACACATTCCTTTGGCTTCCCATCAACTCTGTAAACCCAATCATCCTTCTGATAGATAGACTCCTTTAAAGCCTTGGCTAAAGATGGATCACTTCTGCTTGTGAAGGGGAAGCCCTGTGCAGCCAAAGAAGTCTTGCTGCAAGTTTTGCCAAATGAAAGCTGTTTCTTTTATGGAACCGGAACTAACATGGATCCCTTTGTGAAGGACTTTGGCATAGTGCCAATCATGAGGACACACCCTTTAACCAACCCTTCCTATGGCTCTTGTCAGATCATCTTGAAGACTTGCAGATATGAGTCACAAGTCAGTTGCATATAGTCCTTGCCAGAGCCTTGGTATCAGCCATGGGCACTAGAGACAGTCAGGGCACTAGGAGTGCTCTATGAGCTCTGCCTCTGAATTAAGGTACCCCAGCTTGACTTTTAGCGCACCCAACCTACGAAATATGTTCTCCAAGTTATGACAAGGTGAAATGAGCCCGCATTCCTACAGAGTCGAACATGGAGTGCTGTAGGAATGAGCTCAGGTCTCCACTGAGCAGCTGTGGAGATGAATGAACTCAGCCATTGTCTCACTGAGCCTCATTCATGGTCAGGGAAAACAATCCGCATCCCAGGGGTAGACTGTGTCCACCTCCGATGAGGAAATCTCTTTTAAACAAGACTGCACAGTGTAAAGAGCTACACAGTCATGTGGACTCTGCTTACATCATCCAAAGCCCTGAAACATAAGATGAGCAAATTCCTTCCATGATTCAGATCTAAGAGAACCATCTCTGCTGAAAGAGTGATCCATTGAGCCCCCGAGCTCACAAGTGAAAGATGACCAATGCCTTAGCATCCAGGGCTCACAAGTGAAAGATGACCAATGCCTTAGCATCCAGGGCTCACAAGTGAAAGATTATCTCGTTGGCATCCTGGGCTCCTAAACAGCAGCAATGGAAACTGGAGTGGAAGAAGCAGAAGAAGTCAGAGGAAGGATTTATTGGTCCACAGATCCAGTAGACGAAAGGGGTGAGTCTGGGCCTCATCCCGACAGGAACTAGGGACACATCCATCCTCTGACACCTCTGTCTCGATGCTCTGGCTTCTCGCCTTTCCATCTCTCCAGGCTGGCTTTGTTCTCCCAGCCTGCACATGTCTGCTCCACATGCTGCCTGGTGCACAGTGAAGGGCTTCGACCTCTCTGGGCTCCTTTCAGCTTAACAACTGCAGAAGGAAAAGAGTCCTCTCTCTGGCTGCAAAACAAAACACTCTGGGTCAGAACTCAGCCATGTCAGCCTGGACCACCTAAAGCCAACGAGCCTGATCTCTGCCCTTCATGCTGGGCCCTCTACTTCTGAAAATGGCTTCTTGCTACCCAGTTGACACATTTCTCAGCCTTCCTTACAAGCATGAGTGACCATAGGTTCAAGTTTTGACCAATGATACATAAGCAGAAAAACTGGGAACTCCACAAAGGGGAGAGAGGCTGCTTTTGTCTCTTCTTTCAGATGTGATGACCAGAGCCCCAGCAGCTGTCCTGCACCATGAGGTAGCTTTGGAGATGTGGGGAAAACAAGACCAAAAGAGCCTGAGTCTCTGATGCTAGATCTGTTCCCTGTCAACCTGGAAATATCTGTCTGTACAGGTAAAAATAGATTTTTAGCCAGCTTACATCACTATTCTAGAATCATCATTTATAGTCAAATCTGATTTTAAGTGATACACAACTGAGGTATGTATGGAAAGAAGATGCTGGAGAGAAAGCATACACATCAATAGCAATCAGAACAACTCAGAATCTCCAGCCTTTGACACACTCTAGAAACCTTACAGCAAACAGCAGCAGTCACCCGCCAAGCTCTCTTCAGTCTCATTCTGCAACTCTGTGTGTGTGTGTGTGTATGTGTGTGTGTGTGTTGGTTTTTATGTTTTTTTAAATTACTTTTTATTTATTTTGTGGCAGTGCTGGGGATTGAACCCAGTGCCTTTGTATATTAACCAAGTGCTCTACTACTGAGCTAAACACCCAGCCTTGGCCCCTTGTTCCATTCTTTGATAAATGGCAACTCTTTTTTTATTATCATTTTTTATTTGAATTGGAAACAAGATTGATTTACATGACAATCCCAGTTCCCTTCTCCCACCCGTCCTCCCCTAACACCCCCCCAACTAAAACCCTACCTATCACATACCCTTTCTTCTATTCTTCCCTGACTCAACCTTCCTGCTCCCTCATGACCTCTGCATCCTTCCTCTTCTCCCCTTCTCATTCCCGTAGCTCCCTCCCCCTCTTCCCGTGCTCTCAATTTGCACAGGGGATCTTGACCCTTTCCCCTTCTCCAGGGACCATGTATGTCTCTCTTAGGGTCCTCCTTGTTTACTAGCATCTCTGGCTGTGTTGATTGTAGGTTGGTAATCCTTTACTCTATGTCTAAAATCCACATATGAGTGAGTACATAGCATGTTTGTCTTTTTGTGATTGGGTTACCTCGCTCAGAATGGTTTCTTCTAGTTCCATCCATTTTCCTGCAAATTTCAAGATTCCATTGTTTTTTCCGCTGAGTAGTACTCCATTTTGTAAATGTACCACATTTTCTCTATCCATTCTTCGGTTGAGGGGCATCTAGGCTGCTTCCAGTTTCTGGCTATTCAAATAGTGAATGGCAACTCTTACAAAGGTAGGCAGGTATGATAAAAATGAGCTTCCTGCAATGGGTTTCAGGAAGACCTGGCCCACCAAAGCGCTCTGCTGGAACAATGGCTCCATGATTCCCAAGTCTAAAGGAAGCTGCTTTTTTCCTTCTTGGATTCCTAGGCATCCTCACTGTTAGAGGCTCTGAAAAGTCTTTGTCAAACAAGAGCTAGGGAGGTGGCTTGGTTAACATGCCTGCTGAACAGCATGAACACTGAATTTCAGACTCTGGAACCATGTAAATGTGGGTGAACGAGGTGGCCCTCCTGTAATTTTAGCCTCAGAAGCCAGAGGTGGGATGCCCAGAGCGAGCTGGCTCATGAGACCAGTCATATCAGTGAGCTCTGGTTTTGATTAAGAGACCTTGCCTCAATGAAACACGGTGGAAGAATGGTAAGGATGATTCCAGACATCAACCTCAGTCTTCCACATGTCCATACACATGTGTGAATGTACACACACACACACACACACACACACACACACACACACACACCCTTCTCTCAAGACCCAATGTTCAGATGTCTGCAAAGTCAAAAGGTGGTCTGTCACCTTCGTCTTTTTTATGGGAAAACTGACAGCCAGCCTCAGCTCTATCCAGGAAGTTTCCTGTATCTTGGCTGGATGGAGTCAGAGGTCTGTGGATTGTGACCTCCTCAGGCAGCCTGAGATACCAGAGGCTTGCCCTGGAACCAGGCAGGCCAACAACCCACTGTAGATCCCCAGGGCCAGGAGGCCTGGAGCCTGCCCTACAGACTGTGGGGGAGGGAGTTCCCAGCGATCTTCCTCCTTATTCGGGAGTGAATTCTGGACTGCTGGCTTGTGTGTCTACTGTAAACGCACATACTCGGGGCTGAGAGAGAGAGAGAGAGAGAGAGAGAGAGAGAGAGAGAGAGAAGACAAAATGGGAGAGAAATCCCCAAGGCTGGTTGTGGGGAAGCCCCCCTTCCCTTCTGTCACCAAGATGGGCAGCAGCAAGTACCTTCTGCTCATCCTTCAAATCTTCTCCCTCCTGCCAACCCCCTCTCCCGTCAAGATCCCTCAGATCCATCCCAGAAGCAGTGTAGACAGATCCTAAACCAATGACATACAGACATGCACTGTGTCGCCTCTGGAAAGCCCCCGTAACTTCCCAGGACCATGGAGGCCAGGCCCAATTAGCAGGCAAACTGGAAGGAGGGCATAGCAGGCACAGACAGAGGGTTTCCACAGATGGCCTTAAATGTCTCTCTGCTCCTCACTTCCAGCCTTTTCCAATTCTTCCTAGGAAAATTTTCCCACCTCCCAGCCCGGGTCCTCACACACAATCCCATCCTCACAAGTGGGTTTTCTCTCTTTGCACTATGGGGAACAGACTCCCATTTGCTCTGAGACAGTGCTCAGCAGGTACAGCCCGCACCTGGGAGGCAATTTTCAAATTCGTCATGATTCATCCCAGAAGTTAGTTCTTGGAGACAAGCTCTGTGAATGACCAGGTGGCCCAGCCTTGTTTTGGTTCCTTCATAACCGTGCTCCTATCCTGATTCTGGGTCAAGGACAAGCCTGGACCCTGTGTGGTGCATTCTCCTTTAGCTGGAAATTTCCAGAACAAAGAGGTACCAATTCCCAAACACACACACACACACACCACACCACACACACACACACAGAGAGAGAGAGAGAGAGAGAGAGAGAGAGAGAGAGAGAAGTTGTTTTTCAGATCTGTCCTGAACCTCTAAATTTTATTCATAGAAATGGAGCTAGCTTTGGCTGTGAACGCAGCAGGCAATGCCACTGCAGGCTTGTGTCTGAGGCTCACAGCTGTGGAGCGGGAAGCAAGCCCTGCTTAATGATGCTTCCAGACCCAGAATTGATTTTTCCTCCTTCCTTGGCTGCAGAACCGTGAAACTGACAAGGGACATGGATGGGCTATAGCCCTGTTGCTCCTCTCATCAACAGTGTTTCTCAGATACAAGTGTGACCAGGGAACTCCTGGACTGAACCCTTCAAGCTCCCCTGCCCTGAGGATTACCCCCTCTGTGGCCTACCGAAGACTGTGAAGGTAGCTGCTGTCCCTTCTGCGTCACCCTCAGAGGGAGGCCTCCTGCAAAGAAGGCCCCTGGGTCGTTACCAGACCCTTCACCTAGCCACACTTCTGCAAAGGGCCCTACACCTGCTGCCTCATCAGACCTCAGTGCAGACTGGTACCCTCAAAGTCATTAGGGACCCAGACACTTTGAAGTACCTCAATGTGCAATGTGTGTGAGTGCGATAAGTCTCCCAGAAGTCCTGAATGGTACAATAGATCGGACTTTGTTTAACAAGGCACTTTCTGTGCTTAACTGGCCCTGGGTCACTCTTTCTATGGGACTCCTGATGTCTCATTGCATGGCATTCCACAGACACCCCCAAGAAAGGATTGTTTTCATCTATAGCCATGCCTAGCCCCTCCTGGTGAACAGAGAATGTTTGATTCATCTTGAGGGTCACAGAACCTGATACAGACCTGGATGAGTATCTGTGTGGAAGGAATAAACATATTAGTGACACAGCCATTTTTAGCCCAGGCTGAACTCGGAACAATCACCATATGTCAAACCTTCTTTTTCAGGACAATTATGTCTGTGGCCAGTATAGCCTTGCTGGGACCAGATCTCCCTCCCCTCCCCCGATTTCATACCCGTTTTACACTGACAGGCCTTGAACCAGATCTGGGCAGCATATGTGTTTTGTTTGGTAGCCATGGGAACTTATTGTTTCTTCGTGCCTTTTACCGGAGCCTGAGCTCTGCCACAGAGCCAGCCTAACCTGCCCCCACCTCATCTCTCAGTCACATGTCACCCTCCCCTCTTAGTGTGGCTGCCCAGGTTTAAGTCCCCTTGGGAAGATGATTTTCTAATCTGACCATGAACATTAGGGATTTGTCTAGAATCTTGCCCAGACAGAAATCATTCGGGTCTGTAACCTGCATGCCCAAGGACCACACTCTGGCCTTGGTGCTCTGCAGTTTACAAAGTTCTGTCCATGATGTTGTCTTATCAGACCCCAGCGTCCAACCTAGGAAACGAACAAGGCCAGAATGCTAGGTAGGTCCCCACTGAAGATAGGGGTGGGACCAGAAAGGTTATACAGCTTGCTATGACCCCAGACCATACAGCTTGCTACGACCTGACAGCTAAGTCCCAAGTCAGGCTGCCTGTAGGCAAGGGAGATGTTGAGAGGCCTAGTGACACTTTCCTCAGGACAAAGGGTCTGACCCAGCAAACCACTGAACACACAGTCCAGGAAGTTACCTCCATATGGGGGAGTGGGGGTGGCAAAAGTTCACAATCTCCTTGGGTCCCCTCAGCTTGAGGACTACAAGTTGTGGCTCTGTGGAGACAAGAAGAGCAAGAGCCAAGAAGCTCACCCACGCCGGGTTCACACCCCTATAGTTGTCCCAGGGAGGGAAGGAGGGGAGTGGAGATGCCACTTGCTGGAACCAAGGCTCCTCCCCCTGGGTTCTCTGTATAGCCACCACCAGAGAGTGAGCAGGGACAGACTGCAGGTTGTGAGTGGGGAAGGTGGGGGGAGCAAGCCATATGGAGCCGGATGACAGAATTTGGCAGTGCAGGCTCCACAGATGGGCCTGCTTATGTCCAGACACAATCGGAGGCCAAGGCCTGAATCATCTCTCTAGCAATTTCTTGTTTCCAAACACGTCTTTTGAAGAATGTGGGGATGCTCAGAGCAGATATCAGAACCCTGCCGGGAATGGAGAGACAGACAGCAGAAAGTTGATTTTTGTATGGGGGTGATGGGTAAAGAAGGGACCAGACTGCTCGATAAATCTGGGTGGGATCACCAGACAGTGAGAATACCTGGTGGCTTGAGAGGCATTGCGAGAGCTCAGGTCAGAGACATTACTGTATTTCTCAGGGGGTTCTCACAGTCCTGTATGGGGTCATGGCAGCAGTCAGCCCATAGCACAGAAGGCAAAACAGAGATCACAGAGCCCATGACCATAGTCTGTGTCCAGCATGAGGAGGAACAAATGGCACAGCCTCATATCTCTGATGGCCCACCCCACTGAGGGCTAAGATTCTAGAGGGTCCTGCCCCAGCCCTTCCGACGGCCATCTAGTAGGACCCTCCTATCTTCAGCAGGAAGTTGAGACTGTTCTGCTTGGCATTCAAGGCCCTACCAGAGTCTTTATATTTTAATTTTTTGAGAAAGGATTTCATTTATTCCAGGATGGTCTGCATGGCTGAGAATGGTCTGAGCTTCTGGTCTTCCTGCATTCACCTCCCAGGGGCTTGGATCACAGGTGCAATCCACCACACCCATTGTAGTGCTAACGATTAGACCAGAGTTGCACACATGCTGGGCAAGTACTCATCCAACTGAGCTACACCCCACACTCCGGCCTGCCTTCATCCTTATGTATCGCTAACTCTGAGCTCTAACTGGCAATACTGTCTCCTGAACGCATCCAGCTTGCTCAGTGTGAGGCTCCCAAGTGGCCCCCAGCCTCTGTTCCCCATGACTCTTGGGCTGTGCTCTGTGCTGTCTTCCAGGACACCTGTCTTGTCCGTTATCTGCACATCTGCTCCTTGAGGGCGCACACCTCTGCCCCATCACTAAAAAAGAATGTCCTTCGCTGTGTGCACCACCCTCAGGCTGGCAGGGAGCCCCCAGATATCACAAGATGGGGCTTAGCTCACTTTAGACTGAGGGGGGAATGGAGCTGGGCCAACTCTCCACTCCTACCTGGTGTTGCAGACTAAGCTTAGCCTGGCACCCAGCTCCAGGTCCCGTGTTCTTTCCACTGTGCCCTGGCCTGACTCAAACTATCACTCTGTGCTCCTCAGAAACATGCTGAGAAGTTCACTTGAATGTCCCTTGGTCCTCCCAATACCCTCAATTATACATGAGAACACTGAGGACAGAGAGATTCTTTGACTTGCACAAGGTCATAAAAGCCAGGCCCATCTCTGGAATAAGCATAGCCACAAAACACAGCAAACATGTATAGCATTTTACAGATTTTGCAGCTCTTCCCTTTTGCCTTTGTGTCTCCCTTGCTCAATGCTTTGGGCTGAGTGTTATCAGCCCATTTATTCTGAGGGCAATGTGGAGACTATGAGTGAACAGGTGTATGAGTTAGTGATTGCTGTGTAACAAATGACCCCCCAAAAACCCCTTGTGGCTCATAACTGTATACATTTATGGTGGTCCAGTTTCTGTTCCAAGGATTTGGTGTAACTTAACTGTGCTTTCTGCTTCATGGTCTCTTCAGTCCAGATGGTCTACCTGGGGTCTATGTTCCTATCTGAAGGGTCAGCTGAGGAAGGCTCAGCTGCCTGTCCCATACACTTGACTACAAGCAACATATAAGTCAGTGGGTGACACTGAGGGCCCAAACTCTTCCCTGGCTGACCGGATGGATGACTCCTCATTTCTTGTCCTGTGGGTGTCCCCAGTTTGGCAGCTTGCTTCATTGGGGTGTGAACAGAGACTGCAAGAGAGAGAGAGGGCTAGCAAGAAAGAGTCTAGTTACAAAGAGTCTTTGTAACTCTGGAAGTGGTGCCCGGCCTCATTTCCTGTACAGTATTAATTAGAAACAAGTCATGAGGTCACCCACCTCTAAGCACCTTCACTTGCAGCCCAGGGAAGTACCTACAGCATGGCTCCCAGCAGGGAGGCATTGCCTGACCATAATAGGGAGCTGACCCGGTTGTGTGAACAATCCTTCCAGTTGTGTGAACAACTCTGCGTTTGGCCTTTTTCTTGCCAGTTTGAACGCTCCCATCCACAGGCTACCAACTTAGGCAGCAACCCCCCCCCCATTCCTGTGTTCTAGAAAAGGCTCTCAGGAAGAGAGATGGTCCCATTTTAATTACAGTGCTGGCCCCAGGGAGGACCCAGATCTTCTCTGGATAGTCTCTCCCACCCCTTTGCTGCCAGTCTTGACTTTAAATCAAACTGCTCTCTGTTCAAGGGCTTCAGGCCCCAGGCAGGAAGAGGATTTACGAGTGGGTGATCGGGAAATGTAATATTAGGGATCAGGACCCAGATGGCAATGTCCTAGCAAGGCAACCTCCCTCCCGCCACTGTGACCTCTCAGGCACCTCAGCCACCATAGCCTCTGCCTTTATGAAAATCTTCCATCATCCTCCCTTCTCCTCCTGTCCACGGCTGTGTCCCTTCCTGGCTGCCTGCACCTCAGCCTCCACCCACATAGAGTCCAGGCCACCCATAATCTCTGGAGCCTGCCTTCTGGAGATGTGTTCTCTTGCTGCCCTTCTTCCTCCCTGGTCCTCCTGAGCTCCCCTCTGCATTGACCTGTCTCCATGACTGGTTCCTCACATGCAATTTTAATATCCCCAGGTCTAGCTGCCCCTGAGATGCCTTCCCTGGCTTGCTCTTCTGCCCCTTGCCCAGGACACAGAGCACTGTGGGCCTTCAGAACACTGCACAGCAGGCAGGCCCTTCTCTCCCACTAGACAGGACCTCTTTAGGAAAAAGCTGGGTTCCACCACTACCCCACCCCCAGGGTCATCATCCTTACCGGGACTTCCCTGCTGAGACTTTCAGTAGCTTCCCACGGCCTGTGAAGCCACACTCACTCCTCAGCCCTGCATTCAAGCCTCCACCATCTGACTTGCATCTGACTTGCACCATCTGACTCCACCCTGGCTTCATCCAGTCTCTGGTTTCCCCAGCATCTCCACCTCCTCTCTCAGGAGCCACTCACACAGGACCACCCCTACCTCCCATCCCAGGGAAAACTTTGGCACAAGAAATTGTCTTTGTTCCTTCCTACCTTAGGCTTTAGGCAAATCTCTGTTTACCTGACTTGTGATAGAACAAAGGCTGCCTCCTCCATGAAGCCCTCTGTGACCACCTTTCAGGAGGCAACTAACTCAGTCCTTTGAACTGCCTGGTCCCAGGCTACGCTGACTCAGGTTCCTAAGGATTTACATTAAAGGTGCAAATAGGGTATCTGTTCCAGACATCCCTCCTTCAGTTAGAGCTCCCTGGTGCAAGGGTGCCACCTTCAAACCCAACCCTGCAGTTGCCTGTTCTGGAGACAAAGACAAAGGCTTCCCCTGGGGGAGGGGGGCTCAGGAAATCTCCAGGAGGCGCCTGACAGCCCTGTCCCCCAGAAGATAGCGCCCAGAAGGCTGCACTCCCCAGGAGGGTTCTCACCAGAAGGCCTCGCTGGATTAGAGCCAGAGGGGGGGCCTGTGTGTTGGGTGGGGGCGGAGACTTGTCATCAGCTGGGACAGCTTTTGATGGCTCTTGTTCTGGGTCCCAGGTCTTTGTTTAGATTTACCAAGATAGTGGAGACAGCCTTGGAGAAAGGACCAAGGGACCCCAGGAGAGCTGGCTCACTGGTTCACAGGGAGTCCCAGGGTAAAAGCCAGTGAGGATGGCTTCCCCTTCGCCTACCTCCCTGCCACATTCAAGGAGTTATCTTAACCAAAGCCCTTTCAGGTGATGTAAGCCAGGCTCTTTGGGTCTTCCTTGTGGTCGTCAGTGTCCATTTGTCTGTCTGTCCTAACTCCTTAGTTTCTTCTTTTGGACTCACACCTCTTCAAACAGCCCAGAAGCCCGCCTTCCACTTTCCCACTCTCAGCATGGTCCTCACAGATATCCCACAAGGTAGTTTGGTGCTTACCCTCTTCCCTTCCTCCTGGGAGCCCAGCCCATCCTCCTGTCCATTCAAATGTCCCTGCTTGGCCAGCATGTTTAAACACATCACAGATTCCAGGCCTGCCTCTGCCTCTTGCCAGCCAGGTACTCTTGGGTAAGTCTCTTCTCACTCCCTGTGAAAAGTGAGACAGTCCTTGTCCCTCTTAAGGAAGCAGTGGTTGAGAGCCCTTGGGCGGGGCCACGGGTCCCAGAGGTGGTGTGCACATGAACAGCCACCACGGCTTCCATTTTCCTTCACAGCGACCCACTCTGCCATCAATCCTTCTCTGTGCTCTTCCCAGGGTTCTCTTCCTCTACTCCCATCTTCTTCAAGCTCATCCCCACCCCAACACACACACACTCTGACTTGACCTCATAGCCGTCACTTGGCTTCAGCAGCCGTGAGGACAACATTTATCCTCAGCCTTCAGAGTGCCACATGCCATTCTTGGTCACATCTATCAAGCACTTCCACCCAACACCCTGGAAAATGGAGGGCCCAGGCCAGCAATTCCAAAAGGTCACCTCTGAAATGGTGGAATGGTGGGGTTGGTGGGCATGCTGATGGCTGCTAGACTGAATGCTGGGGTGGACACAAGTGGTACCGACCTTTAGAGGAGATGAAACATAAAATGCATTCATTTCCAGCTGCTTTTCTAGTGAGCTCCCACAACCCCTGGTATGAGGCAACACAAACTCACTCTTTCACATTCTGGGGATCAGGGCTGGTTCACCTGGAAAGTTCTGAGAGGTAACTCCTTCCTTACCCTGAGTGGCTTCTCGGAGCTGCCTGTGCTCCTTGGCTCATTGCTCGGCTTTTCATCCCTCTTCCTTTGTGGCTAAACCCACACTTCCCACTAACGAGGTTTACCCCCCTCTCTAGGAACCCTTATGGGCTGGAGAGATGGCTCACAGGTGAAGAGCACTGGCTGCTCTTCCTGAAGACCTGGGCTGAATTTCCAGCAACCACACTGTGGCTCATAACCATCTGTAATGAAATCTGGTGCCCTCTTCTGGCCTGCAGGTGTACAGGCAGGCAGAACGCTGTATGCAATATAAACAGAAGAAAAAAAAAAAAAAAAGAATCCTTGTATTGAGACTGTAGAGATGGCTCAGTAGGTAAAGCGTGCTTGCTCCACCAGCAGGGAAACCTGAGCTTGGAGCCTAAAACCACATAAAAATCCAGGCATGGTTGCCTGTAAGCCTCGTACTGTAACAAGCAGACAGGACGATCACTGGGCCTTGCTTGTGGGCAGACAACTTAGCTGCAGATTCAGTTAGAGACTGTACCTCAAGGGAAAAAGGCATCTAATGCCCTCCCCTGGCACAGATACCACATTCTCTCAGATATAAACATATATACACCACCACCACCACCACCACCACCACCACCACCACCACCATCACCACCACCACCCTTGGAATCACATTTGGGTCAATCCAGATAATAACAGAAAAATGCTTTCATCTCAAGATCTTCACAATCACTTCAGCACAGTCCCTGTGGGAGTTTGAATGAGAATGGCCCCATTGGCTCTTGTGTTTCAATGCTTGGTCCCCAGTCATTGGAACTATTTGGTGAGGATTAAGGGGTGTGACCTTCTTGGAGGAGGTATGTCACTGGGGATGGTAGGATAATGAGGTTTCAAAAGCTCATGCCTGGCCAGTCTCTCTCTCTCTCTCTCTCTCTCTCTCTCTCTCTCTCTCTCTCTCTCTGTGTGTGTGTGTGTGTGTGTGTGTGTCTGTCTGTCTGTCTCTCTGTCTGTCTCTGTCTCTGTCTCTCTGTGTGAGTGTGTGTGTGTGTGTGTGTGTGTGTGTGTGTGTGTGTGTGTCTCACTCTCTCCCTGTGGATCAGGATATAAAGCTCATAGTTATTGTTCCAGCACCATGCCTATCTGCTTGCCACCATATGGTCAGGTACTAACCCTCTAAAATTGAAACAAGCCCCAATTAAATGCTTTCCTTAAAAGAGTTGCCTTGGTCATGGTGTCTCTTCACAGCAATGGGACAGTAACTAACTTCCATAGAAGGCCACACCCAAGATTTGGGCCATCAGGAAGTGGCTGTCTTGGGGAGTGATAATGGCAGTGCCATGTAGCTGGGACAATAGGCAACACAGAGATCTTTGTAATGCTGATGTTTGTTGCCTTGACTGCAGTGTTGGACACGCAGACCCTTCACAGAGGACCCAGTGCACACTCACAAATGAATCAAGGGACTTCAGTGAGATCTGGGTAAGAGCTTGTCATGGCATTGAGCCACAGTTTTGGAAAATGTTATTATTGGAAGAAACTTGTCTGAGAGTTCACTCTGCACTCTGTTAGAGCGTTAGTCTGCAGGTATTGCATTAAAAATCTCCACAATTAGTGTGACCTGAGTTCAGTTCCCAGTGCCAATTCAGACAACTCACAGCCACTTGAAAGGCCAGCTCCAAGGATCTGGCACCCTCTCGTGGACTCTGCAGGCACCTGCAAAAGCGCACCCCCTCACACCACACACACACACACACACACACATTTAAAAATAAGATAAATTTTTTAAGTGCCCCTAAGCATGGTAATACATACCTGTAATCTTACCTCCTGAAAATTTGCATGTACAAGGCCAGCCTGGAATACAGAGTAAAATTTAGCCTCAAAACCACATGAAAAAAAGAAAGAAAGAAGGTTGCTAAGCCGAGGCTATGGCAGAAGCTCACTTGGATACTGGTCCAGTGCCCTGGAGTCTCCCAGTCTTGCCCACCACAGCTGCCGTATATCAGGAGGTGTGCTCCCCTCTGGGGACATGGCAGGTACTGGCCCAAGCAGAGCCCATTAGAGCTCGCTCCACAGCACTCTGATATTTTAGAATCAGGACACAGGACACACCTGTGGGGTAGTTGCTGTATCCCCTAAGCATGGCACCTGAGCATCTGCGTTCTCTTTGCAGAGGAAGGGACAGTCCTGCGAGTGTGACGAGAGCCCCTGTGCAGAAGAGAAGCAGACAAGGGCTGGAAGAGGGCACTGGCTTCCGTCCAGCTCTGGACAGCTCTCCACAAGCCCCCTCCTTCAGAAGCACAGGGACTAGCCAGCGTTTGGAGTCCATAGGATTCCTTTTGTCTTTATACCAACCCCTCCCCCACCTCCACCCTCCCAAGAGGGCTTCTGCAATTCCTTGACAAGGCTCTGCACCCCAGGCCTTCCCCAGCCTTTGGATGCCATGGGGAGGAAAGAGCAATGAGCTATCCCTTCTGGACCTAGAATGTAATTCAAAAGGACCTTTTCATCCTGGATTTTTAAACCTCACTCTTGCCATTCCATTCACGACAAGCAGACACTTGTCGGCCTGTGCGTAAAAGTTAAAGCAAGGGGCAGCATGCTGCCTTCTCCCTTCTTTGTCTCTTCTCTGAACTCTGCCCTGTGCCAGGCACACACTAGGGTGTGGTGCCTGTTCCTGGGACTGGCGGACACCATTCCCTTTGCAGTAGAGGACAGTCTGGGGGAACCTGGGTGAGCCTTAAGCCCTGTCACATCTCAGAGAAAAGGAGAATGAGAAGCCCTCGGCTCCCCCAGGCAACCAGGAAACAATTTGCAAGACGGAATTCAACAAGCAATGCCAACAAGATCATAATGACCATATTTATGGGAGAATGAGGAGGCCTGAGCTCGGGTTTTCATTATCGTGTGTACAAATGTGATCGTCTCCTTGCAGCCCGCCTCCCGCTCCAGGCGGCAGCTGTTGGCTGGTGCATGGTAATTTGATGTAAATTGCCCCCAAATATGGTAATTCCCTCCTCTGCCAGGGGAGCTTGAAGTCACAAACCTGGAGAGGTTGGCAGCAGATGTTTTCTTACTTCTCTGCAGGCTGCTGGTGTTATGGAAAAATAGCAGCAGACCCAGAGACAATGCTACTTCCTGTGTAGGACATGGCATGGGTGCTCAGTGTCCACACCTGTGAAATAGGCACAATGCCCTATCTGCTTGAAGTAGTAGAGAAAATAAACATTACTCCACATGGTGTGTATAGTCAGTCATTGGTATTATCATTTTGGACCTCAAAGGTGACAGTTATGAGAGGCCAGTGCCATGTCTTGGTCTTCAGAGGTGGCTTCCCAGTGGCAGAAAATAAGAAAAGGGGGATTACAATGAAAGCGATCATCTAGGTATGGTAACTCACACCTGCAATCCTTGGGAGGTCGAGGTAGGAGGATAGCTAAGAGGCCAATCTGGGCTACTTGGTAAGTTTCGGGATAGCCTGCCTGAGCTACAGGGTGAGGTTCTGTCTTAAAATAACAAAACAAAAATAAAAAAATAAATAAACCAATAACGGTTGTGCTAAGGAATGCCTAACCAAGACCAGACAAAGCTTTGCTACCGTTATAACCTAAGATCTCCCTGGAGTTTTTAAGGAAAAAAAAAATCAATACTTCAATATGTAGATGAGCAAGCACAGCCAATTTCTCCAGAGAAAGACAGTGACGAACTCAGGAAAGAGGTGTTTTTCTCCGTTTTCTTTTCTGTTTTTCTTTAATCAAGAGTGAAAGACATTAGAACAACCTTGCGATGGCTTTATTCCAGGAAAACTACAAAAACCAGAACACTTGGTGTGGGTGGCACTTCCAGGAGAGGTGATCTACCCAGAGGTGGGGGTGGGGGAGAGTGAGGGATAGCAGCCTGCCCAGTGTGGACATTATGTGGGGCCAACTAACAATGTGTCCCCAAAGCCAAATCAAGATAAATGATGCAGGTGTCTCGCTAATGTGAATTTCTTTCGTGGAAATTGTCCAATAGAAGGGAAACGGCACATGACAAAGATGCTGTGAGGACATTAGAAAAAGACGGCAGAACCCCTCCATGGCAGACGGGAGGCAAGCCAGGACTGTTGCTGTGTAGCACACCCTGAAGCCCTCTGAGTGTAGCTGTGTTCTGGGGAGGGGACATGCCATGTGAAGTAATGTTTAGGGTGTATTTTTAATCCAGAGAAAGAGAACAAAAAGGTTCTTTGTAACATGAGGGGAACTTTATGCACGTGTTCTTGTGGGGCCCACAGAGTGCCTGGATGCCAGAGACTGGGACAGAGAGCAGCAGGTGCCCCTACAGAGGGAGCCCCCCCCACGCCCCCAGGACTCAGCATGAGTCTCTGCCTCTCCTCCTCGAAGATCATCACAGAGAGTGGGCCCCAGCCTTGGGTGGGCTCTGGGAAGCTCCCTCGGTAGGGAGACCTGGAATAGGTGAGACCTCAGCTGAAAAGCTGTTTCTTATGGTCAAAGCCTCCAAACTGTGACCTGCCTTAAGAAGGCTCAGGGGCTGGAGGTATGCAAGCCCAGGTTGGAACAGTCACGCATGACTGGATGGTGGGATTATCTGTCTCCTAGGATGCCTAGATGATACTAACAAATGCCTACCCATTCCAGCCCATATGTCCAAATACCCCCCAAAGGAGAAAGAGGCAAATGCGTTTATTCATGAACCTCAGGGAAGGAAAGAGAGAGAAGGAAGGGGAGAGAAAGAAGGAACAAGGGAGAGGTGAGGGGAGGGGAGGAAGAAAGGAAGGGAGTGGGGAGAGGGGCAAAGTGGGGAGGGAGAAGAAGTAGGAGGAAAGCTGGGCTGGGCACACTAAGCATAATCCCTTTGTAAACACGGGCAGAAACTTGTCTTCCTAATTGAAAAGCCCATGTGGGCCGCTTAATCCAGTCCATGTTAATGAGACCAAACCACATTAAAGCAGTATCGACTACAGTCGTCACAATGCCAGGAGGAGACCAGAGGGACGATATAGACAAGAATGCAGCCGTGGCAGTTCTGGTCCCATGGACATCAAACATCCCATGGGACAGGCTACCCAGTCATACGGCAGGGGCTGAGGGAGTGTGAGGGAGGGGCCACCTCCATGACCTGGATCTTGTCCTTTTAAAAGGAACAAAGTGACCTGAAAATAATATGATAATTAATAAGATAATGAGATAAAAACACTCACCCACACAGTGTGGCAAAGTACAAATGTGTTCTTTGGCTGATTCGCTTTTCTGTTTGATGACTTCAAAGAAGTCATTACCAAGACAAAGCTGGGCCTCCAGGCACTGGAGGTGAGGCTGTGCCCAACCAGTTTTGAGCCCAATATTTTTCTCGTGGGCCTTGTTCTCCAGAGAAAGCCTCTTGTCATATATGAGATAAACAAGGAAGCCAGTAGCAAGTGTGGCTGTGAACCAGACCCCAGTCAATTGGGCTTTGTTGAGGCCTCATTATCCCTCGCCTAAACCTCAAGACAACTCTGAGTTTCTTTAGCCTGACTGTTACCCTCCCCAATCGGCCCTCTGCCTGGGCTTCCAGAATGTTCTTTCTGATTCTCATTTCTGCTCATGCCTTGCTCCTACTGAACACCTTTCACTTTCCCCTTTACCCTCTGACAGAGCTCAGTGGCATTTGACTTCATTTGACACAGGCAGCTAGTTACCACTGCACCCTAACTCTTGCCTCAAAATCCCCCCAGCAGAGCACACCCAAAGCACCTCACTCACCTCAGGGTTGGACTGTAGCTGCCACTCTCTGGCCAATAGTTGTAACTCCATCATCTGCTTCAAAGGAATTGTAAAGGTCTGGTATTAGCCCCACTGCACTGTAAATCAGTGTCCAGTTACAAAGCTGTTCATGTAAACGACCTCATTTCACTCTCGGTGGTTGTTTGGCTCCTGGGAGACACAAAGTCTAAGGCTCAAGGGCAGGGACTCTGCCAGGCAAATTGAGAGGCACAGCTGGCCAGAGCACTTCTTGCCTCTGAGGCTACAGTCCTCAGGATCCATATAATTCCTTTTCTTTTACGAAAGAGGAAACAGAGGAACAGAGAGGACACGGATCTGCTAGCATCCCAAAGCTACTATGTGGTGATGGACTATATGGATCCAGCTCCATCCTCACCATGCTCAGCCCACCCACACCCAGCAGCCAACAAGCAGCCACCCTGAAGCTGCCCTTTGACCTCAGTCATCAGTCTCCAGTGGGCCCCAGGAATGGATCTTTCTGGAGCATTATT
Organism: Cricetulus griseus; assembly: GCF_003668045.3. Lineage (NCBI taxonomy): Eukaryota > Metazoa > Chordata > Mammalia > Rodentia > Cricetidae > Cricetulus > Cricetulus griseus. The sequence goes on along the minus strand of NC_048595.1, from coordinate 97,650,229 downwards.
TATATACTGTGACAGGAAGCTGCCATTGAGCCAGACGATAGATGGCCTGTGACTGAAGTGGTTCCACAGTCCTTGAGGACTGTCCCTCTTCTGGGAGCAACTGTCCCTTTGTGTACCAGTCTGTGATACCTAATGGGGCCTGGTGTCAGGGAAGGACCTGAATCCTAGAACAGGCTCTGTTGTAGTGGAGGGTTTTCAAGAGGTGCAGGGTGACTGTTCAGTAATGTGTGTGATCCCAGAATGGCAGAGCAAATGGTACTGCCAGGCGTTTGCTCCCATTTTTGGAGAAGTTATCACACAGCAGGGGTCAGATTTGCAACAGTGTGCACTCTTGCCTCCCATTGGTACCTTTGGTCCAAAGGGAGAGGTGATTTTCTATCCAAGTCCCTCCTATACTGCACAAGGCAGCCAGGTCTGGGGTGGCCTCCTCTGCTTTCAAAGAAGAGATTGGCAGCAACTTTGCATGTGAGCCAGAGACTTCATCTGGCATGTGCTCAGGCTAAAGGGGTTGAAATTTCAGTTTTCCCCAGGGTAGGTCGGAAGTGCCTTGCCTTTGACAAGGTAGTAAAACGTGTGTTTACAAGACAGATAAGGACTATGTGGCAGCCTCTCAAAGGTGTTGCCTTGAAGCGTTCAGAGTACAGATGTCCAAGAGGGAGCAGCCTGTACCTGGCTCAGGGTCCCCTGGGAGATGCTCATCTATTTCTGCCTTCTAGATTCTTCCTCCTCCCTCCCACCATGGCATGTGTCTGCAGATCCTAGCGGAGAGCCAGCCTGGACTTGCTGGACACTCAGTGGTTATTAGATGGACTGACTTCTCTGTGTACTCCGTCCAACACTCAGCTTTCATATCAGTCAAACTCCAACACGCCCTCTGTTATTTCCCATTTTCTAAACAGCACTTCTCACACAGCCCACCTTGACAGCCTCGTCCATCCCTCCTGATCCCACACTCCCACTGGCTGGATGCTCTTCCTACCCTCTACCGTCCATCTTTCAAGAGCCAGCCTCTTCTGTGTGGGCTTTGAGGCCAACATTTACCCTTACAGATGATATCAATGTCTTTGTATATCTATTTGTCTCATGAGCTCTGCCATGAGGTGACCATTGATGGGAACTTCTACATCTATGGCAGGGCAGATGAGCAACTAGACATGAGTGTAGAGTCCCTTGTGGACTGCGACAGGAAGGAAACATGGCAGGTCCCACAGATCCAGTACATCTGCCCCAGAGAAACACTAAAGAACTGATCTTTATATACCAGGTATCCCTACACCACCCCCACTCTGCACTGCCAGCCAGTCAGGGCTCTAGATGGGTCAGCTTCTCATACCAATATGAAACTCAGAAAATGCAGGTGGGTTGGAGGTCATTTCCTGGCCTGAAGCCTCCCTTGGCAGGGCTGTGGAAATGGGAGGTATCTTCGAGCAGGGTTCTGCGGTCTGTCCTCCACATCCCTAGGTGCTGGGACAGTGGCAGAATAGCTGAAATGTCCCCTTTTAAGTGTCAGAATGACATAGACAAACAGTGTGTAGAGGGCACAGAGCACCACTCTTATCAGTTAAGTGACTGAGGAGCTCGGCAGGCAGCTCAGTGGACACTGTGAATTTGCCAGTGCGAAGGGGGACACAAACAACTGCCTGTTCTTGATGTAATTGATCCCTGGACAAAGGCTGGAGCTGCAGCTCTGTAGGTAGGGTATTTGCCCAGCATGCATAAAACAACAACAAAACAAACAATAAACAAAAATCCTGCGTTCAATTCCCCCAGTGCCACATAAACCTGGCATGATGTCAGATGCTTGTAAAACTCAGAAAGTGAAAGCAGAAGAATCAAAAGTTCAAGGCCAGCCTGGGCTACATAGTAAATTCAAGGCCAGCCTACAGGAGATCTGTCTTAAAAATAAAAGCCATGAAGGGGCCGCAGTGAAGCAAACTGCTTTATTCTCACTTACAAATCAACTCCATAGTTCAGTTTCCTTTCCACCAAGCACCTGTTCTTGCTTCTCCAGATCTTGACACCATGGCCGTGTGTTGCCTGGGGAGCTGCAGTTTCTCATGTGGACAGACAAAGAGCCACCTGCAACAGGGCTCTGGTAATAAAGACTGTTATGTTCTGTAAGCAGAGGGGCTGGTATCCCCTCAGCCACAAAGCCAGAGTGACATGCCAGCCCTGACTACATAGTGGCCCAGAGGGAGAGCCTGTGCATCCTAGGAAATGGTCCCTCCTCAAAGCAGTGACAGCAATTAGGTGACATCTCCTGACCTTTAGTAAAGAAAAAAAGGACTCAGAGAAGTGAAGTCACCCATTCAAGGTCACACAGCCAAGTGGCTAGATCAAGCTTCAAAAGGAAGTAAGTCTATCTGGCTGTTTGAAAGTGCCCTCTTTAGGGTACTCCCTTCAAGGACAAGCTGGGTGGACCCCACTCTGTGGCAGGGCTAATGGACACAAGACAGAGGTCTGGGAAATGCAGGCAGAGTGAACGGAATTGCACCTGACACTCAAGCTATCTGATGGACAGGTGATCCACACCCCTGCCACGGTTTGCATTGTCCCTGTAGTGGCTCCTGGGGAGTGGCACAGACACTCAAAATGTTCCAATCCCAGTGGGGGGCACAAGGGCAGACTCTTAGAAGGAATTAATAATACCCAAGGAATTCCTTCGGAACAGTGGGGGGGAATAAAGGTTCTTCAAAAAAGGCCTAATAGCAAATTTTCTGGATTTTCCAGCTAATTTGAAGGTACCTACTTGGAACATTTTCTTGTCAGAAAAGATTTTAAAATACATTCATTCAGTGTGACATGATAATTGGGCCTGGCTGTCTGATGAATGCCTTTTATCTCTTCCTTGAGCTATTGTTCAGTGGGATGGAGCCGATGGGCTGCACTGGGCACTTTGTTAAACGCACAAACAGAGCCACTTGCCGTGATTGTGGTCACTGAGGACATCGAGGTCTTAGAGGGGCAGATGGAAGTTTATATGATCAAGTGTCTGGAAGGGGAGGGCATTTAGTGGCTAGAGAAGGCATTTCCTCAGTGTGCACATGAGAAGACAAGGGTCAGGGAGGAATAGGAAGCTGCCAATGCCACTCAACTTGGGCGTGGCTGAGGTGCTACCCGGATCTGCATTTCCTGAGCCAGCCTCCAGGTCCCTGTGCCCTACCTCATGAGGGGTCTGTGAAGTAAGACACATAGCTGGGCAGATTATATCTGGGTCAAGCTGCCCTGTCCGAACTTCCCCTCTGCATCCTGGTACCAGAGATCCTGCCCTCTGGGCTGCAATGCAAGACTGGGTGGCCCCAAGGATTGCATTATTGTGGCAACTATTCTCTGCCTGTTACTGAAGCAGCTATTTCCAGGGCCCTTCTTCCTCTCTATCTTTTATGTTTTCCTTTCCTTTAATGCTTTTGTTTTATCAAAGGCAAATTTCCAGGCCTGGCCATCTGACAGTCATCCGCAAAGGATCCATATTCTTTATCACCTCTAAAAAAGAGGGGCTTGTTTGGATTTATTGTTTTTCAACTTTATGGCATTTTTCCGCTTAATCATTATTTTTCTATTGAATTTGCTTCCAATTTATTTTTTAGAACCCAGAGCTGCTTCAGAGTGTCTCCGAGCCTTCCATATGTTAATAAGGTGTTTGTAGAAATGTAGCTTGGGTGTTTTCCTCCTCCAAGCAGGGCTATCCTTCCTTTTAAGAGACAGCTTGTCCTCAAAAATGCCCTTCATTAACATTTAACGAATAGAACAGTTTCCACTGGGATTAAGAAGTTGACATTTCCATTGTTTTTCTTAGAAAACAGCACAACATTAATCGTGCCCTCGAGGGACTGATTTTTCCACAAAAGTGAGATAACAAAAGCCTAGACTAGGAGTCCATACCTGGTCCATGTGTTGCTATTTAGACATGTATGCCTGTCTGCGGCTTTTCATGCATAATCACATCTCTGTGTTTGAAAGTGTGTTTATGACATTTTACACATGGCAGTGATTGTCTGCCAATGTGTAATTGGCTATGTGAATATCTGGGATAATGGTGTGTGTGTGTGTGTGTGTGTGTGTGTGTGTGTGTGTGCGCGCGCGCGTGTGTGTAGATATTGTGGGTATGTACTGTACATGTGTGATTGTATTCATGCATAAATTGTCTGCATATGCTTTAGTTGTCTCTGCACATAGAGAGCTGTGCATACTTATGTGGAAGTGGGTGCTATCTATATATTGTGTGTTTGATATCTGTGAGCCTGTGTATCCAGTGTCTGGATGTAAGCCCCTGTGTGTGAGTAAGTCTTTGTCCTGTTTGCTTAAGTGTTTGGGAGCCCCAAGGATGCTTCGCTTTGTGCTCAGAGCCCCTTATAGACATATGCACAGCACCCTCCGGTGGACATTGTTGGAATGCATCCACAAACAAAACAACAAAAACAGGCAGCTCAAAAGCAGGTTGGATTCAAAACAGGGTTTCTGTTATGTGCAGGGCCAAATTTCTGGGATGTTGCTTGGGAAAGGGGGGTGTATTATGCTTCCAGACTAAAGTACACACTCAACAGAGAACCCCCATGAGCCCAGCACAGCCAGGTGCCTCATGGTGCCATGAAGAAGGAGCCTTTTCTCTGGTTTGGGGACAGGATCACTGGGCTTCCTCTCAGCCAGAAAAGAGTTATCCAGTGTTCAGAAACTACCTTGTATGCACATTTCTGGGGCCATACATTCTCCATCAGCCTCCTCGGCCTCATTCCAAGAGTGTATACAGCTCAATGCCCTTCGGGTACCATACAAAGTCCTCCTGGGGAAAATGGGGACCTTCACCAGAGACAGTATGTTTGTTTCCCATTGCCCTCCTAAAGTGTGTCACAAACTTAGAGGCTAAAATAGGTCACTTGTCTAAAATGGGACATCAAAGACCAGATTCGGTGGCTCATACTTATAAACCCGTGTTTAGAAGGCAAAGGCAGGTGGACTGTCAAAAGCTGAAGGCCAGCCTGGTCTACATAATGAGTTCAAGCCCAGCCAGGGCTACATGATGAGTGAGACTCCATTTCAAAATGAAACAACAACTAAAGGAGGTGTCAAGAAGCAGGGATTGGGTTGTATCCTTGTCTTCACCACTTCTAGATGTGGCCTGGACTCTTTGGATGACTGCTCATGTCACCCCCACCTTCCCCTATGAGGACTGCTGGGAGTGCCTGGGGCCCACCTGACACTCCTGATCTTCTACCTCCAGATCCTCAGCTTTACACTGTGTGATGGTTTGAATAAGAACAGCCCCTATATGCTCAAACACTTTAATGCTCAGCCACCAGGGAGTGGCACTGTTTGAAAGGATTAAAAGGATTAAGATGTGTGGCTTGTTGGAGGAAGTTTGTCACTGCTGGTGGGCTTTGAGGTTTCAGAAGCCAAACCAAGCCCAGACTGTCCCTCTCTCTGCCTAGGAATCAGGATGTAGAACTCTCAGCTACTGCTCCAGCACCATGTCTGTCTGAGTGCTGCCACGAGCCTGACATGATTATAAGGGACTAAACCGTAAGCAGGCTCACAATTAAATGCTTTCTTTTATAAAAACTGCCTTGGTCATGGTGTCTTTTCACAGCATAGAACAGTGACTAAGACACCCTTACAGCAAAGCCACTTCTGTTTGGGAAGGGCACACTTGTGGGATTGATGAAGAGGATGTGAACATCTAGGAGAGTAACATTGGCTACCACAAATGCCCACTCTATGGGTTGACACTATCAGGACACACATGCAGGCACTGCGTGTGGGATATTCACCTGACCTGTCATGGCACTGCACTCTGTCCTGTCTCATTCTACCCCCTCAGCAGTCCAATGGGACAAGTGTTGTTATTACAACTGTGTAGTAAGTACAGTTACTGCTGTGGCTTGGATCTTGAATGTCTCCTCAAAAGACTTCATGCTGAAGGCTTGAAGACTGCATGATGAAGGCTTGGTCCCCAGTCTGTGACCCTACTGGGGAGAAGATGTTCTCTTTCGGAGGTGGGGCCAGTGGAAGGAAATTAAACTATCTTGGTGTGCCTGTGAGGGGCATATGTGGATCTTTTGTCTTTTACAGCTTTTAAGAAGACGGTTTAGCATTTATTCATTTATTATTTGTAGGTATGTGGGTACATGTCACAGCACACATGGGGAGGTTAGAGGTCAGCTTGTGGTGGTTAGTTATCTTCCTCTACCATTTGGATTCTGGGGATTGTAATCAGATCATCAGGTTTAGAGGCAAGTACTGGCCAAACCACCCCTCTTCCTGTTTTGTTTTCTTGCTTCCTGTGTGCCACAAGGTGAGCAGGCTTCTATCGCAATGTTCTGTGTTGCAGTAGACCCAAAGCAATAGGATCAACTGTGGACAAAGCTTTGAGGCAAAATAGATCTTCCTGATTGTCCAGATATTTTGTCACAGTGACAGATAGCTGATTAATGCTTCTGTTAACAACAAATGATATTCTAGTGTCACATGGGTTATGCAATATGCAACTGGGCTGTAGTGGAGACAGACTTTGAACCCCAGATCTCAAAGCCGCACTCTTCTCCATGAAAGGATATTAACATGAGAGCTATATTCCTGTAGGGCTGGCTACAATATTCCCATCTTTTTTTCTTTTTTTTTTTTTTTTTGGTTTTTCGAGACAGGGTTTCTCTGTGGCTTTGGAGGCTGTCCTGGAACTAGCTCTTGTAGACCAGGCTGGTCTCGAACTCACAGAGATCCACCTGCCTCTGCCTCCCAAGTGCTAGAATTAAAGGTGTGCGCCACCAACGCCCGGCTTATATTCCCATTTTATAGACGGAAAAGCAAGGTATCTGACGGTGACTTGACATGTACCAATCGATGCCTTGAGAAATGTGTGCATGTGATGGGCAGAGCATGCATGGGCCATCCAGGCATGAAGACATTAAAAGTCAAGTCTATTAAGGTTTTATGTTCACTAAGTTCATCTTTTTAGACACAGCTCTGGGGAACATAGATAGTCCTGTGTCCACCACTGCAATCAAGAAGTTGAATATTAGCTGTAGTGTTGCATGCCTTTAATCCCATCATTCAAGAGGCAGTGGCAGTGGTATCTATCTCTGTGAGTTCGAGGCCTGCCTTGTCTATGTAGCAACTCTGTGAGTTCCAGGAGAGCCAGGACTAAATAGCGAGACACTGTCTAAAACAAAGCAAAACAAAACACCAAAAAAAACCCCACCAAGTTGAATATTCCCTTACTTCCAAATGTCACTGTCCCTTCTCCTTTGTTCCCAAACCCTTTCTCAAGCCCTGGCCCTTACAACCCCAGTCCAGTTTATATCCTTTCAACTTGCCTTTTCCAGAATATCATAAGTGAAATTATAGAAAACCTTTAATTCTTTTTAAAAATTGAATTACTATTTAAAGGTAAATAAATGAAGTGTTGTTTACATATATTTACACATCATTTACACGAAATGCACACGAGTTTGGGAATATAGAGTTCTGTGAAGTTTCACACAGGCAAGTGACCACATGCA